>NW_024520318.1:7285400-7668307 GCF_017590135.1 Pyrgilauda ruficollis
GGCATGTGGTAGGTGGCAAGGAAAGCATGTGATGTTTGGCTTAGGCAAGGCACAAAGTGGGCACTCCGGCTCGGGGCAAGCGTCGCTGAGCTTTTCTCTCCAGTGTTTCTTGTCAGTTACTGGATTTCGCTTTAGGTCGGGGGGAAGAAAGCTGGGTAAAATGCACACACGCGCACACACATGCACAGACACACACGCACACACAAAATTACCTGGCTGGTTGTGGCTTTTATTTGGTATTGCTATTTCCTAGGCTCAGTTCTGGCCTCCATCCTTGAAGCCTGGTGTCCAGATGAAAACTAACATTGCCAGACTAGGAGACGTAGAGATTTGCTCCCTGCCTGTTTTTGTAGTTTAGCTCCTTTTGTCCCTTTTATTTCTGCACCGTCGCGGTACTTGGGCCGGACAACAATTTCTGCAGATTCTCAACATTTTCTGTGTCTTTTACGCTAATGCAACGAGTAAAACATTCTTTTTCAGAGCTGTGAGCGTTTGCAATGCATTTGGGGATTATTCACGTGGTAACGAGCCCACATCCCCGCTCCCGCTTGCCTCGCTGAGAAAAGAGAACCAGGAATAAAAGCCCAATCGATATCACGATTCCATTTTTAAAAGCGAATCTTAGCCAATTAACAGCAATAAAACCTGGCCCCTTTTTGAAGTGCTAACTAAAATATTCGAGGGGGGTATTTGGAAATGTTGGTCCTTTTACAATTCGCATAGAGAAGGCGAGCTAATACCCCTAAACAAAAGGCACTAAGCCACATATTCAGGCTTAGTGAATTCAGCAACTTTTTATAAGGGCAATTTGTTTAAGCTTAAATTTTGGAGTACGATTTGGAATATATGTGGTTGAAACCTGATATCCCTTGGACAGATTCCTTACATCCATCCATCCATCCATCCATCCATCCATCCATCCATCCATCCATCCATTTATCCGTTTAGGGAGGATAACCCAAAGCATTTTACATGTGCAGCTGAACAGTTTTATTTTTAAAGTGCTACTTGGAGGAACGCCATTGTCCACTGCTCATTTAAAATTCAACACATTCAATAACGCCATTTACACCTAAGCCATTATCCTGGGCTTTCGTTTATGGCAGCTGAAATGTGTAGCAGAGCTCGTGGGTATGTTTTTATTTTGGTTATTGAAGACCTTTGGGGCTCTCCGTGGTTTCCCTCTCGTGAATTGTTGTGTATTTTATAGCCAGAGTGATGCTCGGCCCAAGAGCGCCAGTGTAATGTTTCCCTAACCTTCTACAGAGCCGAAGTGAACCCAAGGATAAGATTATAGTTTCCCCTGTGATTTTTTACGGCTTTTTAAGTACTGGGGTGTTAAAATATTTTGCAGAACTGGAGAGGTAGATTAGCAGGGTTTCTTGCCAAAGCTGGGAAGCTGGTATTACAGACTGTCCCAGGGGGAAATCGCTCACATTAACCACTAAATGAATATTTGACAAGGGCTCATTCGGGGGTATTATTACTACAAACGGGTCCCTACTGGACTTTCCAAGGGTCAAAGAGCAATGGTTCAATTAATTATTTAGACTGTTAGTAGATTTGGTTGTAATAGCTGTACTTATTTCTGCAACCGACAGCTTCTTGCGGTGGGGGATCTGGGCAGAGGCTCTGCCTCGCGGTCCCAGCTCCAGCCCGTGGCTCTCGCTTGCCGACAGACATTTCTTGGCCGAAACCACATTTTGATTCCTTGAGATGCCCACTGGTGCCGTGTGGGACATCAGGGGTGACGGTGATCCCCACAGCAGAGCGTTTTCTCTTTGTATTAATTCCTCCTCGTCCCCAACGGGCAGCAGAGCTGGATATCTGCCTCCGAATAGGAGGTAGATAGCCCAGCAATTTAAGTAGTATATAATGTAAGTCCCACTGAAAGAAAGAGGCCCATTACTGATAGGTGTGATTAGATACACTTCAGTCATTTAAATCCTGATCTAACTCAAATACTAAAACGTAAAACCTGCCTCGGTGGTTGTGGGATTTCCGAGGATATATGCAAAATGCTGACATTCTGATGGCAGAAGAGCTTCGTCTTTGCTTTTTTTAACGCCAGTCAGCCTTGCCTGACACTGTCGCTTCAACATTTTTCTTGGTGAGGAGGGGATAGAGAAGGGAGGATTATTTTGTTTAATTTCTACAACAAACATGTCCGTAGTAGTAGATACCAAAAAAAAAAAAAAAAAAAAAAAAAGGGGGGGGCAAAAAATTCCAAAATAATGTTGGGAGTGTGCGATTAGGTGACAATAATGTATGTTGAATGAATAAGAGATAAGCTGCAAGGGGGGGAGAGGGAAGCAGTAATTACAAACCCAATTCATTCAGCTTTTCAGGACTTTTGTTGTGGGAGCTCCATTGACGGGCTTCGAGCTGCCAGTTTTCTCACATTAAAAAGAACTGATCAGCGCCTCAGGGGGACAAGCAACACCGCTTAACTGCATAGTGATGGGGTCCTCATTTAGAGCCATTACAACAAGAAAATTAAACAGAGCCTTTGTGTGCACCAGGTTTACTTTTCAATTGCTGACAGTTTATAGCTAACTGCTCAGAGATTTAAGTTTGATTGCGGTTTGATCGCCTGCTAGTTAGCACCGCCGCTATTTCAGTTTTGGTAATTAAAACCAGTTTTTCTGCCGATGGCACGGGGAATTGCGAGAGTTTGGTACTATTTTGCTTTTGAGGAATCAATTCACTTGGCGAGGACGTACAGCGCTACAGTGAGTGTGGGGGCTGGTTCACTTGCGAATTGGAAAGGAAAGGAGCCCGGGGTGGAAATTCCCGGAGCTGCGCGTTCGGCGGTGCCAGAGCGGGAGGGCGAGCTCCATCCTGCGGGCCGGCGCCGCTCCGGGCCCGGCCAGCCCTGCCCGGGCACCGCGGCGGCTCCGGGCCCGGCGGAGCCGCTGTGCCGGCAGGTGCGGGCGGGAGGAGCGGCGAGGAGGAACAAAGCGAAACCCCGAACCTCGCAGGATGGTTTTGGAGCTTTGCTTTGGAGTTCGCAGAGGGTTTGCTGTGGCTGAGCCGGGTGTGAGTGTGCCTGTGTGTGCGTGTGTTTGTATCCGTGTGCGCCTGTGCGTACAGGGGGAGGGGGCGCGCCGAAACAAGCTGCAATTTTTCACTACAATTCAGCAATGTTGGAGGAGAGCGCGGACGGCCCTTCCCGTGCAGTGTGGTGCGGGTTCGGGCCCGGCTGTCCCGCAGGAGAAGCCCGGGCCGCTGCAGCCCGGTCGGCAGGAGCGGGGGAAAGCCCGTGGGCGGGGGGTCCTGGCTGCGAGTGCCCGCGGGGAACGGAGCAGGGCCGGGCCGGAGAAGTTTCTGCAGGAGTTTGTTCCTGGCTGATCCTCTGGAGCAGCGTGCTGCCTCGCAGGACCTCTGCCATGTGGGCGACAGCTTGAACAGAGTGGTTTTATGTTTTGGATTTTTCTGTTTTTATTTTTTTTTAATTTGTCCCTTTTAAATTTAATTCTTTTAGGATTTTTCTGTGTTTTGTTTGTGTTTTGCGTCCGTCCCTACCCGTTCCCCCGACCCCCTGATAAAAAGCGCCTCTCCCTCCTTCCTTTCCTCCAAATGTGTTTCAGACTCAAGTCACCGAGCGGTCATTCCAAGGCAGTTGCCTTCTTCAGAGGAGCGAGGTGGCCGCAGCTCGGGAGGGTCCCCGAGGGGCACCCTACGAGAGGGGGAACTGTCCGGCCGCTCCCGTGGGCCCGGCCGAGCTCGGTGGGGCCAAAGCGGCGATGCCGCCGGTTCCTACAAGCTCTGGGGGCAGTGGGACGCCGGGGGAGAGCTGTCAGCCCCGGGGCACGGAGCTGGGCTGTGTCTGTCGTCTCCCCACAGCGTCTCCCCTGTCCCGAGCCCAGCGGCGGGCACAGCGCTGCTCCGGGCCTCGGCCGGGATGCGCCCCCGCTCCCGGACAGGCGGCCGCTGCCCCAGGGAACGGGAGGGGAGGCCCGGCCCCCCGCGGGCTCCCCCGCCCCGGGTCCTCGGTGACCCCATCATCTCCGCAGCAGTTAGGGCTGATGACGTAATGTGGACCCTTTTTTTTTTTTTTCTTTTTTTCTTTTCCCCCAGAAAATCGTGATTAACGGCAGGGGATGGGGATGGGGAGGGGTAGAGGGGGGAATCCCACCGGGTGCTGGAAAGACACGGGCCTCTGCAGAGGCTTTCCCGCGGGAAGGCTCGGCAGGAGTGTCTTGGCACACCAGCTCACACTCACTCACTCACAACTCACACTCGTTCCAAGCTGAGAGCTGGATCCTGCAAACCCGCTTCCCATCCTGCGGGAAGCTCCCAGCGCTGGGGCTGCCGGTCCGGGCCAGCCGACCTTACTGGGGCGGGGAGGGACGGCCGGGGCCGGAGGGGCTCCATTAGAACCAGGTCTCGCAGCGCTCTGCAGGGCGCCCGGGCAGGGCTCCGGGAGCGGGGCTGGGGCTCATCCCCGCGCTGCCCCCGGCTGCCGGTGCCACGGGAGAAGATCTCCAACGTGTCCTTCTGGCATCGCTGGGAATGATGGTTCCTTTAAGCTCTTACAAATTGCAGACGTAGAGGAAGACAGAGAAATAATTAATGTATTAAAACAAGCAGCGAATTCCTCAGGAGGCACCTTATCAACTCCAGCCACACTGGCTTCATCCCTCCTCGTATGCTAATACCCCGTGACGTCATTGGCGCCAGATTGAATGTGAATCAGTTATGAAATTATTAGTTTTAGCTTAAAAAGCAATCTGGCTCTCCCGTGAGTGGGCTTTGCATTGCTGCGGGTTCTCGCTCCATGTCCTCCCCAGGTTATGCACACACAGTAGTTGCGACTTTGCTGTCGTGATGAATCAATATTTCCAAAGCACACATCCTAACAGGGGGTGATGTAAAGAAACCCATAGATTAATTGGGTCCCGTTTCTGAGTCGGCTGTGTCTTCCTTATCGATACACACTTTACACCCGAAACCAGACAGTCGGATTTCCTCCTACTTTTCAGGTAGGCAAGAGCTCCTTGTGATTTATTTCTGTTAAGATCCCACAGAGGGGGTGTTATTCTTTGCCAGCGTCTGCAAAAAAAAATACCCAGGAGTTTGCTTTTGCTTTTGCTTGTGTTGGAGGAAAATGGGCCAGAGAAGGGGGAAATACAGAAATTGGTTGGTTGGTCGGTTGGTTGGTTCAAATAGAAATATTTTTATTTAGAATTTTGAAAATGAGAGCATCCCAGAGCTGGAGGGCCAAGGGATCTGAGCGGGGAACAATGGGAATTAACACCATTTCAATCGCTGAGGCCACTCTAATTAGATGTCTGGGTCCGGCGAGATCAAATACCTGAATCTAAACCCCTCGGCTCGGTTTCTTTCGCTTGCAAATGCTTCTGAAAAACTGTTCTTCAAGAAACCAAGCTACTCCCAAATTCCCCGGAGTCCCTTTCGAGAACTTTGGCTGATAACAACTTTCTCCATGGGTTAGGGGGGCCGGCGCGTCCCCTCCCGGCAGTGGCCGCCGGCCCCGCCGCCCCTGGCCCGGCACCCCCGGTGACACCCCCGGTGACACCCTCGCACCCCATTCCCCCCGCAGCTGCTGCGGGACACTTCGGCCTCTTCGGTCCTTTCTTCCTCCCCATCTCCGGAGAGCTGCTCTGCTCCCATGAATTATGAATAAACTCTCTCCTGGGGAGCCTCGGCATGGGCCCATCTCCGCTCCCGGGGCTGCGGAGCCCCGGCGTGGCAGGGGAGGGGCAGCGGCCCCAGCAGCCCCCTAAGCAGGGAGGGAAAGAAGGAAAAGGAAAGAAGGAAGGAAAGAGAAAGAAAGAGAGAGAGAAAAAGGAAAGAAAGAAAGAAAGAAAAAAGAAAGAAAGAAAGAAAGAAAGAAAGAAAGAAAGAAAGAAAGAAAGAAAGAAAGAAAGAAAGAAAGAAAGAAAGAAAGAAAGAAAGAAAGAAAGAAAGAAAGAAAGAAAGAAAGAAAGAAAGAAAGAAAGAAAGAAAGAAAGAAAGAAAGAAAGAAAAGTTGTAACTGGCTGAGAAGTGAGTTTTCTGACTAATGAAATCCAAAATGAGCGGCGAATATAAAGTATTGTAAGATTTCTTCCCTGCACCCCAGGCACTGATTGGCAATACTTTTTTTTTTTTTTTTTTTTTTTTTTTTTTTTTTTTTTTTTCGCACCCCATTCCCCCCGCAGCTGCTGCGGGACACTTCGGCCTCTTCGGTCCTTTCTTCCTCCCCATCTCCGGAGAGCTGCTCTGCTCCCATGAATTATGAATAAACTCTCTCCTGGGGAGCCTCGGCATGGGCCCATCTCCGCTCCCGGGGCTGCGGAGCCCCGGCGTGGCAGGGGAGGGGCAGCGGCCCCAGCAGCCCCCTAAGCAGGGAAGGAAAGAAGGAAAAGGAAAGAAGGAAGGAAAGAGAAAGAAAGAGAGAGAAAAAGGAAAGAAAGAAAAGAAAGATGTGCGTTGGTTTGAAAAGCAGGAAGAAATGTAATGAATTGAGTGCTGTCAGAGATGTCTTCTCTGTTGATGTGGTGAATGGCAGTAGCTCCCTGATCCAGTGCAGGTGCAGTAGAGCTGGGGAATAAAAGAGGGGGGCTCTCTGTTCAGTGGAAAAAGCACATTCCCTACAATAGACCACACACTGCCAGCCAGCACGGCATCAGCTCACACTCTCAGACTTTTTTTCGCCTCTTTCTACAGTCCTGAGCTCACAAAATGGCTATACATTAGCACTAGTTAGGGTTTGCTTTTAATGAACAGTTGTGACTCCTTTTGACCAACATTTAAATCTGCTGTGCTCTCTCTGAAGACAGGTCTGTTTTGATCACAGGTTTTAAAAAATGGCCCGTTTCCTAACAAGGCGGCTTATTCAGGGCCATCAGTTGCATTTGATTGCAAGGGAAAAAAAAGGCTCTCGATTAATAAAACGCATTTCCCAAGTGCTTCAAACGGGGAAAGTTTTTTGCTTTTTTTTTTTTTTTTTTTTTTTTTTTTTTTTTAATAAATAAAAAATGTGTTGGGGGGGGAAGATGTAATATATAATAAAATGTTGTGGGGAGGAGAGACTGTTTTTAAATTGATGAGATGGTCTAATCCTATACATGAACGCATTTTAATCCTGTTTAGAGATAACCTGTCTCCTTTTTGGCTTAATATATTATCCTTATACATGGATACAAACTTTGCACTCTTATTAATTCAGTCCAGATTGTTTTATTGGCTTATTTCCATAATATTTTTAAACTTTTTTTTTTTTTTTTACCCTGTCGACGATCTGCTCAGAGTAAGCTAGGTTACACTTGCTTACACAAGTTTTATTCGAAATGATTTCCAGGGAGAGGGCTCACTCCTCAGCCAAGAGGACTGATTGATTCTGTCCCTCTCCGCCTCGATTTGTGCCTCGTCCTATCGCGGCCAAGCCAATGAGCCGGGATTTTCATGGCATCCCGGAGCAGCCCTTGCTGATTTCTCTCGCACCTAACCTGCAAGAAGTAGATTAAGCTCTTTTGGATATACTTGCTGATGCATTGCGCTGAGGAAAATTGCTCGGCGTTTGCTTATAGAAACCCATGTTACTGTGAATGTTCTTTTTTTCCCCTAATCGTGGTAACAAATAGCATCAGCTCCTGGAACAGTTTGGCAAAGCCATTCTTGCCTGAGTAGTGCTAAACGGGAGAAGCTGACAGCTACCCGGTTATTACCTGAGCTCCGAGGAGCCCCCACCCCCAGCCGATAACAAAACGAGCTGGCAATAAATGACATTAGAGGCACCAGTCAGGTGCCGCTGGGCGCTTGGAGCACGTTTCCAGGGGGCAGATCCCGTCATCCCGCGCACAAAGAATGGACCTTGTCCAAGCGGGAGACAAGAGATCGATGCTGCTGTATCATACCACCATATCATATCGTATCATATCACATCGATAATCCTGTATGAAAAACGTCTCGTTCGCACTTTGTTCGGGACGTTTCAAACGCGCCGGAGCATCATCACCTGACAGCGCTTTATTTACTGCCAACAAGTTGTAGCTCCCCAGCCCCAGCCGTGGCCCCGCGGCAGCCCAAAAACAAACGCAGGGGAGTTTGGCCGGGGGTGCCGGTGCCTGCCGGGCCCGGGGGGAGCCCGGCCCCGCCCGGGAAGGGGCTGCGCCCCGCCGCTGCTCCCCGCGCCACCGGACAGCCTTTGTGTCCTCCTGCTGCACACACCCATAATTAATCCTCCTTCTTACCGCTTACATCCCGGACCCAAGGGGCAACTCAAACCTATTTAGATCGCCTTGGTTGGTTGCACAAATTTAAGTGGCAAATGAGTTATAAACCTAATAACTGCTTTAATAAAAATAATTATTTGATTATGGCAGAGGAAATTTGCTGGAGTGCAGGGATGCGGCTGGGTTTGCGTTTTGGTGGTGGTGAGGTTCGTCTTTGCTTGGAACTCAGACGCCTTTAGAAAACGTTACTCTGAAAAAAAAAAAATCCCAAACTCAAAACAAAATGAAAAACAAACAAAAAGCACCCCAAAATAAAAATTGTAAAAGACTTTACATTAAAAAAAAAAATCGCCCTGGTTGTCGGAGTACCTTGAAACATTTCCCGTGATATTCGAAAGAAGAATTAATTTATAAACAGAAAAATCAATATGAGATTTGGGTGGCTTTGAATTAATTGAAAACAGTCAACACAGAGGACCATTAATCACAAACGCTGGTGCCTCTTTCTCTTTTTCCCCGTTAAGGATGAAGTTTCTGTGCCTCTTTCAAGTGTATTTATGCTTCTGGTTTTACAAGAAAAAGTGAGGATGCAACAAGACCAGTCGCGTTGTCCTCTCTATACTTTTAACGCTAGCATATTGTTTGATTACTAATTCGAGTTAATATGATCTTTATGGCAACATAACAGTGGATAATTGGCCCTTTTTCCGAACAACAATGTAAATCACAATCGCTTTATTATTTAATAACGTCAAACGCTTCGTTGGATTGGCCCCGACAGAGAAGACCTTTTCTTTCTAGGCAGTGTTGTTGAGAAAGAACAATGCAGATCTAATTGTGGAGATTTCAGAAGTTGGCTCCTGTAAATGAACAGCTTAGATATGGAAGTTCCAGCAGATGTCTGCACTTTTCCCTGTGACAAACCTTGTAACCCCCCCTTCCTCCCCCTCTGCCCCGTCCTCCCCCCTCCCCGACTTATTGAAGATTTTTTGTTCTCACATCCTAGCAACAACCTAAATCTTCCAGTCGCGAATACACCCCTTTCCCTCGTTGCTATCCAGCCCTCAGATGGCCGCCTTAAGCGTACACACCAAATTAGCGCTTGGCCCAAGGCGCGCTCGCCCCTCGCTCGCCCCGGGCCCCCCCATCAGCTGCGGCCTGGGGGTGTCGGGCCGGCGGGGGCAGCCGGGGGCCTTGGGGCTCTCGGCGCTGGGCTCCGCCGCCTTCTCGCCAGCCCCGCGAACCTACCGGGGATTTGTTTTGCAACAGTTTAGAGGCGGCTGCAAGTTGCGCTCGCCGTGATGTGGCAGCAGAGGTGCCAGGGCCTGCCGGCGCCGGGGGGTGCGGGACGGGCCCCCGGGCGGCGCCCCACGATGTGCCACCCTCTATCCTGGGGTGCCCCTGCCTCAGCCCCCTCTGCCCGGCCCCGCTGACCCAAAGCCTGCCCCTCCACCCTGGCAGCAGCAGAGAGCCTTTCCCAGCCCCCGGCGGGGCCGGGGCTCCAAGGCACAAGTTGAGCGACTTCTGGCGGAGGGGGGCGCACCCCGGTGCGCATCCGCTCTGCCGGCCCGCTCCCGCAGCTGCGCGGGTTTTTCCCTGGCGCTGGAGGCGCCCTGCCTGGCATGGCCCGGTCGGGGAGCGGGTCCCGTTCCCCTTCTCACCGCCGCCCCTCCGAGGACAATTCCAAGAGGGGAGTTGACTTGGCAAACTTTTGCGGTGAGCGCTGGCAGCGCTGCTGGGCCCCGGGCCGTCCCAGCTCCCCGGCCCCAGCAATGCGCGCTTTGCTACCGAGAAAGCCCCGGCACGGGCGTGGGGGAGCAAGGGGAGGCGGCAGGGCCATGGGTGCCAGCCCTCCGCTGCCAGGGCCGTCAAGAGGGGAGGCAGGTACACCGAATTCGAGATATTGTCCCTTACATTAGCTCGTGGGGATAATTAGCTGATTTTGACAAACCACCTAAATCCTCCTGTGCCGCCAGCGCGGCGAAGCGCCTTTCTGCTCCCTGCCGGTGTGCTCCCCCAGGTGCCCGCGGCAGAAGCCACCAGGGCACAGCGCTGCGGGTCCCCGCTGCTGCCTCTGGGGTGCCCGGGGCCCCGGCATCCCGCCCGCTCAGCGGAGCCCCGGCCACCTGGGCACCGCAGCCTCTCACCTGCGACCGTGTTGGGTGCGGGTTTTGTTCGTTTGCGAGAACCCACTCAAGGGAAGTACTGAAAACACAGACCTGATCACTAAAATTACCCGAAAAAGAAATCCAAGTTGATTGTATCGCCCTGTCTGCAGCCGTGGGAAGCGGTTGATGAATCCCTGTTGACCTTTGAGCTTTTTCGCCTCGAGTGGGTAGAAAAATCTTGATTTTTTTTTTTTATTTTTTTTTCCCCCTCCTAGCTTTCCCGGCTTGTTTGTTTGTCTTACAACTTTACTTTTCCCCGCTGACATCACCTGGCGGGGGGAGCACCGAGCGCACTGAATGCTGCCCGTGGGAGTGCGGGAGCAGAGGGGGCGCAGCAGGGAGCGGGAGTCGCCAGGGCTCTCCCGACCGGCAGCCGCGGCCCCGCGGCGTGCCAAGGGTTAACTGTGCCCGCTCCGGGGCTCTGCGCGGCCACCGAGGAAACTGCGCGACTTCCCCCAAACGCTTTCAAATGGAGAGCGAGTCCCGCAGCCCCGGGACCAGCGGGCCGGGCCGTGCCGGGCCGTGCCGGGCCGGGGGTGGCCCAGGCGGCCGCCACTCCCCCGCAATGAGCTCATTTCCATGTCTGCGCCTCCCGCAACTGTGAGAAAATCCGCCGGGACATCCCGCGTGCCGATGCTGCCTGGGCTGCCCCGGTCGCCTTGGTGACAGAGCCTGGGGGGAACTGCATAAATAAAATAAACCGAAACTTTTCCCGGAGCCGGCACATGGCAGGGAGAGGGGGATAACCCCACGCCCACGCGTGTCGTTCGTGGGGCCGGGCCGCCTGAACACCCGCCTGGAGCGGGGTGGGGGCAGGGAGGGGCTGGTGCAAAAGTGCCGGGAGGGGGAAGGGAGCGCTGAACAGCCCCACACTTATCAATAACAAGATGTATAAATATCAAAGTGAAGGAGCCCGAGTAAGTCTTTCTAGAAGCGCGGAGGAAGCTTAAGCAGCTTTCTTTAATGGTGATTTGTAGCTCTGTAAGGGGCACGGATAGCAAATACCCTGCAGGTGCATGTTGTAACACTGCCATCCGGACTTTAATGTAGATTACTCTCCAACTCGTTTGATCGGTCCTTTGAAACCCTTTACAATTGCCTGTGACGAACCGCCAGTCTCAGGTTTTTTTTTTCTTTGAATAATGCCTTAAGGGTAAGTCCTCGGGGCTTTTAAAGATCTCCAGCACATTAAAAAAAAAAAAAAAAAAACACGTTAGGTTTTTATTTTAGAGCGTGGGTCCATGTCTCTCAACTTGGGGCTGTTAACAGGCATCTTTTAAATCATTAATCATCTAATAACCATCAACTTTGGAAGGGAGATACGGGCATCTTCTAAGACCTCCAAACATTTCTGTGGCATTTGGGAACACACTGGTTAAAATTTCGGAGGCGCACAGCCCATCCCTCCTGCTGAAGCCCTGGAGCTGGTGGTCTCCGGTGTTTATGGACTCTCAGCTGGGTAAATCTGTGCTGAAGCCCTTTTCCCTTGACACCGAGAACCTCCCGGAGGGGGTTTAGGGGGGCAAATCCGAAGGGTGCTGCAGGGAGAAGCCTGGTCGGGGGCCTCCCTGAAGGTCCCGTGTCCCGGCCCTGCTCTGGGACCCTCGCCCCTGCTCTGTTGGTGCCTTCTAGCAAAGAGTGAGCGGTTTCTTGAGGGGGTTAAAGAAAAAAAAAAAAAAAAAAAAAAAGGCAGACACAATAAATCAGATGTTTCCATTCTCACAGCAAATAACGTTTAACCTTTAATATTTATTCGTTGCTATTAATTCAAAAAAATAATTACTGAACTTTTGGCCCTTCAACTTCCACAAGCGGCGCTTTGTTTCTCTAAAATAAACTTGGGAGAAGCGATCCCTCCATATCAAACTAGGGATTTGAATTAAAGGCCCATTTGGGACACTTGAGACTACAAAGGGTTACACATAAATAAATGCCACATTTGCCTATTGCAAAAGTTTTCTCTGTCCTTTCTCAGTCACAACAGGGGAGGAAAAAGCCGTCGTTTATTATCTAGTGCTGGGCAGGAGCAGCCCCTCCAGAATGTGCTCTTAGATTTGGCCGGCAGAAGAAGGACTCTTCCCCCCCCCCCCCCCCCCCCCCCCCCCCCCCCCCCCCCCCCTTGTTCTCCAGATCTCTTTCCCAATTTCAAGCTTCACTTGCAGATCCTAAGTTTGTTTGTTAATGACGCTATTACCATCTGGCTCGTCCTACTTTCCAAAAGATATAAATCTCCCCAGTTTCATTGCCTACATTATCATCTAAGTGCCACCATAGCTGGAAGAAAAATATGCTTTCAAGGTTGCAAATTCTCTTGCAGGGAGCGAGTTCCCCGGGCGCGGGGCTGCCGCCCGCCCCGCCGGGCTGCGGCCGCTCGGGAGGGACGCTGCCAAATGGATTTCACCTTGCAGCGATGCTGGGAGAGGGAGAGACGGCAGCATTTAAGTTTTCCACCAGAAACTTAAGTGAATCTTTCCCCCATCCCCCGCCTGGCCCCTTTTGTGGCTGTTTAATGCATCTGGCTACTTTGAACCGTTATCTTCCGCGGGGAGAGGGACGCCCGCCCGCCCGGCGGGGCGAGGGCAGGATGGTTCTGCTCCTGGCAGGCTCCTGTTTGCCCTCACCCAGCGTGAACCCCCGTCCCTCCGACATAAGTACATATTCCATACGTGTGAATAAACCTTTCCCACAGGCGTTGTACAGTAAAGGGAAGAAAACTTTGGGCTCCTCTCAGAGCAAAGCGGCTGCAGATTTGTGTGCGTTTAAGCATAAAGGGACGGGGGGAGGGCGAGAAGGGGTGGGGGAGGGAGTTGGGTCGGTTTGTGTATGGGCTCCACAATGACTCTATTTATTCGCTGCAACCAGCCTGGGCAGATTGAATAGGCGAGAGAGAGACACTCAGCCTTCCCAACGCGTGGGCTTTGTGGGATCCAGTCCCCACTAGCAGATTTCGACTGCTAATTTCCCATTCTCAGGGGTCTCCTGCGAGGAGACACGGCCGTGCCCATCATCTGCGGCTCCCCCAAACACTGTCCGTGTTTCTAGTCCTTAACCTCTCTGTGTGCAAGTTTAGCGTCAGGAGAAGTTTAATCATTTAGTGTTTCTTCGCTGGATCTCCGGCAATGTTTCTGCGGATTTAAAAAAAAAAAAAAAAAAAAAAAAAAAAAAAAAAAAAAAAAAAAGCCAAATATTCTATTTGACTATATGTGTATGCACACACACATACACACACTATTGTCAAGCGAGGGAAAAGATACTCCTTTAATATTGGAAAGAAACCCAGGGATTTTTTTTTTCCCAAGCGATCTGATTGTTATAAATAATTACGGATGAAAAGAAAACTCACTTATTATGCACTTCTAATACTGTGACTGCACAAGAGAGAAAAGGGGCCAAACCAGTGATTAATTAATATCGTACTGGCGTAGCTATTTTCTCGCAAAAGGCCTTTCCCCCCTCGCTGCTACTGAGTTATCATTCCAGCTCGAGTCATGTGTAGCTAGGAAGGGATCTTGTTTATAAATTTATATGACGACCTTTTCTTTGTGTGTGCTCTAAAGTTGATATGGACAAATTGCAGAGGTATACAATTTAAGTAGATGCACTTTTAATCACCGATCATTAAAATGGTTATGTTAAATATACTCAATTACATGCATGACTTCACCCTAACAGTACTTTCTATTCTCCCAGCTGCTCACGTATTCCTTAACTATAGTCAGCAGAAGAAACTCGATTATGCTGAATCCATACATTTCTATGGATTTCATCAGCCTAATTAATGCTTCAGTGTGGTCCATGTGTCTGAATGGTCCCTTTGCTATTACTTGGGTAAGGAGGCAGTGCTGGAATGCAGAGGGTCTTTCTTTCAAAGATACCCATGGGGGTCACTCTAGGACTCTAATGGCAAAGGTAGCAAGTGTTAAATAGCAGAAACATGCAGAGAAAGGGAAGGCAGCGATGTAAAAGGGACATTGATACTGTAGGTATGCCCAACAGGTCAGTGATGATAATTAAAACGCTTAAAGAAGAAAAGGTAAATGGAAAGCTTCCACAATTCGCAGCATGCCTGGTTAAAAGCAAACGAACCAGCGCAAAGAAACGCGCCTCGCCGATCCTGACAGGTAAAAAAAAAAAAAAAAAAAAAAAAAAAAAGTTGACAGCAGATTTTTAGACAAAATAACTCCTAGGGCAGCCTCTTCTGTGAGCACCGCGTTTGAATGCCCCGTCCCTTCTCTAATTTTCTCGTTGTCGAAATGCGACGTGTCAGGGAGAGGGTGCCCGGCCGGGCAGAGCGGGCGCTCCCACGCTGCCGGTCCTGGCACCACCGGGGCTTCCTGCAGCCCCCTGTCACTGCAGATGCACGGGGAGCTGGGGGAAGGAGCTCTCCCCCTCCTCTCCACGGCTTTCTTCCGAAACCAAGAAGAGATTAAAATGAAGGGGATGTTGCAGCCTTAGGGGAAGCAGCCAATGGCGGCTTTTATAGCACATCTTCCCATCTTAGCATTTAGCGGGATATAAAAGGCACGCGTCCTGCTATTCCAGCAACATTTTAATCGACGAGAAATGCATCGAGAGTTTTTTCTTTGTTTTTTTTTTTTTTTTTTTGCTCCCACCTGTTGTAGTAGAAGACCATCTGATCACACCTTTCTCTGGCGGCTGGGAGACGTGAGAGAAAATCAGAACTCTTTCTTGTCACCCACTGCTCTGCCAAAAAGGTGGTGTTGGAGCCCGCATCTCTTCCCTGTTTCTCCACCAAACAACCGACAGCTCAATTGTCCTAACTTCGAGTCGGTGCCTCTCTTCAGCCTTCATCCTTCAAGTGGAGAGAGAAAGCAGGGAAGATTTCAGATCTATAACCAAATTATAACCTAGGAACTTTATGCTTGTCATGCTAATTTAATGACTTTTATAGTAAGTGTAGACTTTCTGTCTTTTGAAATTAGCTCTTCAAAATGCTTTGTGTAATGACAGGCACTAGACATAAGAGACAAATGCACAAGCAATAGTGGGATAATAATCTGGCAAACACTGCACCATTTAATATTAAAATGGAGAACAAAGTGCGATAAATTTCAGTGTAGAGGTGCATCATTGTGTGATGCCACTGGTGCACACCTGGGCTCCAGAGTGACCCAAGAAGAGAGAGCCCTCCAACAGCCACCATGCCTGGGTTCACCTGGAAAATGAGCAAATACCAGATGTGCAGTACAAAATAGTCCTCCACCGCAAGCCTTCTGGTCCCTTGGCTTTCTGGGGTGTTCACACGTGTCTGTGTGCTGTAAACACCCTGATTTCCACAGGCTGGTTCTGCCGGGCCCGGCCTCCCGCTCGCTTCCCAGCGGGGGCGTGCCGGAGGGTGAACGCGCTGCGCTCGCCCTGCAGGGCTCGGAACGTGCACATCCCTCCCTCCTCCAGAGCGTTTCTGTGCTCACATGCTATGAGTGGTCCAGAAATCTGTCCGAGAGATGGTCTCGATAACAAAGGGAGGAGTAAACCCAAAGCTATAGGTGTATTACAATCTGGGCGACTCACTCATTGCCTATAATTGTAAATAAGGTAAGTTCACACGACGATCGAGTAACAGGGAACAAGAGCCCCATTTTAATCAGGTGGTTATCTCTCCTTGGTGGAGATCAGAGCTCCATTGCTCTTGGCCTTCTCATTGTGCCCCCCTGCTGGAAATGACAGCTCCTTCAGAAATAACCAACTTGGTCCCTGGATGGGATTTTGGCTCTTTTGCATTACACATGTACCAATTGTCATTTTACAGCTACAGCGAAACCCCTAAATTATATAAGTGTATAAACTCGGCCTCATTAAATCCCCCCCTTTTGGATAGTCTCAAGGTTGGAGAGCATATTACTGTAAGCCAGAGAAGACTTAAATTATATCCGAATGGGGATTGAAACACAGTGGCACTTAGGAGCACTTCTTGTCTCAGCTACAGAGGTTTCATTTCCCCTTCAGAGTCTTATAATATTACAAATGCAAAGTTTCCATATGCCAAATCAAACTATCTGAAATCCTGTTTCTTGACTGAGCCTCCGGGGCTCTTTTTGGTGAGGACAAACCCACAAAGATACGATTAAACACCATAGCCCGACCAAAGCGAAATTTATCGTTCATCTGAGAGAGCTTCCTAATTTGAAACTAGAGCCGTCCCCTTCCAGAAAGCATCTGAACATGCTGTGTGAGTTGTTTTCCTGCGCATGTGTGCGAGTAAATCGGGGTGTGCAGTAGGCACAGGGGGCCGAGGGCAGTGTTTACCCCGCGGCTTAGAGCACACCCTGCCCACGGGTTGGTGTTTCTACCCAAGCCGATATAAAAATAACCGTTTTGGGGGGAACCCCGTGCCCGCTGCTGCCCCCGCTGCCGCCCAGGGGCATGGCCGGGCCGGGGGCATGGCCGGGCCGGGGGCTCTGCCCAGGGCTCCCCCCGTGGGGCACCCCGGACCGGCCGCCCTGAGTCCCCTTTCGGGCAGCGCTGCCAGCCCTGGGAGAGGGCACGGCCCTGCAGAGCCCCGCGCCAAGCCCCCCAAAGCTGCGTTTGTCGGGAGGAGGCCGCCTTCCCCCCTTCTCCAGCCCTCGCAAGAGGGTCAGTGGTTTAACCAGGCGTCACCAGGACTTCGTTTTATCCCCGGTCCAGTGAAGCGTGTGGCTTTTAGTGACTGATGGCCGCTGTGGCTGTACGCGGCACAGTTGCTCTCACGGTGCGTGCTCCAGATGGGCACGTCCCGCAGGCTCGGGGCGGGGGGGGGCACGGCCGCTTTGGAAAGGCCACCGAGACACTGAGATTTGTTCTGGGTCAACCCTCCCCTAACGCCAAAGTTGGGAAACAACTTTCGCAGCGTGTGTCGGGAAGGGAGGGAGCGGCAGCGGGTGCCGCGGTGCGGGCGCCGGCTTTGGGGCTGCGGGGGCCGGGGGGCCACCGTGGCTGGGGGCTCCCCCTACCCGCCCCGGAGCATCGCCCCCGTCCCCATTCCTCCCCGAGCCCCGGACGCGCAGACAGCACGTTTCCAAACTTTGAAATGCCAAATCACGTTATTGCTGTGGCAGGAGGCTGCTTTCGTATCTGTGACAGCTGAGTTTTCCCCATCGATTATGTGACACTGCAGTTCATTTACACAGCTCAAAAGCTTAAAGACACTGGAGGAGCCCCCGGTTTAACCCGAAATCCTAACAGAAAGTGAATCAACTTTCTGGCCAGTGTTTAAACTGATAGATCAAAACTTAATTTGGAGAGACAGAAAGGGAGAGAAACGACAGCACGGATTTATCTTGCCCGGCGTCCTTCGCTGAAACTTTAGAAACTGCGGCGTGGAAAATCCAAGGCCGAGATGCTAATGAGAAGGAGCGCGTTGGGTGTCCAGGGATGTTATAGATTTCAGAACGCAGATCACAGCCCCTTAATTTTTGTGCGGGTGCGTGAAATAGGTGCGTGGCCCGAGGCTGCCCGGTGGCACCGGGCTCCGGGGCGTCCCTGCCCGCGGGGTCGGGCAGAAGTTCCCGGCCGGGCAGGAGCCTCCCGGGCTCGCCCATCCGGAGCGCCCCGGCCCCGGCCCCGGGCGGCAGGGAGGGCTTGGGGAAGAGGGGGCGCTGGGAGTGTGGCATTTTCCTCTCTCCCTTGGGGACGGGATCGTCCCCCTTATCCTGCCGGGCTCTTCCCTGGGTTTCTTTTAGTGGGGGCTTTCCAGGAGCCAGCCCAGCGCCCGGTCTCTGCCGCACCCTCCCTCGTCCTCGCCGAGGTTTCATTACTTGCTGTTAGTGCCGGGAAACAATAAAGGATGTGGGACTGGGCTTTTATTGATTATTTGTCACCCTGTATTTGTCAGTTTCAATAACTTTTCCTGAAGTTTTACTTACGGGCACTTGAGCTTTCGGATTAGGCCAGCTCTGCGGATTGCAGTGAGGGGTAATTATCCGCTGGCCTGCTTCCCTGCAGCCGGAGAGAAAAGAGCATTAACGTATAGAATGGGCAGGATCCGGCCTGAGCCCCCCCTAAAGCGGTGCCCGGGCGAGAGGCGGGAGCAGGCAGGAGCAGCCGCGGCCCCGCCAGCTGCCCCCGGCCCCCCCGCCGCCCCCAGCCCCGGGGTGCAGCCAGCCCGCGCTCTGCCTCCCGGGGGCCTGGGCCGGGGGGCTCCCCCGGGCCGCCGGAGCCCCCCCTTCCCCCGGTTTAGAGGCGAGACATCAGCCCTCGAGAGACGGTCCCGCTCTCGGGAGGGGGGACCCACGGCGCTGGGGCCCGAACCGGGGCTCTCGGCTGCGGCCAAATCCCCGGGATTCAATTAAAAAGCTGGCTCGCGCCGCTGGCGGGGAGGCGAAGCCGGGGGATTTGTATTATGAAGATCGACTCTTCAAAACTGCCCGCCTGGCAGCCCGGCCGCGCTCCCGCCGGCCGGGGGGACCCGGCTGCCCTGGGCGCCCCGGCCGGAGCCCCCGGCAGCGGCAGCGGAGCCGCGCCGGGGCTGCGGGGACCTGTGGAAAGCGGGCGGGCCAGCGGCCCCTGCCTCTCTCGCAGTGTTTTCAGAGACGGGGGTCAAACCTTCCTCGAGAGAAAAGATCTTATCCCTGGCCATCTTCGTCCTCTCATAAGTTTCCTACGTCTCCCAAGCGCTGCCCGCTGCTCCAAAGGCGCTCCAGCCATACGCACTGCTAAAGGCGAGCATCATCGTTCCGCGGGCTGGCAGGGTGCCTATCGTGGCGAGGATAGCGTTTGATGTGCTGTATCTCATGCCACTGCAAGCTAAGAGACAAGCGAACACAGAGTGCCCAGTTACACGGGATTTAATTACAGCGGAATGCATTCTCCATGCTGATTAGGAGCAAAATCAATCGGGGGCTTATTTGCCACAATGAACCAATAAAAACCCAATTTATTAAAGCAATAATCTCAGCCCCAAATGGTCTAAATATTATTGTTTCAACGGCATTGAGGGAATTCGGAGTGAAAGTGTTACACAGAGAAGATCAGGGAGCTCTACTCCATGAATGCAGTAGGAATTTCTAACCCCATTCCAGGAGCTCACTTTCTGGCTCAGAGATCTCAGAAGAAGGGGGCCAAGTTCCCCTATTTCAGGTCCAGGTGTCTGGGTTGCAGTGGTACCTCCAAGGCAAGATGCTCTGTGGTTTGCAGCTGCCTGTGCTGAGGCAAACATGGTAAACGGCTTCCTACCAGGACTTAAGGATTTCCTGCTTTCCAGTGATTTATATGCGAAATTCCTGGAGGAGGGTAGGCCACACAGAGATTCCCAAGCTATAGGCTGACATAAAAGCCTTGTGATATTGAAAAACACCACACAGTATGCAAAAAAAAAATTCTCTGGTAGGGAAGAAGGAGAAAGGGATTCCCTGAGCAGGGTGCTGAGCACGAGGCTGGGGCACATGGGGAGACTGGGGGACCACGGTGCCCTCTGTTCCCCTCTCCCACACGAAAGCAGTCCCATGCCATGGCAGCCCAGAGTGTGCAGGGTGCTCCCCTGGGTGGGGGCTGGCAGGGGTGCAGGAGAGGCAGCGCTGGTGGCCAGGTCACCCTGGGAACTGCGGGGCCCACCAGAGCTTAAAGTCTGTGACTCAGGAGATGCTGATTTTGCTTTACAGCTTTCTGTAGCTCCAGTCATCTCTGTCCCGAACCGGAGAGGACCTCATTTCCTGCTCAGTGCTGTGCCAACCACAAGGTCTTTTCATAAAGCTGCCAGGGGTGCCTGGCTGCGGGAAGGACAGTCAGTGTTTGTCACCAGGGAATGAGCTGGCATCATAGCTCTAATCTGAGTCAACAACCTGGCTAGCCCTGAGCATGACTTCATAAATCATGGTATCTAATTGAAAGGCACATGCTTATATGTATAGTGTTGTTCAAAAAGAAAGAAAATAAATAGAATTTAACAAACATTTTTTTCTTCCCACTGGCCTATTGATCAGTCACCTGATTGTTTCAATTTACATTATTTCATGCAGAGAATAAAAGAGAAAGTATAAAAGCATCTTGTATAGCCATAACAAAAACACAAATGAAAAAATCCATCTCCTAATGAGAGGGTTAGCCTTTTTCTAACACATCCTTAATAATAGGGAAACAATCTTTAAGTGTTTTTAATTTAAATTGTTTTCATGTTTAATTCACTATTGCTAAATAATATTATTGTCTATGTATCTATTTAGCATTGAGGCATATGATATTTCAAAGCAATTTAACCAGTTTTGAAAGGAGAAAAGAGTCCTGTACCATGCCTGCATTCACTTTTTTAAATATTAGTTAAGACATGTACGCTGGACTGCCTTTTTCTCATCCTTCCAGCAGAAATGAAAAGTAAGTCTGGAACAAAAGATCAGTTCTGTGGTTTTTGCTTTGCACACCCAAACCTCCTGCTTTATTTTTGTGTCCATAGGGTCTGTGTGATCTCCTCCTGTGAGAGGCGACTCAGCAGCTCGGTCCCCTCTGCCATCTCAGCACTGCCAGTGGAGAAGCCCAGGAGGAGCAGAGCAGTGGTTGAGCAGCAATTTGAATATCCATATTTAACTCTTCAAACAACAGAAGATACTTCAGAACCATGTGTGAGACAAAATGCCATTAAAGTTTCAATCATTAAACCTCTGTTTAGCTGTACTCCAGAAATGAGCAGTTCATAACAAGCAGGGAATACTGATTGACAGTTTGCCATCAGGAGCCCTTAAGTAGGATTTTTCCAGCTATAATGCAGTGTACTCTTCACTGCTCCCTTTTGCAAGATGCTATTTCAAGTAGAGGAGCATGAGGAAAATTTACATAAAAGCTTTGTATGTAATATATGATTGCTCTGAAATTAAGAAGCATCAGTTTTCCCCTTCTTTTTTCAGAAATGAAGAGTGCACTTTGTTTTCTTGTTTACTTAGCGCACTCTGTGATCCCTTGATGTGTTTCAAGTGTTTTCTGTCAGCATCACGAGACCTTGCTTACCTGCTAAATTTTATGTGTGAAGTGATTAGTGTTCAAAGTGCCTGAAAAAACCAGCACTAACGATGTCTGACAACTTTTGGGGTTTTTTTTTTGCTTTTTCCTCTTAAATAATATTTCATGGTACATTAAATAGGTTATGCAGTCTCTTCTGAGAGACCAAAGCAAGGTATTGCTGCATACTTAATGTTTCACCAAGCAGATAGTTTTTAAAAAGAAAAAAACTAGAAGGCAGCATAGAATCCTTTCCCTGAGCCTTGTCTCAGCTTCTTCTCAATTCACTGAGAAATGGTAGCAATTTGGAGAAAGATACAGAAAGAAAAATAAATATTATTTCACAATAAACCTCTTAGTGTGTCACTTGTGATCACCAGCAGATACTAGAAATGCTTCTCGTTAAATCCACTGAGCATTATGTCTTCACAAGTTGAAATGTTTTCAGCCAGACTGTTTCCTCGATGTTCACATCGGATGTACCAGTTAGAGCCAGAGCAGCCCAAGAGAGAAGCTCTTTTAAAAAGCTCAATTAAAACTTTTACGTATTTGATTCTTGACAGACATCCCTACGAGGTAGGTTTTAACGTTTTTTTTTTTTTCAGTAAGAAGGATAAGCTTGGAGTGCCCAGTCACCGTGGTAACTGCCAGAAAAATTCTCCTGAAGTTTGAAGAGGTCAGCTAACGGGGTCAACAACTCTGGCCTCTCTCTGAGCTGGGCCTGGCAGGCTCCATCCTGCGGTTGGGGTGTTAACGCAGGCTGAGCCCTGGGAGGTGGACCATTCCAGCTCTGATATAAATTTTTTGAGTCAGTTCACGGCCTGGACTCTCCAGGTGGCCTCCAAAATCGATTGTGACCTTGTGACCCTGTCTAACGGAGGCATAGCATCCAACCTAAGTAAGGATTTAGCCAGGAACGACAGCTTTCCACTGAGTGTTATTGGGGACAGTACAAACAGTTTGGGAAGCAAGGAGGTAGGTATGAGGAGTAGAGGTCATTAAAAGCATATTAAAAAACAATTTTAAAAATCCTTTTTAGTTGGAAGTTTTTATTTGCAGTAACCATTCCTTAAATAAACCCTTCTGGCAACTATTTTTTCCTTCCGTTAATAGCATTGTATCAAGTGCTTCAATGCATTAATATACCAAAAATTGGCACTTTGCATATTCCAAACCAAACTAATATTTTATCTACCTCTGGATTTTGAACTTGTAAATGATGCTGGCTGACATGTGTTAAACTAGATGCCTGTGAAGTGGTTTTTTTTTTCCTTAATATCATACAAACAAGGAGACTGCTTATTAAAGTAGGCTATTTACTTTAGGTAGTAATTTCCCTAATATGTGCATACTTTTTAGATTCAAATGTCTCTTAATCCCTGTAATCTATTTTTAAACTGGGAAATTTGGTAACTTTAAGAATGGTGTGAAATGAAAGTGTGACAGTTTCAGAGTTTTCCTTTACTGGTTTGCAGTACAAGTAGAAAAGCTACAAAACTGATTATGTATTTTTATAGGAAAAAAATTGATCATGCTAAGATGGTATTCAGAGAGAACATGATATTTTTTCCTTTAAGATTTTAAGCAGCAAACTCTGTGGGGGAGGGAGGAGCTGTTGCAGAGTTCTGATTTTGTTATTGAATCTAGAAACTTGCCCTTCTGAGCAGGTGGATTTGCTCTTGTGTTTTATCCCCACTGCTACAGAACCTCGTGCATTGCTCACACGAGTAATTGGTAGTTGATGAGTAAGTGGAACTACACTGAGGAGCAAAGTCCAGTTTCCAGCTGGAAAGTGCTATTAGACTTTAAGTAACTTTAAAACTGCTCTGATGGAACAGCAAACTTTTCTGATGGAAGAAAATACTTTCTAAGACTGTTCCCAGTCTTAGAAAAATTGTGCAGTGAGACCCTTGCCCAAACATTTCTTGTGCTTGGCAGGGCCTGGCTCTGACATTTTTCTTCCCAGCCTCTTCCCAGTTGAGCAGTTTCCCCGAGGTTGGAGGAGCTGCACAGAGACAGGGCCATAAAATACAGTTCAGGAAGAGCATCTGAGTTGTGCTGAACATCATTGTACTGCTGAGAAGTCCCACAGGTTGCAACAGCAAGAATATATAACTTTTACTTGCTTACTCTGCAGAAATCCCCCCCAAATCCATGGATTTTTGGCCAAGGTCCTGACTCTTACAGGGTCATCATAATCTGCTCCAGTGGGAGCAGGTTTGAAGACCAGGAGTAAAAAATGGGTCTGAATTTTGCCATAAAATAATTTAAGGCCCACACCTGCACATTCAGATATCCATGGTGACACTATTTTACTCTACCCTGAATACTAATAATAGTTGGGTTTTGGTGGTCATTTTTAACAGACCTCTGCTGAAAAGAATTTATTCCCATTAGGAAGCATGTTGATTCAGGGCTTCTGTGATTAAGTTTGGGAAGATGAAACTTACAGCCCTTGGTGAGGATCACAATATTTGTTTGCTTTTCAGAAAACAAAAATTAAAAATAGGACTGTAAATAGCTGGATCGTGAATCTTCAATATTTTCAAAAGCATCTGTAATTTTTAGCATTTAAAAAAATATATACTTACATCTGCTTTGTATTTTCATCACTCAAGGACCAAGTTCTACTGACAGGGGATCACTTCTGAAAACAGATAGAACTATTCCACTGGAACTTTTGGACCAGAATTGCCCCAAATTTGCCTTAAAGCCTCCAGCTTGGATTGAGGAATTGTTGGCAGAGGCAGCAACAAGGGGATCTCAAGTGTTTTAAGTTGCTGCAAATCCTTTAGCATTGACTTGTGTAGATCCTATTGAATTTATAATCAGCTGCAAATCTACAAATGTTACTTGTAAGAGGTCCTGGTTTTGCATGTTTTGTACCCCTTCACATTGTTCAGTTCATGCACACCCATTTGGAGTGCCTAGAGGTGCCTATGTTGGCAGCAGCTGCAGTGGACAATTCTTCTTCCCCATCAGTGCAGTGAAGTGCTCACACAGCTTCATTTGACTTTTTGGAAAACTCCCTCAAGTGCAGACTCTTTGAGTTTCACCAGAGGGATGTATGTGAATGGGCTTTGTGCTGTGTCAGAGACAAACCAGTAGAACCACCAAAGCCTGTGGTGGTTCCCAGCCCCTGTCCTATGGACACTGATAACCCCTGAGGCCTTTGAAAGTTCACTGTGGCTAGTCTGTGGAATGGTATTAAATAGTAATGTTCATAGTCTTCAATTTAAATTTTTATTAGTAGAGTATGTGGCAGTCTGAAAGAGAGTCTGAGGTCTGAGGGTAATCTGCTACCTGAAAGCTCAGAGGATGTTTGCTGTACAGGAATATGTCCCAGGTCATAGGCCATGAGGTGTTGGCAGGTATTTTGTTAATGTTTTCAAATTAAATGTATACCCAGTTAAATGAATGTTTCTTTATTACTCATGCAAACAAACAAGACCACAAAATCCCCACTTCAAAATAAAACAAAGAAAATAAAAGTGATAAATGGATACTGAAGCCACAGCCTAGTTTGTGTTTGTTTGTGTCCAAAGCCAGGGCTCTGCAGAGACAGAGAAGCTCAGCTTGAGAGAGCAGCACGTTGCCATGGCCTGGATCAGGGCTGGTAAAGGTCTCTGGGTTCTGGAGGAAGCAGGGAGGGCAAATGAGCACTGGGATTTACAGGCGTGGTGGCTAAAGGTCCTAAACAAGTGCTGAGCTT
Organism: Pyrgilauda ruficollis; assembly: GCF_017590135.1. Lineage (NCBI taxonomy): Eukaryota > Metazoa > Chordata > Aves > Passeriformes > Passeridae > Pyrgilauda > Pyrgilauda ruficollis. The sequence goes on from NW_024520318.1 coordinate 7,310,387, forward strand.
CCGTCTGCTTTTACTTCTTCCTCACTGCCTTGAGAGTGTGTGGCTGGTGTCCAGAGGAAAAGTCAAAATAATTCTGATGCTTTTTCCTATTCTGGGTGGAATAATTCGGAGAAAGCACTTAAGGCAGCCTTTGTGGAAGGGTTACAATATAGGTTGATACTTTAGGAACTATAGGAAGTTCTTAATCCTTCCCTGCCTACGGGGCTGTCATTTATAGACCCGCTATTGTCTCATCTTTTATAAGGATGTTTCCTTACATTAAGGTTCCAAGAGCAACCAGACTTTGCCATTGTTCCCAGCTATTTCTGTTTGTGGCTTAATGCACATCTAGTATTCTGTTTATGCTTTCACTGCTCTCCTACGCAGCAGACTGTACCTACACACCAGCTTAGGTGACATCACTCTCAAAGCATTCATTTCGGTGTTTCTTTTTTTTTCTCCTGATTTGTCTGTGCATCTTGATTTTGCATTAGCCTAGTTTATTATAGATAACATGATAAAGTGCATGGAACTTTATGCATTTAGTTGACATTTCATCTTCATTTCTTGTTTGATAGACTTGCTTATAAAAAAAGGTTTTAGATATTTTTTAATAATAAAAAACCCCTCTTACTACTTAAGAAGAATGAATTCAGTCATGAGCAGAAAAAATTGAAGCATTGATAATTTTGAATGTATAAAATTTAGCTTGATGTTAATGGTGGTTTAATTACTGGATTTTTTTTTTATTATGGCTATTCATAAAGACATCCATTGTTTTCTGCTTTGATTTATGTCCAGACTAGCCCCCTTTAGAACCTCATTTCTGGCAATCTCAGCAATACGTGAGGGCCTGGCAGCTTGTGCAGACATTGCCATCTTCCCTCACTGCTCCTTCTCCTGAGCTGTTCCACCAGCTCCACAGTCTGCCGTTCCTCAGGAGCCCTTAATGATGCCTTTCCTCCATCATCTGCTCCATGGCCCTTCCAGAACCAGGTGTTTTTGTCAAAATTTTCAAACCAATTTAGAAACAGATACTGAAATAAACGCAACAGGTAATGTGATGGGGAGACATGGTGTCACTGCCTTCCTGTCCTGCATGGGAAGGAAGATTACAGAACTTCTCTAGAGCTCAGCTCTATGGCCATGCAATGAGAATGATACAAACAACACCTTTGCAAAGTGCTTATATATCTGAAAAAATTGATGCAAATTAAAAGCTCCCTAGGTGTTGTCAAACCTAACTCTACCCAGCACTTCACTGCCCTCTCAGCTCCTCAAGATTTGACAATAAACCTTTCGGAGTTTTTGCATCACGCCTTGCAAAATGTGACATTTGGGCTTTTAAACTACCCTTGTGTTATAACATACACAGCAGAACTAATATATCCTTTTTCCACATGCATCCTCACTTTGCTGAAAAAAATCCTGACGCTGAACAAACTGCAAACAGCCTGATGATGCTGGGTGAGGAGTGCCCAGCAACCTCTGTGCTCAAGGCACAGCTTTATCCCGGCCTTCAGTGGGACAGTGCACATGGAAATGTGGGATCTATTCCTTCCCAAGCCCCAGTGATGCCTTGCTTTGCAGTTCCTCTCGCTGGTGAGTCGCTCTTGTAATTTCCAGTTATGTAACCCATCTCATTTTGTGAATATGTGAATTTAACAGCTGTCAGTGTCAGCAGTGCCTGGGAGGGGTGTGTGTCTTTTTTTTTTTTTTTTTTTTTTTTTTTTTTTTTTTTTGGCAAGCTGGCATTACTCATCAGTCTCATGGTAGTTTTGTTTGAAAAATGCTTGTGCTAGAAAAAGTGGATTTATCAGCTCAGCACTGTATGGTGCTAGCATGCAGCTCAACAAAAGACAAGTGCTCATTTCAGTAACGCTTGCAGCATTTCATGGGGCCCCCAAATAGGCTGAACAAGGCTTCTCTGGCAACAAACCCCAAGTACAGTGGGAAACTATTAAAGTGGCAGTGTCACTGCTTGGAAAAGGGATTTGGTTTTCTTCCACCTTTTATTGCTGCGGGGTTTTTTTTTGTTTGTTTGTTTTTTTTTTAATTAAAGACTATGAACTGCATTAGGAATTTTCCTGAATATTGGAGAAAAAAAGAAGCCTTACTGAAAATTTGTGCTCCTAGGAGTGATTTTTTTTTTCTCATGGTTTCCTGGAAGGTAGATCAAACTGTCAGTCTGCCCTTCCCAAAGTGGATCTGTTTTATGAGGAAAAATAAGATACTTGCAGCTTTTTCAAGTAATACTACAAAGTCAGTGGTGCTGCAGCCTTTCAGGAAGAACTCATTCTCTGTTCAAATCAGTTTATTTTCAGAATGATTTGCTGCACTTACACTTTCTTTTGTAGCTGCTCTTCTAGAATGCAAATACAACCTGGAGAGTTTTCTGTATTTAACTGAATGTGTCAGGTGGTTGAAATGTTTTAAACCCAGCATTACATACTGCAAATGTGTCAAACCTTTGTTCACATTTATTTAAAACAAATGTATTTTTCAGTATTTATTTATTTATTCTCTCAGTTTACACTTCACACAGATGGTAAAGATAAACCAGTGGGTTTAATTTTTGCTGAAAAATTGTCTTTTACATTTTTAGATTCTCACATCCTGGCAAGATGCTACAAACCCCACGTGACAAAGATCAGAGGGAATTGTTTGAAGAAACCTCTGTCATTAGCTGTGCTGTAAGTTTTATAAAAGGTTCAATTTTATAAAATGCAAATTCTGGACTAATTGTTCCTCTGCAAGCCTTAATGGTCTCTGAGCTGCATAGTTAATCTACTGCCTGCCTCTACTCACACAGCCAACAGAATTTAGAGCTGGGTAAAACACGCCTTCACACATCAGTTACATCTATTTTAACTTTTCTTTTGACAAGTTCTACTGATTGTTTACTGTAGCTTGCATCCAGACAAATGGATTTGGACTTGCACACTCCTAAAGCTGCACAACAGACAAGCACACCCCCCTGGGGACACCCACCCACAAAAACGTTTCTGTGGGTTCACCTCCCATGCGTGCGTGAGCTCCAGATGCTGCCATGGCTGGGGGAAGGAATGGGTGGATGGGATTCCTGAGTCATCTTCTGTTCCCCCTTGGAGAGAGGTGGCTGCAGGGAACTGTCTGCTCTCTGCAGGGACAGAGGGCTGTGGTTATCACCTCCTCAGAGCTGCAGAGGCCAGAAACATGAATGCACTGCAGCATTGTTGCGCCTGCACACACACCATGCACCCCTGCAGTGTCTTGCAGCCACCTCTGGACACCAGGAGCTCACTGTGATCAGCCCTCTGGCTTTCCAACACAGTGAGGACAGCACTGAGGCAGCAGGTCAGATATTGTATTCAGCTTGGTACTCAGAAAACCAGGAACTTGCTGCAGTGTTTCTGTGGTGTGGGCAAATCAGAGATCCTGGGTCTTTAGTCAGACCAGGCACAGGTCAGGGACTGAAATATTTGTCCCACACCTACCGCAGCAAAGTTGTGGTTGTTGACTTGAGTGACAGGGGAGTAGAGGACTGGGATGTCTCAGCCCAAAGTCCCTTAAGCCTTGGCTTCATGGGTGAGATCTTGAACACAGCCAGAGCCAACGACATTAAAGGCTTTATAAAAGCAACAGTGCCAGTTTAAAATCAACCTCCCACATTACCAGCAGCCCCAGCAGGTGTAACGTGATCCAGGTAGCCCAAGCCAGTGAGTAAACAAACTGCTGCTTTTTGAATGAGCTGCACCAGAGAAATGCTTCTAACTGGGAATTGCAGTGGCTAATTGCACCAAGTGAGCTGTGCAAATGAACAGGCTCCTATGATTAATTCGGTGAAAATGAGTGGGCTCCTATGATTCTAACTCTTATTCTACACAAGTTTTTCCCTCTACACCAAAATTAAATAGGGAAAAAGTTGCAGAGAAAAATTTCCCTGATAAGGCTGGAAAGTTTAGTGGTATTGGGCCTGATCTAGCTGCTTGAACTTCAGTGGGGTCTGTTGCTGGGTTTCCTTAAGCTAGAGAAAACAATCCTGCTGCTTCCAAACTGCCAAGTCAGTCAGAGGAATTTAATATTGTCCCTAAAGAAGCTGCTTTGCTGCTCTTCTGTTGGGTTCCCAGTTCCATTTCCACTAAGCAGTGTTAACTTAGGGACTTTATACTTGGCTATAACATTGTCCATTTTTTTCTCCTTCACCTCCAGCTCTTAAACCTTCATAGAGCCTTGCTGTGTAGACCAGCTGAACAGAGGCTGAATGCACCATTTTAGATCCTCTTGGTGTTACTGCCTGGCTCCCTAACTGGAGAAGTGCATAAAAGCAAAGAAGGTGGATGTGTCCAAGTAGAGCCTGGACCCTGACAAGTCCCATGGGCTTGGCAGACTTTAAGACTTGCTGTGGAGTCCTTGGAATGTGCAAAGTGAGGGTACACCACACTGAGGACCCAGCAGCCCAGCTCTGCTCCAGCGTTTCTGCCTCCCAGTCTGGGTCCCATCCTGCCCCAGAGAGCCTCTCCCCCCTCCCCTGCCCACGCTCCACTTATTCATGAGTTATGATAACATATAAGCAGCTTAGAGAATTCTTATCAGAATGAGTTGAACACAATGCAGCATTTAACTCTTAATGACAGCCACCTCTGACTGTGAGTGACACGTTATAAATTATGTTTGAACTGGATTTTTTTTTCCTTCAGAGGCAGATATTCCCTCTGCCACCCAGTCAGCCCTGTAACGTTGCACTTGTGGCCTTAATCCCACTTGGATGTGTGCCCTGCTGCCTCCACTTTCCGTCACTTGGGTACTTTAGTATTCTTGAACAAGTGAACAATCTTTGTTTCTGTACCTTATTAGGCCAAAGACCATAGCAGCGAGTGATGGCATCAGCAGGCCCTGCAGGCAGGATTCTCTGCAGACACAGCCAACCTCCAACAAACCCCTTTTTATCCTCCTGTTTCTAGGAAGAATTATGATGGTGGTGCCCTGCTGTTGATCAGTCAAATCTGTGGTAGGCCTAGAGATAAGTCCTGTAAGTGTGGTGTACTGTAAAACAGCGGCTCCCATTCATTAGTAGCTTCTGTGTAATAAACCACCCAAAGGAGGGGGGTGGGGAGGGAGAGGGACGAGCAGCTGCAGTGTTCAGGAACAAACAACACAACTCATTCTTGGGAGCCAAAACTTTCTAATTTGCTGCTGGGCTGCTGGGAGCACTCAAATTCTTTCTGATAATATGCTCGTGCCCTCGGTGTCTCTCCTGGAGTTTCCCAAGTCCTGCTCTCTCGAGGTCCCTGAGTCTGGGATAGTTTCACTTTGAACCCAAAACACAGGGGGGAGCAGAGTGGGAAGGAGGGGAACACATCAGTGTTTGCAGACTCAGGCATAAGAAAGCCGTGGACTCCCAATCATTCTGCTGGGAATGGCTGGTGCATGGATCTGCTTGTGCAGTGGGTAAACAAAGCATCACATGGGCTGCAGAGCAAGCAGAAGGCAGGGGGCAAACCCAGGGCTATCAGGGCATGCACGAGGACAGAGTGCCTCAGATGTGTTACTGACTTAGAGCCTACTGGAATATTTAGGAACCTCTATCTCTCAAGAGGTAAAAACTTCAAACAAACCTCAAATGAGTAATAGCTGAAAAATTATTTGGCTTAATCTGTTCTAGCTTTTTTTTTTTTTTTTTTTTTTTTTTTTTTTTTTTTTTTTCCCCACAAATTCTGGTAAAGCTTGTAGGCAGGTAAATTTAAGTGGAGTCTGCTAAATATAATGTAAGATGTTGCATGTGTTGAGACATCACTAGTTCCTAATATTTGCATAGCTGTGAATACATTGGTGCTTTTGGATCTCAGCCTTGGACCTTCCAACTGCCTGTGGAACATTTCAGACCAGGATGTGAAATTATTGAGTGTTGCACAACTGCTCTCATAGACCAGGGCTTTGTGCTGATGTTTTATTATCGCAGGAAAATGAAATTATTTTCAGATAGCTGCTGCTCTGGAGGAGTGCTGTACCCTCGCAGGAGATGACAGTGACTGCTTTTTCCACGGATGTACCAGGCTGTGATGGTGCCTGGGCTGTCTCCTAACATTTCTATAGACAAGGGCTACTTTAATGGCAAATTCAGGCTTGGGCCAAAATGCAAGCACTCTTTATGTAGACAAGACAAAATTGCAGATTTGAGGTTTTCCACTCTCCTGGAGAAGATCCATCTCCCTCCTCTCTGGGAGGAGCTGTGCTGTGAGTTTTAAGCTCTGAAATGAGAGGGGCTTCTGCCAGACTGCTGCTTGGTGAAGTTACCCAGTGGGATGAGATGAAAACACCCTGAAGAGCATCCACAAAACACTGTTCATTAAACCTGGGCACAAAATAGGTTTTTTTATCTTCTTAAAGCTCAGGTAGTACAGCTTAGGTAGCTCTTATTGTGGCATTTTGGCATTTTGAACAAAGTCAAAATAACTTGACATTTTGGTTTTCCTTCCCCAGGTTTAGGTAGGTAGGTAAGTTGATAGTGTTGTAACCAAAATTGGCTGCTCACTGGCCATTCCCAGCATAGAGCCTGACTTCTCTCTGCTGTTTCCAGGATTTTCAACTAGAATTGCAACAAGGAGCATTTTATGGGAATCTCTCCATGACTTTTCAAAGAAAATTGCAAAGGTAACACCTCTGGTAATTGCTGTACTGTGTAAGTAGATGAGAGAACCATCAATTGGAAAACTCCAGCACTGGTCAGTCAGCCCTGCTCCCTGACAGCACACAGCAGGTACCTACCTGTGGTCCTGTTGTCAGCAGGTTTGAAGTTATAGATGAGACCAGCAAATTGAGTGAATGTTCTGGGTAGCTGTGAAATCGGGGGGGGGGGGAATGGAGGGTTGGGGTTTTTTTTTAGGGTTTGAGCCCCATCTCCAGCACAAGCAAAGCCATGTAATCCTTTCTTTTGCAATTAGAGCTGAAAAATAGCCCCAGGCCAGAGCACTTGCACAAGGAGCAATTAGACAAGCTAGACACTGGGAAAAGCTAAAAATAGTAAATAATCTGCCTCCACAAAAATACCTTGAATCATTAGAAAAGGACATTTTATGAATTTCCTGGGAATCATTTAGTACTTTAATACGCTCACAGTGTTCTGCCTGGAGGGGCTATATTCCAGCTGCTGTTTGGCAGAGGTAAACATGAGTAATATGACTCTCTTCTTACACTTGAGGCATTGAAAAAACCTGAGTAAGTCCTGAGATTTTCATACCTAGCCAGTTGAAATTGGGGTAATGAGTGGATTCATATTGAACTGAGAAAAAATATGCCCTACTGCTCTTTTAAGAGAAAACGTCTATGAGTTTGGGGGTAAAAATGACTTATTTTTGGTTATTTAATGGCTCAGTCCAGTCTCCTTTGAAAAATAATGTATGAATCTATGATATTCATCCATTAGCTGAATCCAAACTATTATAAAAACTCTCCTTTTAGAAAGTATATTATTTGAAAAAAAAGGATGACAGCTGCTGACTTATTTTGCAGCACTCCTGAGCTGGATGAAATGTATAAACAAAAAAACCTAACCACAGCTGAGTATTTTTAGTCTTTTGTGGGGACTACATATGATGCTATTTAACTAAGAATGCCTCAAAAAGGATGATTTGACTGTTTCTGGTTAAGCTTCTGATGCAGGCTTTAAAAATGCAACAAAACTCAGACCTGAGGTTTGCAGGCAACAAACCAGAATTAGCTGTTTGCTAATACATGTGAGAAAGGGGCTGCAGGTTGTTACAACATTTTGGGGTTTTTTTTTTGCTGGTTAACTTGTGTAATACTGTTTGAAAAATGTTGTGAGCATTAAATCACATTCTGTTTTCTTTATTTACAGGAGATAATTCAGGAGGAAAAAAGCCATAAAATGAAACAATAAATTGTGAGCATCTGTGTGCACACCCCTGTGTGTCCTGGAACCACTGCTGGCACACTGGCTCCCAGGAGGAGTTTCAGTGATGGGTCACATCATAACTTTCAGTTCCTGTCCCTCTGCTTCTGCGTGAGGTCTGATGTTTATTCCCAGAGCCGCTGGTCCCCATCCCAGCACCCCAGCAGGCTCATGGCAGGGATGTGACGCTGGAATTGCAGGAGTTCTTTCCCCACCGCTGACTTGGATTTTGGCGGCCAAGGGGCTGCGTGGGGCCGGCCGGGGTCCCGGAGCTCTGCGGAGCTGGACCCCGAGGGGCTCTGCAGGGGTTAACCCCTTCTGTGCTGTGCGGAGCTGGACCCCGAGGGGCTCTGCAGGGGTTAACCCCTTCTGTGCTGTGCATCCACGCAGGGCGGGGTGGCTCAGCCAGCTCTGCCAGGGGGTGGCTGCGGCTGGGGAGGGCAGCTCCGGGTGCTGGAACTGCCGAGATCCAGCCCATCCCCCGGCCTGTGTGAAACTGCACAAAGCCTCTCCTAAACGTGAATTTAAAACGCCTTCAAATTGACAGCCTCCTTTTAAATAAAAACATTTATGTTAAGCAAAAGGCATGTTTGCCTCTACAAATAAATGGAATTATGGTTCTAAGACCTGACTTAATCCTGAAGTTCTTAGACTGCACAGTAAGTAGAAAAGAAAGAGGATTGTTTGGAGGAGCAGGGGTTAGCAGGATCAGGCTCCATCTTACATCTTCCTGCTCATTTTCCTTCTGGCATTTAATATACCTTTCTCAGAACTACCACTGGCTGTTTATAACAAAGCCAAAGTAACTTCATGTCTATTACCTAATTGAAAATAACGAGGGACGGTACACAGTGTGCCCATCCAGCTTTCCTGCTGGAAAAAATTGAGGATTGCTAAACAAACAAAAAATGCTCTTCCTCCAAATGTATTCTTATGCTAAAGTCATGTCCTTTTGAAATTAATTTCAGGGCTTCTCTCAAATGTGTTGTAATTCTTTGTTCTTTTTCTACACTGTTTTTTTAAATAAAAATGTATTTAAAAATCTGCATGGAGGTTTCAAAGAGTCTGAGAGAAGATATTTACAGAGTAATAATGCCATTTGTTATATTTCTGAAAATGGAATTTCTAATCAGACAATATTAAAATACTTTTGTATTATTTTTTGTGTGGTTTCCTGACATTTTCATATTTCCAGCTCTGATTTGGTACCCGTGTAGCCAGGCAAATTAGGAAAGCAGGATCATAAGTTTTATTGTTACTCCATCCAAGTCAATCTGTTACATAACCCCACCTATGGTCTCGGTACTGTCTGAATTCAGTGATTTGGTTTTTTGTTTTTTTTTTTCTGCTGAAGCCCTGAAGTACCTGTATTCCAAGTTGGGAGGTTTCATATTCAGGACAATAAAAGCTGAAAGAAACCTGGGCAAGAAGAGAGATTTGTTTAGTAGACGCATTCAAATGAGTTTCTGCCAAAGACTAAATGAAGACTGAATGAAATCTATTGTGACAAACTTTCCTGTGTGGACTGCAGAAAAACATCTACACAGAACTGGACGTGCAACTCCCTGTCCCCTTGTCCCTCCCAGCACCTTCCTGTGGTTCCCTCTGTCCCACAGACAAGGAATGGCTTTCTGCCAGCTGAGCAGGGACCTGGCTGGGGCTGCCACCTGCTGCAGGCCCATGGAGACCCCAGGACACCTCCAGGGCTGCTGGGGCTGACCCAGCTGGTGAGACCCCTCATTGCCATGGAGATTGGGTGGGCAGTGCTGCTCTGCAGAGCCCACATCCTGCCTGATCCTTCCTGCCCGCTCGCCTAGGGTGGGCTTGGGTACACATCACTTGTTTGAAACAAATTTATTGGCTGTGGTGCATGGTTTTTGTGCACAAGGACAAATTGAGCCAGAAATCCAGGGGATTTCCAAGCTGAAACTCCACCCCGTTGCAGGGTCTGGCTCTTGCTGTAATGCTGAAGTGGAAATAAACTGTCTGTTGTCATATAAAGCAGTGTTTTAATGTTTTGCCATTGAAAATTTTCAAAAGCAATGCTTAGATTAAAAAAAAAGTGGCGCTTTTTTTTTTCCCCCCCTCATGAACATGCAGCATTTAGCCAGTTCCAGGTTGAACCCAGCTCACTTTATCTTTTTAGATTCAAATTTAAACTAGTTTCTATTCAAAGTTTTTAAAGGGACACACACAACGTCATTCTTCAGCGTGACATTTGAGTCTCACCCCCTGCCAGGAGGGATACCTTAACCTCCCTGTTACTGAAAAGACCAGAGACAGAAAAATCGCTTGGTTTTTTTTGTACATCCCTTCACATGGCCACTTGCTACTACTTGGAGTAAAGTGAGTTCATTGTAACTCCTCTCTTTTGTGTTTCACCTTCAGTTTGTATGGGACCTTCTGTAGCTGTACAGGCATGGACATAGGAAAAATGAAAAAGCAATTTCTGACTGCCCTCAGGATAATCACAACGTGGATTATGAGGACAGCATGGACTAGACACAGGGAGACTAAGTGAAAAAAAAAAGATTGTTTTGTAGGTGATTTTGGGGACCATCAGTTTATTAATGTCTCCCCAAAAAGAAATACTAAAAAGTCAGGTTAAACCATCCCTATGTGTCAGTGAATCTGTAGTATAGACTGTTTTTGCAGGAAATGCTCCAAACATAGCTCTGAAATTGATGTGGATAAATCTGAAAATATTTTTCACGTAAGTTTTTGAAAGCAGAAATCAAGGAAGAGTTTTTATTTGTTTGTTTGTTTTGTGACAGGGAAACAGACCACAGGTATGCAAAGCAAATATATTGAAGTGCTCCCTACATATCTCCCTATCTTTCTCAAGCCATTCCAACCAAAAGCTTTTGTAAGCGTGTGGGGGCAGCACTGACCTTTTAATTCTGTTTACATGACGACTAGAAAAAAGAAATCCCTGGTCGAGGAGGGCCTGAACTGGTGGGAGCTGCCTCAGGACGTTTTAACCAGCTCTGTCTGGAGGTGTTCCTGCAGGCAGCAGCCCTGGCACGGCACCTGCGGGGCTGCCACTGGGCCGGGGGAGACACAGGGACACTGACATTTGTCCCAGGAGTCTTAGGAGAGGGACAGTCCTCTGTCATGTGCCTGTGAGCAGGACCTCGGGGCTTAAGCTGGCTCAAAAGCTTCTCAGACAGTTTGGTTTGTGGCAGCACCAGAGCCCAGCACTGGGGCTGGTGGTTGGGCTGTGGTTCCCGGGATTCCTCAGCGGGCTGAGGGGGTGCTCACTGCATCCAGAGCGACCTGTGGGGCTGCCCCAGGCTCAGGGCAGTGCCTCTAGGCTGGAAGCACCAAGGTATGCAGGACGAATCTTTTGGAAGCACCTTGTGTGCACCAGGCACCCTCCGTCCACCAACCATCCCTGGCTGTGCCATGCCCGGTGCCCAGAGGAGAATCCCCGTGCCCCCCTGGCAGGGACATGCCCGGTGCCCAGAGGAGAATCCCCGTGCCCCCTGGCAGGGACACACCCGGTGCCCAGAGGAGAATCCCCGTGCCCCCTGGCAGGGACAGGCCCCGTGGCCCCGGGCTCGGCACGGGCGGCTCTGTGGCCTGGCTGGTCTCAGCTCCCCTCACGCTGGGGCAGGCCCACGGCCCCCGCCGGGGTTGAAGCTCACTTCCCGATGGTTTTGCTCCCCAAAGCAGATTGTGTGGGAGCCTCTCCCCCAAGGGACATCTGCGTCTGTGCTGCAAACCCAGGTCCAAGGAGGGTGAGGATGCAGAGGTAATGCCCAGCAGCAAAGGAAAAAGAGGGAAAGACGACGTTGCACTTGTGAGGTAAGGGATTGCAAGGCAGTCCGTGGGCAGGCAGGAGTGGGGCCATGCTGGTCTCTGTCCTACGGGTCTAACAGCAGCCTTCAACACACATGCTTTTTCTGCCTCCCCCCCTTTTTTAATTTTTTTTTTTTTTCTTCTGAGACATTTGCTCCTACAGTGGACAAAGATAGGGAGACGCAACCTCTCCCCAGAGATGTGAGCCACTGGACAGAGCCAGCCAATGCCCACCGGTGCCATCGGTGTCGGGGGAATTAAGGGCATTTCACAGCTTTCAGGCACAGAAACAAATTGTAAACTGCAGTGTTGCATCCATGTGTGAACACACACAGACACACAGAATGCCGCCAGCAGCTGATGCTTCACACTAATCACTCTTATAAATGCCTCTAATTAGACTTATAAATACTTCTAACTTTCCAACAGGGAGCAAAATGCCCAGCGGGCTTCATGTAAACTGGGGAGGAGAAAAAAAAAAAAAAAAAAAAGTTAAAAATATGAGTAAAAGCTGTTTTTAAAGGTGGCAAATCCTACACCAGCACTTCAGACCCCGAAATCGCAGAGCCCCACGGCCCGGAGCCCCCCAGGCTGCGGGAGGAGGGGGCGCGCAGCCGGGCAGAGCGGGGGCAGCGCCGGGGAGGGGCCGCAGCCCCCGGCCTTTGTAGCCGGAGGGGGAACATCGGGACCCTGCGGAGAGGGAACACAGAAGCCCTCCCGGCGGCGAGAAATGGGCTCGGACAAAAGCCCGTTACGTGGTTGCAAATCACCCCGCTGCTGTTATTTTATTTACCACTGCCCGCGGGAGGATTGTTTGCTCCTGCAAAATTTTAAGCTTTCCCTCATCACCGCCCCCCCTTTTCCTTCCTTTGCCCCTCGCTGCTGCCAGCAGCGGTCCCTGGTCCCACAGTGCCGCGTACAGCCAGAACCCACCTGCGCTCCCGGCCGGGGGGGCTGCGGCTGAGCCTCCCACCATTCCCGTTTGGATGGAAAAATAAACCCTTTCCCCAGGAAACAGCCCATGAAAGGCTTATTTTGATGTCGGGGTGAGGAGCACAGCCCAGCCAAGCCACCCTGTGTGTTTGTTGCTGACGGGCAGAGGCTCTCGCTCCCCCACGGCGTTCCCTGCTGCGACAGGAAAAACTTCCAGTGGTTATCAGAAAACTTTTTTCATTTATCTTTTTTTCAAAGGATCTCTGTATTATTTTTTTGAGGGTACAAGACAGAAGAATAAAGGCCTCTGGAGCACCACATTTATTTCTTGGATATTTGTTTGGAAGATAAATTTCCCTTTCAGTGACTGCAGGCCCAGGGAGCCCCAGTCACCTTCCCCATCCCATTAGGCAGGTGAAGCTTAGGACTCCGGGATTTTAACAACCACGGTGAATGCCAGTCCTCGGTAAAAACAACCTGTAGACTTTTATGCTTTGCAAAGGTACTAATATGGACAGGGATTTGCTGGTGGTTCTCCCACCTTCAGCTTTAGGATCTGTAAAACACAATTTTGCATGTTAGGGGAAGGAGGGAAGGAAGGAAGGAGGGAGGGAGGGAAGGAAGGAAGGAAGGAAGGAAGGAAGGAAGGAAGGAAGGAAGGAAGGATGGATCTGTAGATGTTATTTGTGGTGATGTCTTTGCCGTGGGGGGCACTGGGGGAGCCCCAGAGAGGTCCGGCTGCCCCAGTCCTCTCTCATCTGAGAGCTGAGCTCTCTCTCCTCTGACAGGTATTTACAAGGGGGTTGAACAGGTAATTAGCGCCCAATCCTGGCTGCGGGAAATCCTCCTGGTCATCCCGCCCAGCACGGGCAGTGACGGGAGCGCTGATTTTCGACGGCTGATTGAGCCTGAACAAAGGCCCCAAACAGCACCGAGTGCCCGACTCGGGGATGGTAACTTTAGAGCCAATGGGCTCCTTTCCCATCAGTTTAAAGCAGTGTTATTTTTTTCCAAGCTGATAACTTTTTAAACATATTGCAAGACGGAATTTTCCTGGGAAGCAGGGAAACCCTTGAATTTGTTATAAAAGAAACTCTTGTGAATAAGGAAACCCGTTCTGTGAATTCACCTGTTGCCAGCCAAGGAGAAATGTTTGGTGTTTTATTTCAATCAAGAATTTGCTGTGTATCTGGTGCTTTATCTAACCTCGCTCTCTGAAAGATTTGATGTTATGCTTGGCAGAGCTCTCAGGCTCAAGCTGCTTATGCTGTGCTCTACAAGTTTTAACATTTTAGACTGATAGTAGTAAGAGAATAAAAATATAGCCTGAAATCCTAACAGAATGGGTAAGGTGTGTTCCATGTGGCCCAAATGGATATTGAATTTTTTAATCAGGTGTTTACACAAGCACTTGATGCCATTGAAAAAAATAAACCCCACCACTTTTCTTCTATAAGCAAAGTCTTAGAAGTGAGCACATCTGTGGCTGTCAGTAGATCATTTCTGGCCATGACCAGCAACTACATCACCTGCATGTCTTTCTCTGCAAGTGCAGAAACCCAACAAATCCCATGTTAGCAGTCTCCAGCTGAGGAAATTTGCCATGGCACTGTTAGTATAAAACTCTTCCATATCCTCAGTGCTGGTTTAAACTGTCAGTTCAGTGCAGTTCCCCTGAAGTTTGAGCAATCCAGCTGACTTTGGTGTAACACCAGAGTGGACAATGTCAGGCAGAGCCATTTGCCTCACCCCCCATTTTATCAAGCCTTGTCTCCCAGCCTTTATTTTTAACTTTATACAGAGATGTCCTGTAGCAGAAGAATTTGATGGGGAGTCTCAGCTCCTCAGTATCTGTTTAATGTCATTATCTACACTGATTAGCATCTGCAGTCGACCACTTTTTCAGCCCACTGCATTTGAGGAGGTCACTCCCAGGTGGGGTGAGGTGGGTGTTGAAACACATGCCCATGCTTTGGCCATTTCTTCATTTGTTTTTCACAAATATGAGGTGTTGAACTGCACCATTTGGGGCTACCCTTTGCCTTAGGGGGCGGCAGCTGCCAAGTGAGGTGCAACATCAGCTGGCTCTGGGCAAAACCTCTGGCATTATCCCAGCTGGAGCCACTCCTGCTGTGTTTGTCATAGCACTGGGGCTGCCCATACACAAAACAAATTAGGAGTAGTGCAGTTCACTAGTCAGTGATGGACATGGCCCAGTTAGAACCCCTAACTATGTATCATTACATCTTGAGCACAAGGGTTGGGATTTTATTCTTACAGTTGAATGTTTCGGCCTGACAGCAATCATCACCTGAGTGCATCAGCTGAGGCTGCAAATAGGAACCTTTCTGCAGTGAAGACCCTAATCTAATGCTATTGCATCCCAGCTGTGATTGGTTTTGAGAATATTCATAACATCTGCTTGCTTACAGTCACTCTGTCTGGGTCTGGTGGGGACTCAACACTTGCTGTGCCTCACAGGAAGGTTTTAAATATTTTGCTGAAAGCTCCTGGACCTGGGCTCCTAGTTCTCTCTCTGCAGAGCATGCTTTGGCTTTGGACTTACCTTTAAAGACTTTAAACAGCTTGAGACTTGTAGCTTGCTGCCAGAGCTTAGAAGAAATTCCTGTTTCTAGGTTTTAAAACCTGAGCTGGAGTACAAGAGCCCTTCTCAAAAAGGTAAGGAAAGGTGTAACAAGGTCATTTTGAACCACATACATTCAGGTTGTACTTTCAAAGTAAATTCTAAATTTAATTGAAAGCTGAGGGCAAGGGAGGAAGGGTAGCACTGATGTGCTGGCTTATTTTGAGGCGTGTGAAGAGCTGTGCTGTTGAATGCTCAATGAGCTGCAGTCTTAATAAAATGGCACTGGGCAAGTTGGCAGGGAGAGGGGCTGGGTGAGCTGAAGGAGGAATTTTGGGGTGGTGCCTGGTGATGTCTGTCTGTGCAGGCTTTCCCTGGGGTCTGGTGTTTTCTCAAGCTGATGGCAGTGCTTGACCATGTGAATGATGTTGATGAAGTTTCCTGTTTGACCAAAACCTCCAAAATAATTTTGTGGGGAATTTATTGTGTTGGAAAAGTGATGAATGAACAGAACCAACCAGATGTGGCCGTTTGAAAATGGAACTGGAAAAGGGAATAATTTCACTGAATTTTTGTGCAGCTTAATAAAACTTCTCCCTTCCATTTCTGAGATGCTCAGGAGATACATTGGACATAAAGAGGTGACAAGGCTTCACCCTTGTTATGGTTGGAGATGCTAAGGAGTGCAGTGCTGTGCCTCACATGATCCACAGGCCAGGGGCAGCCTGGAAAAGTTCTGCTCAGGCTTTTTTAAGCAATAATAGTTGATAATGATATGACAGAAGAGAATCTACTAAAGGAATTATGGTTCTTGGTGGTATCAACAAATATTCCCTCTGCTAGTTGTTTTATACCAGAATAATAATCTCTGCAAATTTACCTCCCTTTGCCAAAGGAACTGCTCGGGCAGTGCTTGTGTTCATTCCAGCCAGGTGCATCCAGACTAATCTCTCAGAGCTCCTCTGCTCCAGTCCATGCCATGCTCCAGGTGGTGGTGTAACCAACATGAGCTTTTCCTCTTCTCTGGAACTGTGTCTTTTCCCCCTTAGTCTCCCTCTTTGAAAGAGGGAAGTAATGTTACCCATGGTGGCTTTATTGGCTGACAAAAACTTGCCTTGTGTTCTGTAGAAAAAGATGAACATTGTGGTCTTATCTGCATGAGTTTGTGGTTGCTTCAGCTGCCCCTCTGGGCTAATCCATGGCTGAGCACTGGACCACGATATAAAGCCTTGCTCTACTGGAATATGGAACAGAAGTTGCTTAGAAGTTTGATAGATAAGAACCAAAACCCTGAAGATAAATCTATCTTATAGTATATGGCTTTCACTTTAAACTCTTGATATGTACAGCTGTCAGCTGTTACATTTATTAAGTTCCTTAGGGTCTAGGAAATAATGTATTTAGAAGTGTGGTGATATCAATTTTTTTACTGTGATTTTATCAGCAAGTTTCCTGTTCTCTCTGTTATTTAAAAATGAGAAATAAGTGGAATTCGTAAAGGATGTTTTCTAAGTCATAAGGTAAATATTTTTAATCTGTGCACCACAGACATGCAGTTACTCTCCATTTGAGTGCAGTCTTTGCTTTTTTATTTCGGAAATACCCTGAACAGCCACTACCACCCATCCCAAAAGTAGACTGCTGTTGCCTCCTCTAGTTTGAAGCTTCTGAAAGCTGTTTCCCAAGACAATCTCATTATTTGTGGAAGATAATTAGTTCTTTCACCTGCATTACTTATTAATTCTCAGTCTATTTAAGAGGAAATTTGATGAGTATATAGAGGAAATAGTATGAGCTATTAGTCATGTGTTGACCACTTGCACCATGTCTAGACCCAAATCATGGAGAAATAGCTGAAATGCAACAGGCTTTTAAAGCACAGGTTTTTACACCAGAAATGAAATTGCCCTGAGCACAAAGATTTTGTGCTGGATGTTCCTAGATAGTGATAAAAAGGGATAGGAGTATGATCTCTCCTGTCATAATTCCTGTAACATTTGGCATCTTCTTGCAAAAGTTCTGCTTGTATATTTTTTCTTTTGGAGTTTAACTGCAGTTCCTCTATTAACATTCTTAGTGCAGGTTTTTTTTTTTTTTTTTCTTACCTGTGTTGCTTCCCCATTATATTTGTAAAACAAAGCCCTACTATTCTAATTCAGCAATATAGAAAATTACACTAGATAGGTATTTGAGACTGGCCTTTTTGGGCAGCTCTTAGTGTTATCACTCTCCAAAATGAAAAAATGCAGTTGAAATAAGTATTCTGACTTGTCTGTTATTAATCCAACTGCTCTAATTACTTTGCCCTGGGAAAGGTCACAATATTTGTTTTTTTATGTTTTTCTTCTAGCAATGATTTGACTTTATCTGTTTTCCACACCCTCCAAATTATTTACAGTTACAATATCTCAGGATAATGCCATGGGGCTTGTCCCTTTTGCACTATAGTCACTGGAAGCCAAAAGTGTGTCTGCAGGGTTATCCTGCAGCATGAAAGGCACCCAAATGTGAAGACAACCATGCTCATCTTTGTGAAATTCATCTTGCTGTTATCAGTCTTGAAAATCAAATTAGTCCAATTCTGCACTTTCTGGGCATATTCCTGTGAGCTTCTGATTAATGAAGTATATTGTTATCCTGGAAACAGAGGGGAATGTTTCTGTTCTTCTTGAAGTATTTAAATGCAGGTATGAATGTTTTGGAAAAATTGAAGATGGCTTAGACTATGACTTTTTTTTTCCATAAACCATAAATCATTATAACAAGATTAGCCTTTTACTACCTCTCTCCCAATTTCTCCCTAAGGCAGGTTTTATTGTCATTTTTGGGCAGAGCTGTCATGTAAAATCCTCTGCTCTTCATCTTGCTAATGTATATGCTTAATCATCTGTATTTGAAGTTTGGAATATGAATTAAGGGAATATTTAACTCTGTTGAATAAGTGAAGTTACGCAGTGGTACCACTGATGTAACATTTCTGTTGATCCTTTTCTTGTGATCCAACACTGCTTAAATCAGAATAAATTAATTTGTATAATACCTTAATTAATATGTTTTTCAGTGACTAAATATGCAATTCTTCAGGGTCCTGGTGACCTAACCAGGAGGAAGTGTTTTCTTTATCTTAAGAAAATGCCTATGAGATTTTATATTCTACCAATTAAATAAAATAGTCTAGCATGTTTATTTGAAAAAATATCTTCAGTAAATAAGTTTTGGCAGTGTTCTTGGCAGTAGTTAAGTATATGCTTAAAGCTGTAGTGCTACTTGAGCTAGAGAATAGCTGAACTGGGCAGAGGATCAAGGGAGCTGTGAACCAAACTTTTCCACTGCCATGGTTGTGTGGTTGGTTTTTTTAGAGGGGGGAGGCTAAAGGAGGGTGGGAACCAGGTTTCATTGTCTTCTAAAACACCTGAAACCTATAAATGAGTTAGCCCCAAATTCGTGTTTGTTTCTAGGGTTCAGAGGAACTGATCCAGGTTGTGTCTGGCTGCTGATTTGGCCCTTGCAACCAGCTAGCACAGGTGAAAAATATTGTCTAAAGGAAAACTATTTTTGTCTCCTGTGGGTGTTACAGCCTGACAGAACGTGATAGTTGTGCTCTGTGGTTGTGAGGAGCAGGGAAGGTGGCTCTGCCCACAGAGAGCTGAGCCAAGCAAGGGACTTGCATATGGGCTCAGTGCCTTCATGCTTCACAATCACCTACAGGCAAATTTGAATGTTTGGAATTTTAGATTAATAAATCAGGCTTTCAGGATTCCTTGCTTTTATGATGCACAGTGGGGGAAATCCTGAAGAGATTTCTTTCAATTCTTTTGATATGGTGTTGGTACCCACCATGTCACCTCAGTTTATTCTGTGTGGTGAAATGGTTGAACAACAAGGAAGTAAAAACTTGGAATCGAAGCTGTGATATGAACCAATACCTATTCCATGCATGCTCTTCTCATCCAGCAAAGGATCAAGGGTTATTTCTCCATTTGAAAAATATCAGCCTGACTAATTGCATTAATTCTACAAGCAAGAATTTTGGATTTGCCAATTAATAAAGCACTACCAATTAAGGTAATACCAGACATCTAGGATTGACTGCCTATGGTTTGTAGAGCATCTGTATCCCTTCATTACTTGTGGAATTTTTTTTTTTTTTTTTTTTTGGTAATAAGTACTGTGATCTTTTCTTTGGTTTTCTTGTCTCTGATACTGCCAAGCTAATTAATATTTGCAATGTTCTTTAACTATCAAATGGGTTTGCAATCATAAGCACATTCTTAAACCTCTTAGTGCTGAAAGGAAGACCTAAATAACTTTTAAATCTGTGAGACAATGTCAAGAAATGTACTTGCTTAAATTTAATCCATCACTTTGTGCCAGCAACACATATAGCTGAAAGGTCAGAGAATCATTGAGAGGGAGAAAAACAATTAATTTGGTATCAAAAAGGTAATAGGATAAGGCCTTGCCAACCCTCTGCTATTGTTCTGCTGCATTAACTTCGGCAGGTCAGATGCCAGTGGTCGTTGACCTCAGGCTAAACAGGGTCAGCCCAGGCTGATTACAAAAGAGATGTGTTTGCACTTATCCAAGTGTCTCTTAAAAAACCTGAAGTCACATCTGTGTTGTTCCTGGGGAGGAACACACAGAGGGTAAACATTTTTCAATGAAAATATCATTTAGCGAATCTTCTGCATGAAGAATGGCGTCCTCAGCATGGCATGGCTCCTGTATGAGTCCTTCCCACCACTGGGACAGGTTGTGGCCCCAGACCTGGCAGTAGGTGTGTGCTAGAGAACTGGTGAGGCACTGGGAAAACCTGCCATGAAAGGAAGCAGTGGAAAACAGCTGTATTTTTTTTCTCAGCCCTGCTGCACACATTGTTTCAGTAGAAGGTCTGTTCCAAGAGGAGCTGCTGATGTTAATAAAACAAAAGGTCCCAGTAAGTTTAGATAACTCTCCTGAAGTGGGGAGGAAAAGGTCCCAAAATCTTTTATGCCTAAAAAAAAAAATGTTTTTCTGCAAGTATTCAGTAAACCTCATGAGTGTAGTGGGTTAGATCTAGGCCTCATCATATCTTTTAAATTCACCTGTCTATGCCCTTGGCCTCCGCTCTGTGCTCCTCCTGGGGTTGGTGGTGCTCAAGTCATCCCACTCCTTTTAGGTGCTTATCTATAAGGGGGAATGACTTCGTGTTGGTGCTGGATTGGCTTTGTCAGTACTATGTTGACCACAAGTTGGCTTTTGAGTGCAGTTCTGTGCAGTTAAAGCTCAGGTGAGGATACTTCCAGTCTGTCTCTACTTTCAGCAAATTCTGATGCTTTTGATTGACTTCAGCCAAAACCAACCATCTGGTCAAGAGCTGCAAGTTTCTACAAGACTTATGGCTGCAAACTAGAGTAGGGCACAGAGACTCTGGAAGTTTCTTAATCAGGGGTGGTAAAAAGTGGTCATGTCATTTCTCTTTTATGGTGAAGTAACTTGGAGGTGATGATGAAGAAACTGTGGCTGACAGATCCTGATTACATGCATGTGCCTTGTTT
Source organism: Pyrgilauda ruficollis (assembly GCF_017590135.1). NCBI lineage: Eukaryota > Metazoa > Chordata > Aves > Passeriformes > Passeridae > Pyrgilauda > Pyrgilauda ruficollis. The sequence goes on from NW_024520318.1 coordinate 7,331,112, forward strand.
CTGTACCTTATGGCAGACTGCCCCATCAGCTCGTAGCTCTGTAGTTCAGACCATTTTAATAATTACTCAGCTGTAAGTATTCCAGCTGACAGATATGAACTGGAGTATTGCTGTGTTGTAAAAACATTTGAGGCTCTAGCTGTAGGCTAGAGACAGTTAATTTAAAAAAAAAACAACCCTCCCTCTTACACATGCTATCTACCTGCTAAAATTTTTATGGGGTTGCTCCCCTAAATATGCTCATCTAATCTATGGATGAGACCTTTTGGAAACATTTGTATTACCTTCATTGCTGGGCTCGATTCTGTGAAGGGCTGGGCCTTCCCCACCTTTGCTGGGAAGGTTTGATTTTGAGCACCAGTGTTCCTCATAGAGACACTGAAGACTCCTAATCCTACATTTTTTTTTCTAGGAAAGTGAAAAAGGAGAGTGTTTACTTCTGATATATGACATTTAGTAAAGATTGGGTGCAGTGAGAGGAGCAATCAAACTCATTTAAACAGGAACCATTTGCCTCTTTAAAAATATTTAACTGCAAGAATGCTCTTTTGCTTGGGATCATGCTGGCAAAAAGCATTAATTGTGCAGGTTTCTCATTTACTCTAGAGGGTTGCTGAGCATTATTTTGTGTTGACCAAGAGCCCTCTGTGCTGCTCCCACATTTAAAGCCTTCCCTCACGCAGCGCTTCCCCATTGAACATTGACTGGTCAAGAAGATAACGTTGTAATTGTCCCAGGGCTGGGCCAGTGGGGCTGCCCCACTGTGCTGGGGGCACCCAGGTATGGGCATTTCCTCATCAGGAAAGAGCAAAGCGCATGTGTGTGCACAGGCTCTGCTCAGATGGCTCAGAAAAAAAAAAAAAAAGGCAAAGGGTGGGAAATTAAAGTGCTGAATGAAAAATATGTTAGATAAGTGGAAAAGTAAAGGAGGATTTTGCCAAGCTGAGACTGTCCTGTGGTGTCTGTCACTTAGAAACCCAATTGCACGGTCAACTGCAATAGCATGAAAGCCCATCAGCCCAGTAATCTCCAGCTTGTAATTGATTCTGTTTCTACAAATGTTAGCTAAAGCAAAAATCTGCATTAAGGTAAGTGCTAAACATCCATCAGCCTGACTGATTAGCCAAAGCAGGAATTGCTGGAGAAATGCATGTTATTTGCCATCAGATTAAGTGAAGTTTTGCTTTCCACAGTTGGAGAGCTGATAATTTGCTTGTGATGGGATCAGTTCAGTTTTCAGCTCCACTTGCTGTACAAACCTCAGTATTTAAGGGCACATCTTCAGCCAGATAGGCAAAATAAAAAATATTTTCTGATTAAATACATACAAAAACACATTGAAGAAAAACTTGAGTTGTAAAGATTGAACAACTAAACTCAAACAGGGCAAACTCTTTATATAAAAATGCTAAAATTTATTTATTCATGGATTGTCTAAATCTTCTTTGATATTACTTCTTTTGTCCTATATACCTTGTTCTCTGTTTTCTTGAAGCTTGATCACCTGATATTAGTTTCCATTAATTCATTAATGTAACCATGCTTTTGTGAGCTGAGCAGCTACATTCCATAACTAAGAATGCATCCAGGGTCTATATGCCTTTACAATATAATAATTATATTGACTTAGCAGGAAGATAATAGTGAGTTTGAGAAACTCTTATTTTTTTTAAAGTATTTTGTAATGATTGTGTCCGTCTGAAAAATATTCCTGGTCTGGGCAAAATCCGTCATTTGCTGATGCTGAGCAATTACATGGCAGATGGTATTAGTTTCCTTTCTAGCTTATGTAACTCCACCAGACATCATGAATTACGAGTTTTATAATATTCTGTTCATACTTTAATTGAACATTTTGGTACTTAAACTCAAAATTCACTTATAAAAATGTTCTCTACTAATCACAGTACTCTAAAGCTTAGCAAAAATTAATGCAAAAGCGTTATAAAGCGATTAAAACTTGGTTTCCTTTGTATTCAAGCAAGTACTTGTGAATAATTTTTCCTCTATTTGCTTGTCTCCGAGGTAAGCATCTTGCAAGTATCTCACCAAGAAATCTCACACAGAGCAAATCTTTAGTTCAGCAGAGATCCCTTCCCTTGGAAAAGTGCTCTGGAATTACTAATGGCTGCTGGTGGCCAGATTCTGCTTTTGCCACCATCAGGGGCCGTTGCTGGATGTGCCAGGCTAGCAGGTGGGATGGAAACAGAGCACACTTCACAGTTACCTGCATCAGTAGTTTGATGCTCCTTCCTCAAAATACCCAGCGCTTAATCACCTTGGAAAGCCCTTTTGCTTCCAAGTTCTCAGAAAACATCCTCCCCCTACCTACTGATGGTTGGCCAAGTGATCCCTGTGAGCTGTGTTATTTATCAGCAGAATGGGGGAACTGGACTGGCTGTGATCCCAAGGGCCAAGCTATGGTGATGCTGATATCCTAATAAATGTCTGAAGATCTCTATTGTTTTGCCAGATATTGTCCCAAATGCATCATGACTTGGCAGGCTCAAGGTCCAGGGAAATCAGTGAAGCCAAAAGAGCAGCCCCACAAGCAGAAGGGATCTTGAACAGATCTTCCTGTCTTGGTGGGACTCCCATGGGAGCCTCAGCTCTGTCAAAACCCTTTTTTCAGGCAGTTTCAGTTCTTTGCTGAGCAGGTGCAGTTGCTCATTTTCCTTTTGCATCCTTTCTATCTGCTGGGCCATTGCATTTATTAGAAATGTCTGTTCCCCAGAAACCTGTAAGGCTGCTGTCTCCAAACATTCCAAACAACTTTCTCAAAATGCTCCTCAGCCTTGTAAAGAGCAGATGACAACCTGGAAGCCAGGAAGGCCCTGGCTGGGTTCCTTCTGCTTGTTTGTGATCTCTTGCACAACTGGCAGTGCTGTTTCATCTCAGACTTGCAAACCAATTCTCTCCAGCAGGGCTTTCCCTTCCCTTATGTGTAATTTGCATCTCATGTGTCGCTGGGCAAGCCAAATGGGAGCAGGGAAATGCAGTGGCAGGAATTGTGTTTGTGATGGTTCTGTCTGCACCAGAAATGGAAAGAGCTGTATCCTCAGTAGGGTAGCTCTCTTTGGTGAGAATTACAGCTGATTTTTCTGGCCCAGAAAGGTTGATGAGACTTCATGTAAGTACCTAAACATTTGGATACATGTGAAATAAATAAAGCCACCAAACCACGTGCAGTTTATTTGAGGTTACAATAGCTTAATTTCTTAAGTATCCTTATTAAAAAATGAGGAACAATTCAGCCTTTAATACAATGTGGAGCTGTGATTCATAGTTGGTGGTAGGAGAAAGCAGTGAACTAATTGCTTGGGTCTGGTCAGCAGAGAGTGAAGCAGCTCCCTTGTCTGTGATACCATGCCCCTTCCCTTTTTGATTATTCTCCAGCAAACATCCTACAGCCCCATTCATAAAGTCCAGTAATGACACAAGAAATGTCAGGAGTATCTGCTGAAGGAGTGGGAGGCTGACAGAGCAGCACATTGTGAGCCTGCAGAGTAGCTCTGCGTTTCCTCTGGGGTTGTTTTCAGTTCTTTTGTCAGCTGATTACATGGTCTTTTATAATTTCTAATCTACAGAATAGAGCTGTTTGCTTGTGGATTATGTGAAAGTCGCAGGCTTATGCAAAAGAAAAACAAAATAATCTGAAAGTGGATTCTCTTGGCAAAAGTTAAGCTTAATTTAGGTGTTTTTTATCTAAAGGAGAGTTTAATCTAAGGGTGTGCAGGAAAAACTCAAAACTTCTGTCAGTCTGAAATTTCAACTTTGTGATGTTAATTCACCAGCACCCTCATGAATGAGACTTAAATTACTTGTCTCTATTCAGCAAAATGTATTTTATGCTTAAAGTTGTGCAAAATGTAAATGTACTTAAAGTTGTGTTGGTTTTTATCTGTTTTGATGAATCAGAATAGTGTTAAATAGTGCTAAAGTGCTTGTAGAAGCACAAAATCATGGTGCAAGTTTATCACATTTACTGTCTCCTTTATTTGTTAATGAGAATACCACATACATAACTGGATTTTTTTTTATGTCAGTCTGTGAAAGTGGGCACTGAGTCTGCAGAAAGAAGGAATTGTGAGATTGGAATATAAACAATGTGAGCCGTCTTTATATTGGTCTCCAAAATTGTCCAGATAGATTTGCATTTGCAGTCTCAAGAGAGAAGTCTTGGTAGAAGATGCGTGTGTATAAATACAGACGAGGATGTGGTGAAATAAGATCAAAATGTTGATAAGAAGCATCAGAGTTTTTGTGGGTCTCAAGGTTGAAAGAAGGGCGTTGAGATGGGACCTGGTAGAGACAAACGAGGTTCTTGGCAAGGGTAAGAGCTGAACTAGCATGAGGGATTGGAAATTCCAGCATGGATGGAGGAGGGCAGGGTTTGCTCAGCTGTATGTAAAACCTCCCTGAGCTGCCTGCAAGGCCTGCAGATGTGACGAGGTGTGTGCAGATGGCTGATGTGATACACTCACAATTTATCAATATGAACTTTGGAAGCTGGCTTAAATCCCTCTCCTTAGCACCTGCAGCAGGCCCCCTGCTATCTGCTGTGCAAAGTGGGCAGATGTATATCCAAGAGGCACACTTTATTTTTCTTGGGTCAACATTTCACATGGAGTTGTAGCAGGGTAGTTTTGTTTGATTTTCATTGAGCCCCTTATTATTAGCACACTTCTGTTTGGGGGGTGAATAGTAATGCCGGAATAATGGGATCTGCAGTGGAGGGCTGGGACCACAGAGTTTGGCCTCCCAATAAACCATTCTTGTGCTCCTGCAAGGGCAATGTCAGAACAGAATAAACCTAACCAGAAAAAAGCAAGTGAGTGCGTGATGTGCCAGTGTAAAAGCAAGTGGTCTTAGGGATAGAGTTTGGATCTGTAACCAGAGTGAATGGACCCCAACCCCAAATATTCTGGTAGCTTGTTTTTCTATAAAAGCTTTAAAAGTTAGGAAATCTTGTTGGCTTTGGTAACTCTAAATGAGGTGTCTCAAAAGACCTCTCTGCTTGTTGGATTGATGTGTTTAGAGGCATTAAAGAAATGTCTGTGTGGCAAAACTTAATTTGAGCAAAAGATTCTCAGTTCTGATTTAAGATTTTATGATTTGGATAGGAGTCAAGTTTGCAAGGTTTGTGCTTCTTGTTACAAAAGAAGTACTGTCTACTTAATATCCATTTTGTCTGTAGATTATCCAGAATAAACTCTCATGTCACGAAAATATGAATTTGATAGTTCTCTGAATACTTCTATTACTCTGGAAATAGGGGAGCTGCCCAAGCCATCTAGAAGCCTATCCAACTTGTGCATTAATCCAGCATTCCAACACGAACATGATTCAACATAAAGAAATACTCACCTTGTTCAAACATTGTACAGAACATCCTCCATGGCTACACTTGGGGAAAAAAAGGATCTGCTTGCTTGGGGATGCACATAACTTCTTTCACCCAGTTAGAATGGGTTGTTTGACTTCTGAAGGCACTAAAAAAAAAAAAAATTCTGTCATGTACGTTCTGTTTGTACTTAATTTTAAATGCTTCTCTGAGTTTACCACTTATGTTTAATAGCAGGTTCTTGTCTCTAAGATTACTAAGTGGTTTACAGATTGTTTATGTAGGGATTACTGTATTTATATCTAAGTTGATTCTCAGAATTTGACAACTGTGTTCCACAGTAATGCATAGCTGTTTTTGCTAAAAATTAAGCTGCAATGTGAGGATCTAGTTCATAAATCCAGACTTGCTCATGTTGTTTACGTGAAGTCACAAATAGGTAGGAGCTCAGACTTGAGCCTGCAGCAGAGAAATGTATGCATGTTTTGGCCCAGGAAGTGAATTATTAAACTGTGGGTTGTTTGTGGGGTTTTTTTGTTTTGTTTTGTTTTTTTTTTTTTTTTTTAATTTCCCCCTGCTCCTCACACTTTCCCCTCTCCCCCCTCCCCTACACCTTGTCCTAGTGTCTGGACAAGGTGTACCCCTGTGTAAGACCAGATGTACCCTGCTTTCTGAAAGACACTTCAGACCTGATTCCTCCCTTGGTGCTTTGTGGATCCTGAGTTTGACTGGCAGCCATGTGGTTGGGAGTGCTCTGTCCAGGAGACTCAGTTTTTGTCACCGTTGAGTGTAGGCAGTTTTTGTAATTGTCTATCTGCAAGTTAAGAAATCCACATTTCATTCATAGTTTAAAGATGGATCATAAGTAACAATGTACCATTGCAACCAACCCTGGAAATTTGGAAGAGAGTTGAAAAGCAGGAGAGACTTCAGATCTTTTTGTGCCTGTGACCTTACTGGCTTTGCTTCTGGTGGCTGTCTCAGATGGTGTGACTTGCATCTTAATTTTTATACAGAGCTAAACTAAGACCAGAAGAACCAGAGAGTTAAGGATTTACCTTGTTGGTCCTCAAATGCTCATATTGCCATGTCTTGTCATTTTATAGTGAATTATTGTGGTGAGGAAGATGACCAGTCAGACCTTTAATGGCAAGTTAATTTGATATAAAATATTTTAGAGCTTAAAAATCTCACCATATTTATATACTTAAATATTCCCTTAGTGTTGTTTTTCTTCCCCTTAGTCACCACACCAGGTTGTTTTTTCTGCTCAGGGCTGGTTGCTGTGCCAGGCTATCCCTGTACTGCCCTTGTTTTCTGTCCTGCCAGTCAGCTCTGTCCCCTCACTGGTCACATCTGCGGGAGCCTGTTTTGTTCCTACAAAAAACCTCCCCTCATCCGAGAGAGGAAAAGTTTGCCCTGCTTAGCAGAAGCTGCTCTGCCCCTGCTTTCGTTTGGACTTGTCCTCTAAATCCAAGAGACATCAAAGGTTTTCCCCATGTGATGGAGGCTCCCTGGCCTGCTCTGAAATGAAACAATGGCTCCCCTATATTCTGGGATCTGTGCTCCAGAAGCATCTGTCTGCCTGGCTAATGGGGCTCGGCAGTTTCTGCCATAAAGGACTGGTTGTCTTTTGCATAACGGGCTGGGATGGTTGTTCTGGTAGGGCACACCCTGACGTACAGGGTAAGGCAAGAGAGTGCTCATTGCAGCTGTGAATCTTTTGTTTATAAGATTAAAATCACACACAGTATTTGAAGAAGAAAAAAAAAAAAGAAGAGGAAACAGGAATGGGCTGTATGGTGACAGCATTGGTTACAGGCAGTGTTTTCTATAGCACCCAAGGGTGATGCACAAATGTGAGTGTACAGCATTTGCTGAGCCAATTTTAGCTAGGACAGGTAGCAAAAGCTTGAAGAAAAGATTTCTTTCAAAAGTGGGTTGACCACCTGAATCAAATCAGTGGTTCCAGGTGATCTTGAAATTCATAGTTTTTAAAACAGAATAAGCAGGAATGCTGCAGATTCTCTGTTCTCTGAACTTGGAATATATAGAGGGAGCTTGTTTGCAGACATTCTGCTGGCACTGTTCTCTGCTCCATTTTTAGAAATCATGCAAGTCCTATTTTTAAAAAGGAAACCTACTTTTCAAAACCTAGTTTTGTATCTCTGGAGCCTGATAGATTGTGCTGATGGAAAGTTCTGTTGTAAGCATACCCATCTCAGTATCACATATTGCTGTTTTCTTCTACCACTTGAGCACAAGTGTGATCTTCAGAAATATGAGGATTACTCGAATGGGAAATGCAAAACTAAACTGATGACAAAGATGTCTTTCTTTTTTTTTGTTAAATTGCTTTTGGAAGTTTTGTCAGGACACCTGGAGTTTTGTAGATAAGGGGTTTGTGGGGTATTTTGTGTGCAAAGATTAATTTTACAGAGCAAATTAATATTATTTTGCATGTTTTCCAGCTTAAAGGTAAAATAATTTGTCTGAAACTGAATAAAGTTAAATCTGAGGTGAGAAAGTAAGAGAATAAAATTGGGAAGGATGGTTTATCTTTTGTTGCTCGAGAAAGGACTTTATTAATAAGTGTGTCTCCTGCATATTCCATCAAAAAGGGTTGCTTACAGCTCAGACTCATGCCTAGATACAGGCAGATTTGCATCAAGGTCTGGTGTTAGATCACTAAATATCCTCTTTTGTGCTAAGCTTTTGTTGCCTTTTTTTTGTTGCATCTGTACCTGAGGATTTCTATTAAACTGCAAAGTCATTATTTCCTCTGTAGCCTGGATTCCTTCCTGCAAGCAGAGATGCGCTGACTGCGAGTGCTCATGGAGCCATGGCCGTGTCAGCTGGGGCACAATAGCTCACATCATCACGTACATTCAGAGCCAGAACATTCCTGCTTGGCCGACTCTGCCTTTGACAACCTTTGTTCTTTTTGTGTGTGCAGGGTAGTGTCACAGGTAAATAAGGAAAAATTGCTTTTTAATAGTAACTGTATGAATTGGAATGAAATATTGTCCTAATTCTGTTTCAGTCACCCTGAAAAGACAATCCCTCCTGTCAGGATAGTGACAACACACTCAGCTAATGAAATACAAGATGCGAGGGTTGCGTCATGAAAATGTTCCTCAGCACCTAAATAACCCCAGGGCAAGCCAGAGATGCTTAGCTGCTTTTAGGAGCCCCTCAACTTTCTGCTGGTGTCCTTTAGACTGCTATATCCTGCAAAAATAGTTGTTTCCTATCATTCAAAGTCTTTATTTTCAGTTCACTTTCTAATGACTACTTGTTTGCTGAATATACATCTACTTATGAAGGTTCATATTACTTCCACAGGATGGAGATAAATTATTTCTCTCATCTCTTTATATCTTGCACGGGGAGCACTGTCAGAAGTTATTCTGAGTTGTTGTCATAATTCACTAGAGAAATGTGTGTTAGCTTTGGGGTGTTCTGCCTCAGCACATGTGGGAATGTAAATGGCCTGGGTGAAAATGTTTTCTGCAGCAGAGCAATTCTGTAATACCTTTAACTGCTTTGATTGCTGCTTTTTGGATATGGTGATGGCAGCTATTCTGGAAAATTAAGTTGGAAAGGCAAAAATCAATGAAGGCCCTTCCTATGTTAAAAACAGTTTCTTAAATATTTCTGAGGCATTTGGTAATGCTTCCCTCTTTCTTGTGTAGGCTTTAAATCAAATCTGTGTTAGGTGCCACAGCCTTGCTGCAGAACAGCTCTGGCTTTTTGTTTGCTTGTCACTAGTAGTCAGAGGGGAAGAATAATAATTTATTGATGTGGTACAGAAGTGGTTGATTGTTGCTGTAGGCAACTGGTCCGCTCTTACCTCTCAGTAGAAATGCTGTGAACATCTCCTTGGTCCTGCCTTGGTCCAGTAAGCAATATTGTGCTAAATGGCAAGTCACCAGTGCTTTCTTGCCTTCATGGTCTAGAGGACACCAGAGGCAGAAGCATTATGGGCCTCTGCCATCTTAGCATATTGTCATCTATGGCTGATACCAAAGGGTCAATCCAAGCTATCCATTTTAGGCTTCTTCATCTAATCTCCCCTCTTAAAATATTTTGTGACTACAAAGAGGTAGAGGAAACCAATTGTCCCCAAACAGACCAGAGGATGTCAAGGTACAGAATTAGGATTTGGGATGATGTGGTGCTGGAGTGTAAAACAGATGTTCTTCTCTACCCACACTGCTTAGTAACCACTTTGCAGAACACTGGCTTGAAGTTTGCCAGCTCAGCATTGTTCTCACTTCCCTGAGCCCATGTACTGGTGTGCTGGCTCAGGAACAGGATGTGGAATACAGGCCCCTTCAGTTTAGCTACCCAAAAATTAGGCATCCAGTTTCAGGGAGCTGGGTGTGCTCCCCTGGTAGCTGGTGGTGAAGACTGACCTCCTCTAGAGAACCTGCAGCAGCCAAAATGAGGTGAGTCCCACCCTGATCTTGCCTTTCTCCAAAGGGTTTGTCTCCCCCATTACTGCTCCCTGGGCCCTGCTAGTTGCTTTGGAGGTAGGAAGTGGCTGAAGCCATGTTTATGGACTAAGTGCAGTCAAAAGCCACACTGAGCTTGTGAGAGAGGACATCTAAGGGACTGGTTGTTTCATTTTGTGAAAGTGGTCATAGGACAAATTTTTTGGCCTTTGGAAAAACCAGTTTCTGATCTGAACTTTTATCATCTGCTGGTGTAAACTTCTGCAATCCTAAAGAGTGGCTCCACAACAGCTTCAGCTTCATGAAATTTTCTCTCTTACTATCCTTTCTCCATCCTTCTGCTCCTTTGCTCTGGTGTAAATGCTTGTCTTTGGACCTACTTGCCACAGCCCCAGAGCTCACCTGGCTGAAAACCAGCCCACCCCAGGAAGGTGGAAGGAGGGCTGTGTGGCAGCTTTGGGAATATGGGGCTTGAGAATGGAATCCTTGTCCTCCTGAATTCACATGTGAAAAAAAGCCCTGAGGGGGGATTGTTGGGATCTGCACAGGTTTAGTTGCCAGTATGACTGCTTCTGTTCCAAAAAGCATAAATTTGCATCCTGCCTGCCTGGACAAAGGAATCCTTCAGGTGATGGTAACAGGTGTCACTAAGAGCCTGCACAGTGGCCATCAGCCACCTTGGTCTGGTGTCTTGTGTTGCTCAGCCTGTGACATCAAAGTGAAGGCAGAACAAAATGGTTACTGTGTTTTCTGAGGCAAGGAAGCCAAAGTCTCCACAGGTGATGTTCACTCCCGTTCTGACTAACCAGTAGGTTGTGTTTATAGGCATGTTTTTCTTCCACTACTTGATGATGATTCTAGCACGGTGTTGAACTGGTACCCCCAGTCAGTGCTGAGGGGTGAGGAGGGATGGAGACGTGAGACTTTATTTGTGCTAGTCACTCACTGGCCTTGGACATGCCAGCCTGCAGGCTTCCTTAAATGCAAGCTGTTTGCTGAATTCTGGTGTAGCTTTTTGTAGTCTGGTCTAGCCAAGAGGTGTTTTGTCCCAAGGAGGAGGGAAAAATGCATCTGCAAAGTCTGCAGGAACTGTTATGGAGGCCTCGACTTCAGATCTGCCTATACCTGTCACAGGGTAAACAAAGCGCCCTGGGAGGACTCGGGGTTAGCTGAACACCTTGGTCACACACTAAGCAAACTATCCCCCAGGTGTGCTTGCAGAACAGACTCTCCATCAGCGTCCTGTCATGCACAAAATGTTTATCCAATTTGTCAAGATAATCTTTCTTCAAATAAGCTCAGGTCCTAGGCCTCCGAATAGCCCAATTTCAAGCAGTATAAAGTAACTATTTTTTTTTCCCCTCCTTTGCTTGCACTCCACCCCCCCCCCCCTTTTAATCACTGTGTCAACTTTTCCTTGGCTTTAAGCAAACTGAAAGTAATTATATCATTCTCAAGTGAGTTATTTTTTGACTGAGTTAGATGATTTGTGAGTTACTTCAAAATGCTCCCAAGTTGGGGTATCCCTTTCCAAACACAGGTTCTCAGACACCTCATGAAGCTGAGCTCATCAATGACCCAACAATATATTTATACTGGCATATGTAATGGATAACTAATGATAGCTAATTCAGGCTATTTATAAAGAAGTATAATTTGTCTTTCCCTCCCCTCTCCCCTTAATGGTAGCTTCACCTATGGTTCTAGATTTCCCTTAGGAGTTTAAAAGAACCTGTACATTGTCATTTTCTGCTTGAAGATGTCAATACATTTTAAGTCTATTCTGAAGTATGGATTAATAATAGATCAGGTGTTGCTGCCTAAGACAATTCACTCTTTCTTTTGACAGACAACAGAGTTTCTTAGTTTTGCTGCATACCAAATATTACTTCTCTGATTGTTCAGAACTGTCAGGCAGAAAGTAATTTGTGTGGTTCTTTCCCCCAGCTCCCGCAAAGAACCTAGTGTATGTCCAAAAATAGAAACACAAATCATGGGGTTTTTTTTCCTCCCCCTCAATATGTTTCATTCATTGATTTCCTTCTCCCCTCTTAGCCCAGGTAAGACAGCAGAACCCACCATTTCTTTTTTTCCTTAAATGAAGATGGAAGTGAACTTTATCTATTTCCTTACAGTTCTTTGCTGATAGGATCCTTAATGTGGTTGCTGTTTAATTTTTAAATTTAGTAGGTAAAATATTGATCTGGAGACAATGGCAATGTTCCTGCGGCCCAGATGTGGTCAGTGGGTTCTTGGGGAAACTCTCAGGAGTTGAGTAGGGGCCGTGGATGTTCTTGCCTTGCCTCTCACCCCAGGTCAGGGCATGCACAACAGCTGGTCTTGAGCTTTGCATTAGAAAAGCTACGTTTAAAACCTGACTTTTAAAGGGTGTTAAGCGGCACCAATCATTATGATAATGATGCTTATTGTTTTGGGAAGAAATGCTGTGTTTCAGCAGACTGGTGATATCCTATTTATTGTTTGTGAAGGGGAAATAGTAAAATTTGCCTTTTGGCAATTTTTTGAATGGGAAGAGGAAAAAACCCAACTTCGTTCTTCATAACAACCATGTCCCTTTGTTCCCTTTTCCTGGATTCCTGCTGCATTTAATTGGTCAAACTTTGACGAGCGGTAGCCCCCCTATCATATACCTCTGATAGAGCCAAGGGGATATGATGGGTAAACAGATTTGGAGTTTTGATACAGTGCTCTCTTTATCCCACATCAGTTGGTCCTGGATCTTCATAAAAATAAATACTTGGCTACAATATGGCAAAAAAAATAGAGTTTAAAAAGTCTAGAGCTGCTATAAATGTAAATATTGTTATATTTATAGGAGTAAGGATTGTGATAGCCAATAAATAGAACCTTATTAATAAAGATTGTCATTATGCAGCTGAGGACCTTGAAGTGCTTAATAATTCATTAAAGCCTCACAACCCTTACCCTTCTGCATTATCAATAAGTGTTATGATTATATACCTATTCTAAAGTAGGTAAATGGAGACCCTGTGCACTTGACTGAATCTTTTTTCCTCAAGGTCACATAATGACTTGGTGGTAGAATTCAGCAATCTTTACATTACCACCTGAGACTGCTCCTTAGAAAATTCATTTTTGGCAAAGAGAAGGGGGGAAAAAAAGTGTATTCATGCTGGTGTCAATACAGCTCTTCTGTCTGAGGAAGCATTGTCTTTGGTTCCTGTAGAGTACATATTGGATGTGCTGCTCAGGGCTTTTTTTGAATGGTAAATTCATCTTTTCTTGCATTGCCAGTCAACTAATTGCTGTCTGTGCAGCCTCACAACTGTTCTAAGTTTGTTCTGCATAATTTTATGTCTGCTCATGCTCTCTTATGCTTTTGTTTGTGTAAGTTGGTTTGCACATTATACAGCACTTGTCAGACTCACTTGCAGGGAAATAACTGGAGAATTGTGCTGCATAATATTTTGAGTGAGAAGAAGTCAGTCTTCATCTGGTTGATTTGATAGTCCCAGGAATCACTTTGCTTGTTGCCAAAGAGTGAAATCCAGCCTGTAAAAGAGTGTGGGCAGGCACAGGCTCGACAGCCTGAGTGAAATTGAAAGAGCAGCATGTCAGAACTAAATTTGGATTTTGCAGAGGTAAGTTGCATATTGCCTGAGTCATCAAAGGCAGCAGGAACCTATTGCTTTTGGGTAGAGTAGAGGCAGCATCCTCCTTCCCAGGTACCTCTAAAACTCTCTATAAAAGGCTTCCTTTCTGGGTGGCAGCATGGTAAGGTTCATGTTACTCTCTGACAGACTCCTTTGTTGGCCTCATGCAAAGAATCTGTTCCACTGCCCTGTGAAAATAATGATCAAGTCTTCCCAGAAATCATTAGCCAGGAACTATTTCTGGCAAAAGAGAAGTGTTGCCTGAGTCTGTCCTTAGGCAAAAAAAATTGTCAAATACACATGGCCAACCCCAAATATTTATGATTTATGAGTCAGATCTTTCAAAACAATGGAAAGAGATTAAAAATATTGCTATGTTCACATCAATGAGAATTGAAAATAAGTGCCTTGTAAATAAAACAGATTATTAAATAATGCCAATATTCTGGAAACTGGTGTGCTTATGACAGTTTTGTGGGGTTTTTATCAGGTTATCACAAATACTATAGTAAAATTCTGAGCTTTGGCAACAATCATGTTGCTTTGTGACTGCTGAAAACCCCCCAACTTTCAGGACAATCAAGTCTTTTACATTTGTGGCATTTTTCAAAAACAAGAGTCTACTTCTGTGTCTTTTGCAGCAGACCAAATTGTGCTTTTTTCTGCGTAAAAAAATAGTCTTTCACCCTGCAATATTTCCAGGATATTTTTATTGAAAATGTATCCTTTCAGTTTTCTGTAGTTTTAAAATAATAAGGACACTTTCATTTCCTGAATTTTACTTGCTAGCCTGGATAGCATGTGCTGCTATTGACCTGTTCCAATTAAGACTTCACAGTACAAACATCAGCATTTTATAGTCATGGCAAAAACAAAGCTCAATTCTGCCATGTGCAAACAAGCCATACAGTTGCCAATTGTGCTAAAGAAAAATCTGTGACCTGTTGGCTCAATCAGGGTTTAAACAGTTATAAATTAGTCTTGCTCTAATGGTATATAGTAAAATTGCTAGCAGTGCTCATTGGACTGCTCTGGACAAAACATCACAGAACAGACATGGAGCTTTGACTCTGACCCATATTTTGTGTGAAATTAAACTAAAGAAGCTGTGGTTTCTGTGAAGCATTATGAAAGGAGAGTGTTCAGACTTTCCACTTGCATATTCGTTTTCTAGAGCAATTGGGCTTCTGTCATTTAAGTCTGAACTCTGCTGAAATGGGAGGTAGTTGTATGCTGTTAGAATATAAGAAAATGCCCAAACTTTTCAATCTTGCTTTCTCCTTCTCCAGTTAGAAGTGATTTTCCTACTAGTATCTAGTCATATTTGAGGAAAATCAATATTTCAAATTTTTTTTCCCTTTTTGCTGAATGTGTATCACACGAGGAACGCAATCAGACAGCAGTGGTTCTCTGGGAAAAGATCAACCTCATTTTGCAGTCTCGAGAAGTTCAAGTAATTCCAACAGCATGCAAATGTTGGTGCTTAACCAGGAATTGTCTCTGAACCTTTATGTTCATTGCTGCTTCTTGATTGAGCATTCACGTTGTTGTATGGTAGAAGAAAAGGTTGTAAGATAATTCCTTACCACTCTTCCAAGCTGTCATCTGGGGTGTAGAGGGAATCATCTCCCTTATTTTGTCAGTGTAACTCCTTTGAACTCCTGGCTAAAAAAGTATAATAAAGATCTGTCTCAAAAGGAAGGTCATCAGCCAAGTACTGAGACTTCAGGAAGTCTTAAGCAAACCTATGGAGTCTTTTTGCCATTCAATTGCTCCATCCTGAGCCAGGCTCTTCCTTACTGGTGTATTCTGTAATGAAAATGCCAGAGCAGTTCTAATTCCTGCTGCTCTAATGTGCCTCTCCCAGGCCCTTGCACTGAATGCTGATTATTCCCTCAGTGGTTGTGCCTTATGCTGTGAGGAGTCCTGGAGAAGCAATGGTCACTAAGTCTGAAGGAAAATGTGGCTCAGTCTAATCCTAGAGACAATTAGATGCTGGATGGGAAATATTATGTTGGGGAAGATGAAAATGTAGCAGCTCAGTTTGGCCACATGCTTCAAACTCAGATGTTTGACAGCTTTGATATGGATGCTTCCCCCTTGTAAAATAGCACTTTCTGATCCTTCTGGTTTATTTACCTGGCTGTTGCTACTGGGAGCCTGTGACAAGGACTGTAGGGCACAAGGTTATTGCTCTTTTGCTGAACTCCACAACAGAGAATGCATTAAAAATGGCTGCTGTAGAACGAGAGAGAGAGAGAACTGCATGAAAGTTTATGTGAAAGTGCTCCTAGAAGTTTTTCTCATTAATTGTCTCAAGGGCTCCAGCTGCTTGAAAGATGTGTCCCAAGGGCAAACTTCTTCTCTAAGAGAATCAGATCTTGGCAGGTTAATGTGCAAACTCTTTAATATCTGCGTTAACTCTCTAGGTGCTAAGATGAATGTTTTCCTCTTAATTGTTAATGCTATCTTTGGAAGAAGCTGACATAGAAATTGAAGTTACTCAGGGAGTTTGGTTGTGAAGTTCAGGTGCACAAGGTGAAATCTTAGAACTGATTGCATAAAGCTAAAGCATAATCCTTCTGGGCGAGAGAGTTTTGGCTGTTATGTTCTCCAGCCAGTGCAAACACACAAACTATAAAGAACAATGTTTTGATCATGTGTTGTTTTTATATATTTCTCATTGGCTTAATGGTTTTCCAGGAACTCTTTAGTTTTTTGTTCTTTTCATGAATTGTTGGACAGGATCTGTGCTCCAGAGGCAGTGAGAGGCTGGACTTTAAGTCAAAATATTCAGATTTGATTTCTACTCCTGCCCTGTATTGTTAAAGATTTGAGGAGTTATCCAGCTTTCTTGAGCTTTCAGAGCTCAGTATTCTCTGTCCCGTGATGAGTTTTTAGAGGCCTGTGGTGTTTCTGAGTTTTTCCCTTAAAAGAAAAAAAAAAACAACTTTTTTTTTTTTTTTTTTTTTTTTAGCATCTATTGTGTCACTCGCAATTATTGCAAATATCAATAGGGCCCCATAACCATTATAGATGCTTATTACCTCTTGAGGAGTGGTCCTCAAATGACCTAAGAAAAGCAATTTGGAATAGTAACTGTTTCCGTTTCACTGACAGAAATTTTAGTCTTGCAGAAGGAGAAACAAATATCTGGTTTGGCATCAGTAGGTACAGTTCTGCCCATAGAGGAAGCCGTAATGTGGCCTCAACAAGAAAAGAAACCATGCAGTTTTAAGCAGATTAGATAATTGAGATTAGCCCTCTGTGATCTTGCTGTGTTTTCATTTATTTCAAAACAGTCTAACACAGAGCATGTTGAGCAATCAGTTGAAAATCACGTGCAAACACTGCCTAAGTACCGATAAGGATCGTGGAGGTAAACAATGAATTCCTACTAATGGCTAAGTCACCAAGGTAAGATCAAGTCTAAATACACAGCCTTAGTTAAATATAATTTCATTAACTCAGGTTACATGGCTTTAGTAAAGGGTTTTCTCCTCTCCCTGCTCTCCACTTTCTGGTGCTTGTCAAATGAATTGCATACAACCAATCCATCATTTTCAACTTTGTTTGTCTGTACCAGAGATGTGTTTTGAGCTGAGCAGTAATCCAATATAGTTCTGTAAATCTCACAGCAAATCAACACTAGATGCATGTGGCAATGCTGGTTAGAAAGCACTATTTCAGTGCATTTTGTGTATGACATTTCTATATCTGAATTCTATTAAAAACTGGCTTATTCTAATTTTAAAAAATGGTATGCTCTATTATAAATACCCAGATCTCCATTATTTCCCATTTAGAAAGCATGCAGGTTTTGTTATCATGTTCTGATTGCAGGGGTTAGAGAGTTTCTAATCCCCAGTTAATATTATGCAGTGTGTGCTGTGCTCTTCATGCCATTCACACTTTTCACCATCTCCCTTTCCAGAATTCTACAGAGATGTGTTGGGATTTTTGTTTGTGGGCCTTGGTGTTTGGTTGGCTTCCCCCCTCCCCCTCCATACTTAACAAGCAAGTTCAGGTATTTCAAGTATTAATAGTTTATCCTTGATTTAATATTTTTGTGGAAAATCCTAACTTGAGGTATTCAACTGGTATTTATATCTCAGAATTTGGCTCTCTGCGTAAGACTTGCTCTTCATTTTTGTGATATCTCATATCCTTTACTTTTTTTCTTCCCACGCAGTCATTTTTTTGGCTCAGTTGTCTTTCTTTGGTTTTCTGGCCAACCTGCTTTCTTAAATATTTAGTTTCCCTTTTGCAAAATAGTCTTCATTTAAGTTTCTAATCAGCAATGCAGCAGGTGAAAAGAGGCAAACAATGTGAGGACTCTTTTCCATAGGGAGTTCTTGCTTACATGTGAAATGTTTCTATTTTAATATTCCTCTCATCCTCCCTATTAAGTTCCACAGGACCAATTTTCTCTTTTTAGCACTACAGAAGACTTTTCACCCTGATCAACACTGCCAACTGGTCCAACCCCAAGGAGACAGTTAACACATAGCAGATGATAATAAATAATAGTAATAATTGAAGCATCCATGCCAGTGGATTTAGAATTTATTGGCTCATTTATCAGCCTACATAAAACAGATTTCCTTGCTGCCACAGTAGTAGCCTGACAAGGGCCAGTAATAGATTCTTCAGAGGGAATACAATAAAACCCGTAGTGACAACATATGGCCTCCCTTGACTCAAAAGAGAATGGGAAAAAAAGAGCTGTTAATAATGATGATGCATTATTTGTTTTATTTCCTGAAATTATGGAAGTTCTATATGCCAATGGTATCTTGTGATGATGAGTACTGTAAGTGCTTGTTCTTTGTCCAAAGGCTGGACCTCTTTGTGTTAAGCAAACACAGAAAACAAAAAGTGAATTGCTGCCTCAAAGAGCTTACAACCTTGGAGGAGAAGAGCAGATGGATAGAATGCTATGAGATTTTATTGACCAACACAAAAAGGAATGGTGAGGCAATGTGAGTTGTCAGAGAATCACCTGTGATTTTTGGTGAGGTGGTTGGGGAAGGACATGAAGATGTTAACAGGCCTGCAGGTGCTTGCAAGGAAGCCCCATTGAATGCAGAGATGGTGTGGTTAAAATCATGAAGGTGTGTATTTTTTTTTTCTGTTTTGTTTGTTTGTCAATGTAGCAGACATTTTTCAGACTGGTATATTGGAATGATGATGAAGCAGAAGATGGGGTAAGGTGTGAAGCACCTTGCCAAGTGAGATAATCTTCTGTTTGAAGTAATAGAAAAGATGGTGATATGGTCAAGAGGGAGGAAAGGACAAAACTGTGAAGGGAGAGAATTTAATCCATCTGCTTTGGATGTGGTGTGGCTATGTTTTAAAATTATTATCCTCTGCAGGTATCCTAGCAGTGGAAAAGGATTCAGTTTGGAACAGCAGAGAGATCGGGAGGAAAGATGTGGATTTTTAGGGCATGAGGATATGATGAATTAGGGAATAAGACTTCTGTGTAAAAGGCAGGCAAGGCAGGATGAAACCTACCCATCTCCCAGTGTGTCCAAGGGGGAGTGAGGACAGACTTTTCCATAGGATGCACCAAACTATGCATTTAAACATGTATTGTTTAGGTACACTGCCTTTTAACTTCACTGATCATCTCCTTGCTCTTGTATTGCAGAAGTAGTTGTGTGAAGTGCCCAGTTTAATCCTTTACAGTTCATTATGTCTTAGTTTTTATTTGCTTTTCTCTAATCTAAAGAGCAATCATCTCAAGATGGCAAAGTAAGGAAAGCAATTGTGAGCACTGTGATACATAAGCAGTGCATAGGAAGGGGCTGAAGGCATCCATTATTGCTGGCAGTCTGATTTGTTTCTTTAATCTCTTTCATCTCTTTGCACTCAGTGCCCTTTTCTTGCTTGGGAAGCTGACAGTTTACTTTCTAGATCTATGTTATAACAGTTACCTGCTGGATGTTTTCTGCTCAGAATTCTGGCATGAGATATTAAGAAGATTTCTAGGTGTGTTGCTATTACTGTCCAGAGAACAATCTAAACCCACAGCAATTCCTGTATTTCTGTGAAGTGTGATTGGAAAACACAACTTAGTTTTTGCTTGTATTTCTGTTTGCAGCCTTTAGTCACTCACTGAATCTTACAGTTTGTGTTGACACTTTCTGTGATGTTTTGTATTTTTTTTTTAACCTTCCTGGCTGGAGTAGGGAAATGCCCCCTTGCTAACTCAGCACTGTGGCTGTTAAAAAAAAAAAAAACCCAAAACATTGGGGATGGATCTCCTTCGGGATCTGGCACAGCATCTCCACGGAGTGCAGTCTCTGACCAACTCTGCTGAACAGCAATGATTAAATAAATGCATGGAATGTTAGCAAAGCTCTGTCTCACTGTGACAGAAGAGATGCAACCAAGTCCCCCATCCTTGTCTGGAGCTGTGTTGTTCCGCCTGTAAGAGCAGAGCAATACAAATAAACCACTTGCCTCCTTTAAGGCATCTTGGTTTGCTTAGCTGCCTCTCTCTGGATTGTGATCCAAGTCTGCTATTCCAGGTGTTGCTGCTTCTTTCCTTTCCCAAAACCAGAGGCAGGATTAGCACAAAAAATAACATTGAGTTCGATAACAAATAGTGGGAAGTTTCCTAGGAAAGCAATAAAGGGCATTTAAAAACACTTTATTTTCAGATGAAATTAAAATTTATTTTGTTTGCATTGAAATAAGGAGAAAAATACCTTTTTAAAAATTCTGTCCAGGGGTCTAAATCTGATAATGAATCCCAGCTGTTGACTCCACAGCTCAGGCTCGAGAGGAGGCAGCATAGAACAGAAAGACTTTGAGTGACAAAAATGTGTCTGAGGAGGGAATGGAGCTGCACATTGTCAAGTGTTGGCTCTCTAATGCCATGAAGGAAAATACCATCAGTGTGTACTAAAAGCAGTGTGAGGGTCATGTGATGTTATATGCCAAACTGCACTTCACGAAGCCATGGAGCAGGTTTGTTGTACCAACAAGCTCGTTGCAGTCCAAGCCAGGCAGGTGGCAGCTGTGTCTGCTCCAGCAGCAAGGTGAGGCTCTGACCTGCTCATGAGGTTGGGCTGGTTTGGGATTTGCATCTGAGGTGAGAGGCAGTGGTGTGATGCCTCATGAAATCTGGCCCTCAAGTTTTCTTTAGGAACTGTGGCATGATGGATTTCAAAGAAGGCTTATTTTAGTGGCATTATTAGTATTTTTGAATAGAATTGGTAAGGGATCCATTTGCAATTAAATCCAACCCACCAGTACAACCAAAAGACCTGAGGTTCTCTTTCAGTGGTTAATCTCATCTCTGATGTCAGATTGCCTAATCCTCTTTATGAATTCCACCTGCCCAAAAGCACACAGTTGTTGTACAGCTGTACAATACAGCTGTATTGCTCAGCCTAATATCTGAGGACACTGGGGAAGGGGGACAAGTTAAATAATCAGAAATTTTAGAGCCAGTTTTGGGTCTGTTCAGGATGATATGGAAAATTAGTTGGAAAATTATGATATTTTAGAGCAGCTCAAAGCTTGGCAATTGAGTAATGTCAAGTCACTTAGTGTGCTTGCCACCATTGGACTAGTCAGATTATTATTGTATCCATGAGCAACTCTGCAGATATGCCTGGGTCTTGTGAACCTGAGGCTGTGGGAGCAGGAAAGGAAAGTTAAACACCAAAGAGAAGCCAGGTGCTGTCGTTAGCAAATGTTTCCTCAATAATTAGATCACCCTGTAGTGCGGACAGTGGAGCCAGATGGTGCAGGAGAGTTCACATTGTTAAAAACTGAGAGAGGCAATGCACTTTTACAATAAATTTCACTTTCCGTGTCTCATAACTACAAGGTTTTTTCCCTCTCTTTCTGTGTTATCTTTTGGCAATGCTGACAGTTTTCTTTTATTCTTTTGGAAGTATTTTCAACATTGCATAGCTGTTTATTTAATATGTCTCTAGTGGCTCAGTAGATAATGGTAAGTCAGAGTGAATATTTACCTTCTTTCTGAAGCACTATTCCATTCAGCACTTCTAGCACTCTGGCAGTTTGAAGTGAGCAGTGTAGCATTTTAATTTTTCTTTACTTTGGACATTCAGTCACTCTAGAACAAGACTATTGCTCGTGTTCTTTCTCCCGTTATTTTTTCTTTCTCAACAAGTTATAAATATCTTTATTACTCCTTTCTATTGACAGACTTTCAGATTTTTATTTGACAGATTGCAGT
This sequence comes from Pyrgilauda ruficollis, assembly GCF_017590135.1. Lineage (NCBI taxonomy): Eukaryota > Metazoa > Chordata > Aves > Passeriformes > Passeridae > Pyrgilauda > Pyrgilauda ruficollis. The sequence goes on from NW_024520318.1 coordinate 7,352,769, forward strand.
GACACAATGGAATGTCCCCCTCGCCCTCCCCAGAAGGCTGCGGAGTGTCACAAAAGTACCTCTAGGTTTTGTTATGACACTCCTAGTCTTGCCACCAGCAGTACCAATTAGTTGAAAAGAGGACAACAAAGTCTATTAACATGAAGAGAAAGGAACCCCAAATACTACTTCCCTGCTGTGAGAAAACTAAGCTGTGTTTATTCCACCACTCATCGAGGTGTTTGTTTAGGGGTGGATTCCCAAAACTTCTTGGCACTGCTTCCGCCAGTCATAAATCTAATAAACTTCTAGTGAGTGCTGAGCACTGAAATTCTGCTATGGAGGCAGTGGGGAAGGCTGTTCACTGCTTATTTAGTGCTTGTGCAAACTAAGTCTCTCTGAAGAGATTAAGAAAAATTTTCTGACTTTTCAGATGTAAAATTTACCCGCAGTGGAAGTTACGATGTTTGTTAAATGTCAGATTTTTTCACAGCATACTACTTCAGACCTTAAGTATGACCATAAGAATGTCTTCTGGCCCAAACAAGATAGTTTTACTTTGTATCTAAGCATCCCTTCATTTGAACCAGATCAGGAATTCACTGTATCTTGGAGAAGAGGTAGTAAGGGAAACATTCCTCAGATGGCAAGGGTTATTTTTGTACTTAACTTGGATAGTGCACATTACATCAGCCAGAGCATTTCTGTAAAGGTCTGCCAAGTCCTAAATTTTCAATAATCCCACTTCCTTCTCTTAAAATTGAAAAGGTAGTGACTCCCCTGGGAATGCATGTGGTTTCAGCATTCCCGTTGACTGTGTATTCTGAAATGCTGCAGTCTGTTTGCTTAGTAATCCCCTTGTCTGTGTAAGTTGTTAGGGGTAACCAAAGGCAGCTGATTACTTAATTGTATAAGGCAGGAAATGGGGTTCTTTCATTAGTTCCCATAATGTTCTTGAGAGCAACCAGTATTCTGCCTGACTGAGTTTTCGATCCTTTAATTCAAAAGATATACTTTCCCTTGGCATACTCAGTGACCCTTTATCCTGATAGGCTATTTACTGAATAAATTGAATATTTTAGTTTTTTTAAAAAATGAAGCCTAAACTTTCTAAATAAAATAAAAATTATCTTTTATTCTAAGGCAAAATATGTTCCAACCAGAGTAGAAATACAGCATGTAAGATCTTCATCTCACTTTGCATTTTTGTAAGATCATTGTGGTGTGTTGGGGTGTTTTGTTTCTGTTTGTTTTGTTTTTGTGTGTGCTGCTTGGACTTATGGGACCCAAATAGCAAAAGAAATATTACTATCAACTTGTCACAGCTTTAAAGATCTGATTTTATTCAATGTCTCACATTAATGACTTGCTTTCTTTTGCTGAAATTACAATAGAGGGCTTGGAACCAAATTCTGCTGTTTCTGTGTCCTCTGGCAAACAGTTGTCAGAGGGCAGACAGTTCCCAGTCCTGTGCTTTGCCATGAGTTTGGGGTGTGTACAAAATCCTGGGCAGCACTGGTGGGGGCTGTGGCTCAGGTGTGTTCCCGTCTCCTACACCAAACACTCAGTAGCGGGAGCATGGAGCTGGCACAGGGTATCTGCCCTTGCCACCCTTGTGACTCTGAGCAGCCAGGGAAGAGAGGTACAACTGCAGCCTGATCTTTAGGACTATCTACATTTCTCTTGAAGAAAGAAGCAGCAGGACTTTGTAGTTTGTTGGTGTGGGTTATTTTTTTCCCTTCTCTGTAACTTGAGTTTCCCACAGTCACACACGTGTCAGTTATTTCTGTAACCTTTTAATAAAAATGTGGTAAATGTGGAAAGGAGGCTCTTATTACTTTGGATGAGAAGGAAGGTACAGTTATCTTCATTATTAGCTTTCCAAAGACTTTCAGCGATATTTTTCCAGCGCCTTGTTGCAAATTCATTCTTTTCAGTACATTTGTATGTCCTGTGTTAGATGTTGGTGGAGAACAGAGCAGCAGTTGTCCTCTGCTGCCATTCCCCAGGTTTAAATGGTGTTCCTGTATGTCTTGCTTGTTGAAATAGAAAAGCGATGGGGAAATCTGGGAGCTATCCACATGGCTGTGGATAATTTCAATCCTAGGAGGCCTGTGGTCCAGCACTGCTCAGCACTGAGTTGCTTGGGAAAAAAACAAACTCCAAATCCCTTCTGCCCCAGATCCCTGCCCCACCACTTTGCCTTTCCCTGTTAGCCAATGCAGGGGCTTGTCCAAAACAGATTGCTGTACTGTGTGCCTGCATTGGTGCTTGATGTGGCATAAGACATTTTGGGCATAGGTTCAGGAAGGACCAGTGTTTCCTCCTTCTGTCACACATCACTCACTATACGTGCTTCCGTCATTGAAGGGATGTGTTGTATTCATAAATTTGCAGACTTTTAAAGCATGAAAAACAAACACTTCCTAATCAAACATCTGCTGAGTCTATAGGCATAAATGTCTCTTTTAAGATATTTTCTAACCTTTTGGGCAGTTGCTACATCAAAACCATGCAGGTGGGTGAGCTTTGCAAGGTCATTTCAGGTAGAGATGAATATAGTTTGCACAGAAGAGCCTTAATCACTGAGCAAAGGTATTCTCCAAGGTTGGACTGACCTGGGAACAATCGTGTCTCTGTGCTGTGTGTCTTAGTGGACGTGGAAAAGATGAAATGAACTGTGAAAGTGTTTGCAAAACATGCAGAATTTCAGTGGACTGTGGTGGTAAGTCCCTCCTATTGAGTCTGTGTATTATTTTCCCTGGATTTGTAAGAGGACACTTTTGCTGTTCTTTGGCCCATATTGACAGAATGTAGAAGACAGATCTGTAATGAGGTGTTTACTTTGGATCTGATTTAAGGCTCATGCCAGTTGATGAAAATCATAATGTGGCTTTAATATCCTATCTATAAATACAACAACCATTTTTTTCTTAAAGAAAATGTAGGGATGTCTGAAGGAGTAGACACTGTAGAACCATGTGAACACATTTAATTTGAGTCTAATAATTTCAAACAAATATGTGACTCCAAATTAATTGGAGGTTTCTGCTTCTAACTATAACATTTCTTATCGTGTAAAGCATTAAGGCAGCATAACATATACAAGACAAATATTAAACAAAGGTATTATAGATGGGAAATTCCTAATCTAGCTCACTATGTTGGTACAGTGAAAGTTTCTTAATCCAATATCTGATGAAGGAACAAGGAGAGAATTAATTTACTGCACACTAATTACTGAGGAGTATGCACTGTATATACAGTGAAAGGCGCTGAAATGAATACTTGATAAACAATATCTGGCAAATTAAAAATCTGAAATGTTAAATGAAATGCAAATTAAAAATCTGGACCGTTAAATTAATTGAAGGCAAAAAAACCCTGACATTAACTATTATCAAGGGTCGGAGTTATATCAGCAAAAGCAAAGCTATTCAGAGTTAAATCCTGCTTCTCTCTGTGATTTACTTGTTGTGAATGGGTGGGCACTAGAGGAGCCCCAAAGACATGGATAAATTTGCATACGTGAGGAGCAGTGCTTTCTGCCTGCTGTGCAAAATGCTGTCCTAGGAAATGATGGGGATGCTTTGCACCTGAAAGAAGATCTGCTGAAAGGAATGGGTCTCTTGGGTGCAGGCGAAATGGAATTCCTGTGTTGTAGTGCCTGTACCAACTCCGCTAAGCTCGTGGTAAACAAATTTTAGTTAAGAAGAGGTTTGATTTTTGTCCCTTGCATTATGTTTTAAGCCTCCCTCCCTCCCTCCCCTTTTGGTGGAATGGAGACTGAAAAACTGCACTAGGAAAATGTAAGATGTTTTTAATAATTAAATTACAGGAAGTTAATAATAATAATAATATAGACGTAGTCAATATAGAAACACACATGCATATTAGTTTATGTTTTTCTCTAAAATGTGCCCATGAAGGATCTAATGCAACAATTGCCAATTCAGTTGAAACAAATTGAAATCTGTTTTAAGGATCCACCCTGCTTAAATCAACTGGATCAACAAGAGACTGAAATAACAGGGAAAATTTAGTATTTATCTTAAAATTCTGGGACATGCCACAGGCTGCATTAACATGGGGTGCGTTTTTAAAATCAGTTTAATTTTTTATTTGTTTTCCTTCATTTTCACATATATTCTTGATTATTTGTGTAAAGTATAACCTTATATAAAGCACTGAGTGTGAGAACAGTCCTTAGCAGGAGCTGTTCTTGCAGGTCCACCTGCCTGAGTGGGGGGAGGCTGCAAGGAGGATCTGGAAACCTTGAAAAAAAGTATGTTGTAGGTCAAGCCTAGTAAAGTTAAACCCTTCCAAATACACAGACAGACGTGAACACCAGCCCATACAAAGCGTAAGGGAGGTAACAACGCTCCCCACTTTAAATATGTGCATAGAGGTATAAAAGTACTGCATAGGGGGATCTGATGATTCATATATTCTTTTGGGGGAAAAGCTTATCTTTAGCAGCTCTGAGACAAATTGTTTAGGGCACAGATAAAGTGCGAGGCTCACTGCAGGTGCTTGCTGGTGTGATGGGGTTGTGAAGTGAGATGTTCTATTGCTGGTGTCAGACCTGAGCATGTCTCTGGAGAAGCAAGGCAGTGTGTGTGTGTGTGTTCTGCATCTTTGCACTAGTTTCTTCAAGTGCTGGGTGTTCTTCCAGCTGAAGAGCCTGCCAGTGATGAGGGGGATTGATTTCACTGTTTGAAGAGAAGGCCCTCAGAATGGCAGTTTCCATTGATTAAAAGAGGGCACTTTTCAAAGGGAAAGTGATTGCAGTAAATTCCAGGTTAAACTGATATTAGCATTTGAATTATAGGCAAGTATCAGAATTGTGAAGCATTAGGAATTTATATTAAGATTGATCTGGAAGAGAGTACTGCTAGTAAAAAAAGATCTATATATTACCCTTGTAATGTAATGTCATGACCCAATTGCAGTGTACTACCACTTCAAGGCTGGAAAGAATGCACTGCAATTAGTTTAACATTTCACAAATCTGAACTATCTAGCCCTATCTTTTTACTAATCTTTGCTTGTTCAAATATGTTTTAATAGATTTAGATATATAGTAGCAGATTTATTGCAATTAAAAATCAAAGTTCTTATGTACCAGTAGAGTTTCCCTGGAGGTCTAGTCAGTCTCCACAGTAATGAAGATGTAATTATACTGATGTAAATCGCTGCACCATAACTAGGAGGGATTGGCCTTTCCCCTCCCTTAATTCATTGAAAGATTTTATCTTTGACAGGTACTGTCAAACAGGGTGATGGGCTAGAAGGCAGAATGCTTTTTCTGGTAATTAATTTGCTTGGGAAGAAAATGAGAAAATGTAGTTGTTTTATTGGGCTTGTTTGGTTGCTTTAGTGTTTTTTTTTTTTTTTTCTTTTTTAAGATGACTTGAATACTGAGATGATTCTCAAGTTCTGCATCTCCCATTCTGGGTAGCAGCAACTCCTCTAGGCTTCCTAATAAAGCACAGACTTTCTGCCCTGACTGTGCTGTTGTCAGCCTGAGCACAGGAAAACATGTCTGAAGGCAGCTTGTGTGTGCATATAAATAAAATGTATATTAAAAAATACCCCCAAACCTAAACCAAAATCAATATCAAGACAGGCTCATCTCTTACAAAAATCTTTCCTTCAGGTGATAGTTTAACTTATCCAGTTTTTTTCTGTTGTTGTACTGGACTGAAACAGCACTTAGTTTTTCCCCTAGTCTATTATCTAGCAAACATATCTCATTTTCTTTCCCTCAATCTCCTTGGATATGCACATGTCTTCTGTCACATTTTGTGTGTACTGTTGAAGCCCACAACCAAAACACTAAATTAAGCCCAACCAGAAGATCCACCCCTTGTTTTATTGAATGTCTGGGACATGATGTCTGAGAAAAGAGATGTCATCACTGCAATAAGAGAATGTCCTGCATGAAGCCCTGTCTGAGTGGTTGCATGTTTCAAACACCATCTTGGTGGTCTGATAGCAAGGCAGGACATTTCCATAGAAATTAGCTAGTTCTACCAAAGATATGAAGGCCACCATAGAGGATATTCAATATATCATCATGATCCTGCTTCAAGCCAACTGGTGGCAGTGATATATTCCTTGTCATATTGGTTACCAAAGATTTTGTAGGACTACATCAAGGCTCTACTAATCTCTGACTTCTTGGGCAATGTGGGTTTCTAGGAACAAGTGAGAATTTCTCCTAGGAAAAATGTTATGGGCTCACTTCAGACAAGTTCTTACAAGACAGAATTCCCCCTCATCAGTGTTAGCAGTCAGGTTTAGGACTAAGGCAGAAGTGAAGGAAGGTTCCTGCTGTACGACCAGGAAAAACTGCTACTTTTTTTCTCCCCCATCACTTCTCATGGGCATATATTCTGAGGTTTTTCACATCTGTTTCTCATCTCTGGCAGTCAGCAGTTGACACCTTTCTCTGTAATGAAAATGGGGCTTAGGGACATGGCAGAAGCCACAAAGTGTCCAGGCCTGTGCATGTGTGGGCGCTGCTGACCTTGAGGGTCTCTTTCCAGGGGAGGCACATCTGTGGTGGCTGTGGCATTGCTGTCTGAGCTGTAAGTGCTCTTGGGCTTCAGTGCAGAGAGACTGGCACCTTTCCCAGTTGCTGAAATTCACTAAGGAGAAGACAGAAAAATAAAATAAATTTCTCAGTTTTATTTTCCATTGAACTGATGTTTCTTTAGAATTGGCTGTTCCACATGTTACTCACCTTGCTGGCAAAAGCATTGGTGATCAATGAGGGCAAAGTGATTCTGACTGTCAGCTTGCCACGTACATCCAGAGCAAACGAACACATCAGAAGCTGATTTTGTGCAGGGCCTGCTTTTGATTTGTGCATTTTTCTGGCAGACTTGGGCTATGCCCTATTACTTTCTTACAATAAAAGGGAACGTTTCTTCTACTGGAGCTTGCAGCATGCAGCTGCAATAATCATAGGGGAGCCCCAGGTGGTCTGATTTATGGTGTTTAATGTGAACCCCTGAGGTTCTGTCAGGAGAGATTATATAAGGCATAAAACATTTTGCAGAATTGTTTTGCCACACTTCAGTTCTAACTTGCACTGGGCCCCCTTCATTTATCTCCCTGCTCCAAGACAGCTTTTTTAAATGCGTGTTTATTAAAGAGCCCCCTAAACCTTGTTAAAGTTGCTTCTGAAAATATTCTGACTAATGGTGATGTTGATGAGGGTGAGTCATCCCTGAGAACATTGTGCTCATCAGGACAGTTTCTCAGCTGATGGGAAGTGGCAGATTGCCATGCAAGTTCATGGCACTTTTCTACGGATTGATACTGGGTGAGGACTGATGTGCTGGGCAGGTGTTGACTTACAGAAACTCTGATGGAGCTCTGTGGATTTGTACTGGTCCAAAGCCTGCAGCTCATGAAAGGAAGGCCTGAAGTTAAATCAAATACTTTATTGTACAATCTTCATACAGGGAATATTATGTATTAAATGCAAGTGTGCTTCTGTGAGGATGTACCTGCAAGCTAGGCAAGGCACAAGGAGCTATTAATTTAACTTTGCTACTGGTATCAAGGTTCTGGCTACAGGTTTCATTGTTGTCCTTCAGAAAAACAAGTTGGAACAAGCTGGGCCAGTGCTGTCCCCCACACTGGGAGGCTGCAGTGGGAGCGGTACAGGAGCTGCACTGGCTGCACCCAACCATGCAACTGCACTGGCACCAGAGGCAGGGAGTGACTGCCTCAGCAGGCTAAAGGGTTGTGGCTGGGGCTTTGGCTGAGTTTGCTCAAACAATAGCTTGTCCGGGGAAGGAGACGGATTTCCACCCCTGGTATAGCCCATGACTCAGAGTCTGTGCTGGAGCTCTTCTCCTGAGTGTGCTTTCTGTAAGCAGGGTTGCAAAACACCCTGACAGACCCAGATCTCATCTTTCTTCACTAGCCAGGCAAACTTAGACTCCAGGTTTAAATGCAGGTTCCTTTGTAACTAGAAATTATTTAGTTGCATAGTATGACAAGCACAAGATAGTCCTGAAGGTGGAATTCATGTCCTGAAGTGTTTAGTGAAACAGAATAAGACAGTAGCTGAGGAAAGAAGATACTTGCTATAAGTTGATGCTTGCTTGATGAGGAAGTGAAGGAATGAAATCAGAGTCATCTCTGGATGGGTACAATGACTAAACTTGTACTGGATCAACTACAAGGGATTGGTTTTCCTTAATTAACCCTGTGCTACCTAAACTGAAGCATCCTGATTTTTTTTTTTTTTTTTGGCAGAGGACAGATGATGTTTGTTGATATAGCACTTAGTTTCAGCTAATGACAAGTAGACACAATATGTAACCTTGTCTATTGCCTGTCCTGTATCACACCCTTTCATTTACTACATTGAAGTACCAGTAAAAAGCATTCCAAGAGACACAATGGAGCAGCACAGCAGCCCCAACACAGTCGAATGCTGCATATTATATTACAAAATGACTATTTTTTGGTGGGAAAGGGGGAAGATGATGTGCCAGTTTACAGGAAGGTTGGGCAAAAGGTCAGGGAAAGTGCGGCATTGTCAGCTCTGCTGGGGCCACACCTGTGTGAAATGTTGAATGCTGACACAAGAATGAACTTGAAGCATGTTTGGAACGTACAAGCAGAAAAGAAAATTAGAGAACTTAAACTGGAATTGTTAACTGCATAAAATTTGCTGTAGGATGGAGAGACCACAAGCTGCCTACTGAGACCCAAAGGTGTAGTTGAGGCCATTCTAATCCCTCTAAGGACATGGAGTACATGGAGGTTACAGAGCTTGGCATGGAAATGGTCCATTGGGAGTAGTCTTGCCCAAAAAGAGCTCTGTTTTAGTTTGAAGGGAAAATACCCTGCTTGTAAGTAGGACAGACTGTAACCGTGGTGGAAGTGCTGAATTTGCAGCCTGTAAACTGCGATTGGCTTTCACTCTTGCACACCTATTCTAATGAGAAGCAGGAGCTGGTTTCCGCATTGCTGCAAACCTGCTTAGCTTTGCTGCCATCAGTCTCTGACTGTCTATACCAGTTCAGACTTAATGCCAGTTGCAGCTTGCTCACCACTGCTGGCTGGAATAGAACCCAAACCTGGCTTCTGTATTTATGCTTAACCACAAATACCCTCCTTCGTTGTCTCCTCTGAAAGTCTTCACTGTAGATATTGAACTCTAAAGGAGAAGTGACTCTCAGCAGACATAATTTTGTATGAGTAATTGACTTTTAAAGCTTGGATATATTCCATCTTCCTTGTGACTAATGGTATCTGAAGAGAACATAATTGTATAATCATTTTCCAATTGCTTCACAACTCATTTTCCTTGTTTGTAAGATGCTGGTCTTTAGCATTTCAGAGATGCGAGGACCTGCGTGTGGTAATGAGTGACAGACAATTGTTTATTTCTCAGAAATAATGCCATTAAGGAAAAAGTTCTACACTTAGAGCCCTGACAGCTGGCCAGACCCTGACATTCTGACTCATCTAAACCCAGTGAAAGGCTTGCTGACAGGAAATTATTCCACAGTTTCAAGTTGGCTTTGGTGGCAGCCCTCAACTGGGCAGTCCCAACCCAACTGCTTCTGTCTGCTCATCAATACCTAAAAACCAGCACAACACAAAGCCTTGGGGCTGCACTGTGAATGGAAGTGCTGCAGCCTGACAAATATTTCTGTTGGTGTAGCTGGTGGAAAGGCCATGAAGGAATAGAAGGGAGATGAAGTGTCTCAAGCTGGGTTTTCTGCTGGAGTGGGAGGAATATCTTCCTTAGCTGGGAAAGGCTTGCTCAGTCATAGGATGTAATGTTCATTCCAGCTGCTGGACCAGTGAAGTTGAAGAAACTTATTCAGGTAGGAAAGGGCAGGTAGAGGAGGAGGAGGAGGAGCAAAGAGGTGAACCATTACTGGTTTGGTAGGAAACATGTGAAGGGTGCATAAACCCCAGAAATTTCCTAAAGGCTTTGATCTAGATACAGAAAATGCCTTTGAAGAGAGGGAACCAGCGCAGGAAAACAGACTGCATGGATGCCATAGATGTCTTATGTTCTTTTAAACAGAGCTGATGTCTAAGTAACTTCACTGTGTTGAACTCTTCAACAGATGAAGAAAAGTATTATTTTTTTTTCTTCCCTGCCCAAAGAATGAATGCTTGAGCCTTAGAAGTTGGTGCTGATGTTTAGGGGTAGAAAGAGAAACCTTTGGTGGTGGGTAATAAGCTTCTCTTTTTTCAAAGAGGTGTAACAAGCAATGTTGCCCAAGATATCTTGCTAAGCACAGCAAGTGTCACAACCTACTGAAATAAAAATAAATTTAAAGCACACGGGTTCAGATGGAATGGGACTAAAACACAAATGCCCTTGATTGTCAAGGGCTGTGTTATTCCAGCTAGGACCAAAAAGTTAGTTAATTTTATACTTTAGTTACAGGCATAAATGCCCAAACCTCTGCTGCACTTGGTGGTGCAGTATCAAGTCTTGATATGGCTGATGTGAATTGATGGAGAGTTTGCTCAGTAGTGTCTCATCTTAGATTTCTAGAAATTAACAAAGAGAAATTTCTTCACAATATTTTGGGATGTGGTGAACCTGAAAGCAGAGCTCAGATAAGGTGATGTTTTTGGGCATTGAGACTGAGGAGAGAAAGCTCCATGTCTATCTGAATGGTAAAAACAACAACAAAGCAAGGCTCAGTTCTTGCAAATAAATGTCACCATCTTCAGAGTTGCCCAAAGTCTACATTTAGAAGTAGCAAAATGTGTTAAAATGAAGAGGGACTGGAGTTTTCAAGAAAGACATGTTTGAAACTGTTTTGCATCTGTCAATGGGTTCTTAGAGGTTGCCTTAGATGATGTAGGGGGTGGCACTGCAAAGTGAGAGGATAACAGAACTGTGTGGAAAATCAATACTCAATCCTGCATTGTACCAGAACACTGCTTCTCAGCCTCCAGATAACTGCCAAGATGAGCAAAGAACGAGTTCAGCAGTTTGAATCTGTGTTCTTTTTCACAGAGTAGCTGTGCTGTTGGTTTTTGTCTGTGTGATGGTGTTTTTTTGGTGGTGTAGGGTTTGGTTGTTTTCTTTCACCCAGGTGTTACAGTATCTTGATCTTATCTCAGAAACCTCAGTTCCTTCATGCACGGGAGCTTCTGTAGATAGTCCTAGTGCAAGATCAGTGCATTGGTTTTGTTTCCCCTTGGAAATAATTTTTTAGCTATAATTTTTTTTATTGTCAAAACATGCTATAGCAGGCTGTGTTCTCTTACAACCCGTTCCATGTTGAAATGTAAACCCATTGCAACACAGCCTGTCTGGCATATGTTGTCATAGCTTTTAAAAAGTTGCCCTGCTTCTCTGGCGTTGAGAATTTTATTAAATAAGAGTATTTATTTTTCCAAATTCCCCATGGGCAAAAGCAGGTAGAAAACAGATACCTATGCCTAATTATAACCTTATATTTCACATTAATCTCTCTTCATTTTCTTTCATTCTACCTCCAGCATGCATTCTCTCATTCGTAATTGCCACTGGATAATTTGAAGCCATTTGCTTACTCAGGGCTTTATGCCATACACTCATGGATTGTGGCAGATGAATCCTTCACAAAAAAAAAAATCAGATGAGAAGCTCATCCTTGCTGTTCAGGTAGGTCTCTCCCTCCCTGTCCCAAAGTTACTGAGCAAATTGTTGCTATTAATTTTTAAATTAGTGTACTTGTTGTTCAGGGAAAAGCTAAGTGTTGAGGTGCATTTAGCAGTAGACTCAATGTTGATTTTGCCTCTTCAGGAGAGATGTGGTTGCCAAAATATCTGGTGTGAGGCTACTCCTTGGCTGTTGTTGTGGGAATTTTATTGTTCCCAAGCAACATAATTTTTAAGGGAGAAAGGATTTCTCAGCCAGTTCAGTCTTTGATACGTGAGGGATTTTGAACCAAAGGAGCTCTTGACTTCCCTATGGATGCCGTAGCTGATCTAAGTGATGAGTACAAAGGTGTTGCTTTTCCATTTCCTCCTCTCTCATCAGTGTTGCTTTTCTCTGCTTTGTGATGCATTACTTATCTTCAGGATTTTGGGGTTATTTGCTGTATTTGGAAATATTACTGCCTCTTGAGCCACAGGAGAAAAAAATCCTCCTAAACCAGAAACTTTGGGATTGTTCAGAGTGAATGGAAAAAACCTCTCAAGTTTCCTGATATGGTATATGTGCTCCTACTCTATTTCATGAATGCATGTCTTGATCACAAGAGATAATTAGTGGCAGTTATCCTAAAAGAGACACAATTCTTTTTCTAGCTAACTGTCCTATTTCTATCTCCCTTAAATCTGTTTGTCTTTTTCTACAGAGTTAAGTCACAGAAATCCTTCAGTTCATTAGATATGGACAAACAAAGGAGAAATATACTTTCAGTTCTTAAACCAGCCATGTCTTGGGAAAGGCCTGCCCCAGTTTCCAAACAGACTGAAGTCCTTGTGTAGTTTTTCCCTTTGTCTTTCTTTGGCCCCACAGCCCAGTGAATCTGGCAGAGAATTGCTCTTATTGTCAAAGTAATGTGTTTTAAAAAAGGGAAGTGCCAGCAATGCCTCTCATGCCTCAAGAGGAAATATTTCCACTGCCTTTTCTCTTGAAGTTTGGTCACCAGTAGGTCAACCTCAGTTTACCTTTCTTTGCATTAGGTAACATGTTCAGGGTTTTACTTATCCTTAATCATATTAGTCCCACTTAGTAAAAATGTTTTGGAGACCCACTCTCCTTTTGGTTTTGGAGAGAAATAAACCCCTTACTACCACAGCGGGAACAGTTCTACACTGCATCAGGGTCTGTCTGAGATGTTATATCCTGTATTTTTCAGAAGGCAAATGTCATCCCACTGGGTTAAGCTGTTGTGGACACATTGATCTCTTAGTTTGTATTACTTTCTTAGGTCAAGAAATATGCAAAACCTTGGTCTCCTACACTGAATAATGTTTTTGCTATCCATGCTTCTTTCAATCCATTTTATGCAGCCTTTTTTTTTTTTTTTTTTTTTTTGGTCAAAGTCTTTCGTATTCCCAGTCATTTATCTTATAAAACAGCTACTTAGTTGCAACTTCAGTGTTAAGAATTTACAGTGTGATAGGGCTGGGGATGGGGTGGCTGAAAATCAAACATTATCGAGCAAAAGCATATGCCATTTCTTGTGTATCTTATTCTGCAATTCTTTGAAGTTTAATCTTTTCAAAAGAAAAGCCTTTCAGCTACTTTGTGGCAACAACTTGGGCTTGTAACTTTTGACTGCACAGTGCTCCTAGTTCATAAACTGATCTCATCCTTTTCTGACAATTAATACTAAAGTGACTTTAAATTGGATCTCCTCCTGCCACCGCATCAGCTGTCTGGAACAGTTTGCCTACCTTGGTCTCCCACACTAATTCTCTCTGTACCTTTTCAAAATGCTGCTAAAAATCCTGACCTCGTTAAAGGCTCTACCAGCCAGCAAGCTGTGAACTAGTTTCTTTCCATGTGTGGATTTGGCTGCACATCCTCTTTGCAGAGCTGTAGAGAGCTACAGAAGAGACAGGATGGCTGAGTGCTGAGCAGAGATCAGGATATCAGCTTAGCAGTGCCATAAGCCTTTGAAGCCACCTCTCACCTCATGCTTGAGCTGCACGAAGATGCAGCCCAGAGCAGGGAGCAGCGCAGCCTCACACATACCTTGGGAGAAGCTTGGCATGGCCTTGTGCTTCTGCTCTCCTTCTCTCAGAGCTGTGACCCCATCACTTCATCCCTGACTGGTGCAGTTGTGTGGACTGTGTGAACATCCACACACCAGCACACAGAGATGCTCTTGTAGTTATAGACAGGGCCAGAAAAAGAAGGCTTTGCATCCTTTTCGTGCAAAGAAGAAGCATTCACAGGCTGGCTCTCAAAGCCCCTGTTTATCTGAAAAGCACTATCTTGATTGCTAGGTTAAAAGTTGAAATATTTTTATAGTGTGATAAGATTTTTTTTATAAATGTGGGCTGGTAAACAGTGAGTATAATGTCACATTGTCTTGTGGTTTGTTCTGTGGTCAAAGGAATAATTATATGAGTGTGTCTTAATCTTATTTTTTTCTTCCCTTTAGCTCCAGTTGTATAGTAGTTCTTCTAGCACTGGATTATAATAGAATTATGTTTATACCAAGACCTCTGGGACAGTCTGTGTACAGAAACTCAGAGTTATGACAAAGAACTTATTGAGTGTGACAGCATTTCCTGTAGCAGGTTATACATTACAGAGCATTCTGCATCCTACTTTCAAAAGCTCAGCACTCACAGCTGAGCCCAAATTTTCAAAAGAAACATTTTGATATAGAACTTGAAATAAGGGACAGTGATTAAATAAGGTCACTACCTATCACTTGGGAAAACCTCTGAACTTGTTTTTGTTGTTTTAACAGTACCTTTGCTTAAAGATCTATATTCATAAAGACATCTTGACCTCTGTGAACTGACTGTAAATGTTTCCTAAGGACATGACTAAACTCATACATGCCACTGACATAATTGTCTCCATGGAAACAATTTTCATTTTTAAGGAAAATTAAAAAAAACCCAACAGAGGACACATGAGAACAAAAAAAAAGCCATAGCAGGTTGGAGCAAAGGTCTACTGAGATGTGTGTCCTGTATCCAGCTGTGGTCAGTGGAAGGTGCTTGGGGAGGTGCCTCAGAACAATACAAGCAGATGGCAATGCTGCTCCAGAAATTCTTTCTGCTTTAGCAATTTTGGACTCAAAGATTTCCTGAGCCAAAGGTGCCAGGCTTACAAGCAACGTAATTTTTTTTTTCTTGCTACCATGAAAAGCCTTGTACAGCATAGACATGATATGTCTTTACAATCAGGCTCTTGCAGCAATATAACTTCATAGAGAACATAGGGGTACTTTGACTGTCTTTAGCTGTTAATTCAGTCATTCCTCAAGGAAAATGCCTTGTAGTTTGCTTCCTTAAATGTTTCAAGACTGTCTAGAATTCATCATGGAAATATTTTTTGGGGGAAGAACTGGGGTCATAAGCTTTCCCTCAGAAGGACAACTGGAAGATAGCAATCCCCTTTATAGCATGACACTTTTGTCCTAAGAGCTAATAATGTGCCCAATTATTTTAATATCCCCTGTCTAATATAAGCTTGTTCACTTCACCTGCTCTTTGTCCCTGCCTCTGTCCATCTCTAGCAGGACACCCCTTTGAAAACAGCTGGTTGAAACAATGTGCTTCCTGGCTGCTTTAAGGAGGATTGCACACCTTCGTGTGAGTTTGAAGTTAGGCTTTAAAGAAGTGTGGCTTCCAGTTGTGCAAGTATGTAATATGTTTTCTATATGCATTTCTCAGTGCTGAAAGTTGGGGTGCCATCTCTGTGCATGCTAAATTGCATGAATGAAAAGCCTCCATTGTAGCTGGTGACAAAGCAACAGATGTGTCTGTGTGCTCACATGCAAAGTGCTTAATCCCAGGTGATATCTGTAATCCTAATATTCCACAAATCTGATGAGCTGACTGGTTTGATCATGCTCTGTTGCAAATCCTCAAATTTCCAGAGCATGTGCTCTGTGTTTGCCTATGTGGGCTATTGAAATATTATGCTGTGAAAAGTCCCTGATTTATTCAGCTTTTTGTTTAAAGTCCATTTTCGGTGTTAATTGGAATCTAAATTCAGGTGTTAACCTCTTTGATTGAAAATACATGCTGAGCAATTACAGGAAGGAGGCCAATTTCAGGCACAGCAGTAATTACTGAATTAGTTCAAGAGGAGTTTCAACTTTCATATCATTGCTAAGGTTTCTGAAGAACAGCTAATCCTGAAGTGACTGGGCTCCTCACACCTGTATATGTTTGAGATAACTGCACTTAAATTTCAAAGAAATCTCTGCGTGAATAATTCCAGAACAAGATGTCAACATTTCTTAAAATGTTACTTTATTTTCAGATGCAGAAAATTGTCCAGCAGCCTGAAATTTGTGATTACAAAATTGGATAGAATAATTTTTTTGATAGATAGTATTTCTTTTTCTTGTTCTCAAGCATAGTGGTCTCCTGCTTGATTCATTTAAGAGGATTCCTGTAGTGTAACATCCTACTTGCAGTGGTGTGCCTCATGTCTTCTACTCTCCAAATTTTCCTTTCTCAAAGAAAGTCTTCACAATATTTACTTGACCACATCAGTTTTTTTGGTTTTATTTAAAAAAAAGTGTATCCAATATATAATAGAAAGCCCTGCAGGATGTTTATTTTGTTCATACTATGTATCTTGCACATACTAATAATAAAAAGAGAGTTGTAAGGCAATTAAAGGCTCTGCTCAGAATGAATGATCCAAACATTATGTTGAAGTGTTTTGAATGGATTTGGTAAAGTTTCAGGTGCATCTATCCAACTTTGTGCAGCCAGTATTCACAATGGTGGTGGTAGGAGATGATGGCTCTGTGAAGTTTATTTATCAATTAATATACACAGTTTTAAAACTGTTGTTACATTTTCCTTATCCTACGCAATATATCAGTCATTGAAATGAAATAACGAAATGGAACTATGCGGAAAAATGAAAGAGCAGATGACAAGCTGGTGCTTGCTCCCAACATCCACAGGTGTCTTCCTGAGAAGTCAAGGAACAGAAAAAGGGTTCTAACATTTGATGTGCAGAATGGTGAAATTTGTTGGGATTAAATGTTACCATTACCTAGAAGTGGCAATACCCTTGGTCATGTTGATTTCTGTGTTGTGGGACCTGGCTGCCACTGTCACAATGATCATGGGCAGGGCCTGCTGTGGGGATGGTGCTGAGCAGTCTGCACTGCTCGGGGATGGCTGGAGCATGGCTCAGAGTGACTCACATCAGGGAGATGGTGGCAGTGTCTGTACAAGGCAGTCTGACTAAGTCGGGCTCTGAAGCTATTTCTTTTCATGGACTTTCCAGGGAGCCAGTCTGATTTGCACTGGTGAGGTCTCCAGATGCTTTTGTGGGTGGTCTCTTGGCAAGCCCCAGTTGGCTCTGAGGCTTCTGTAAAGATTTTGTCCAACTGCACTGATTCTCACCATGTTCTCAGACTTGCTGATCATTCATGTTTTTCTGGTTCTGTCCTTGAAAAAAAAAAAAAAAAAAGGCAATGGAAAAGGGGAAAATCCATAGGATAATTAAGGACAATAACTCTATGCCTGTTTATTTTATCCCATCTTAAACCTTTCTGACATGTACTGATGTCTGTAATGTAAGTGCCCTAAAGGTGTGTGGGCTGTCGTATTCTTTGGTGGTGTTTGCTTTTGGAACATAGCTGTCTGAAAGTTTTGATATCTCAGAGGAGTGCCATGTTCTGGCATGATGCAGCTTGCAGGCTTCAGGGGGAAAAAGGAAAAACAAGCCCAGCAATGCAGGCACTAGTCCCCTTTTAAGCTGGTGGAGGTAAAAGCATGGAAGTTCAGGCACTTAGATGTCCATACTGAATGTAAAGAGATAAGTGATTGTATTTGTAAGACCTCAGTGTGCTGGCTGATTCATTCAACCAATTAATAACCCCCTGTCCTGAGCATAAAGCAAAACCTGTTTGGAAAGGTTAATGCCAGGCTCCCAGACAGCTCAGTTAAATTTACCTTTTTGCACTCTGCAGGAGCTCCCTGAGAATCTTGTCATAAAATCTGCTTAGTGAAGCAGGTAAAATAATGCAATAATAATGCTCTGTATCTTGTAAAATTCCATCAGAGGATCTTCAATCACTTGGGACAAATTAGTAAAGTCAGCTCAGCTCTCTTCTTTGCAGGGCAGAGAAGGGCTATGTTCTTTAGCAAGAAGGGGTGTTTTTCTTCCGGTTTAAAAAAGTCTACTTTTCTCCTTTAACAAAAACTAAATTAAAATATCCTTGAATGCATTTATCTTCTTAATGGTTGCAAAGCAAAATATTTCTCAGGCTACAGCAGAGAAAATGGCAATGAAAAAGTTTAAAGCAGAAACTTATTCTGAGGTGTGCAGGAAGTGAAGGCAAAAGTGCTAAAAAGTCTGAACAGGATCTAGTCTGTCCTTTTCATTTAGCTGAGGCTAAGGAAGTTTCTCAGGATCAAGTCCCACCCCAGTTGTCATCAATTGGTGGCAATTGAAATTTTTCCATTTATTTCAGTGGACACAATTTTGTCATCACTATAGGTTTGAGAACAGAACTTAGTTCTTGAGCACGGGGAAGACCAACGGAGGGGCTACTTTTGTCTGCCTGTTTCTCATGAAACTTTCTCTATTTACTCCTTCCTACACCCTTTCTAAAGATGATTTTCATTTTGATTTTTCCTATCAATGAAACTGTAGTCTCAGAATCTCCCACAGCTATAAGCAAATGTTTGTGCCTTGTGAATAATGAATAATCTTGTTGTGAAAGTAATTAATTTTTTTTTTTTTTTTAAATCTAGCATGATCAAGTAAAGGTTAAAAGAACACTGAGTAGTCAAGGAAACTCACTCCCACATCTTTATGGTTATGATATTTGTTTTCAGAAGGGTTTAAATTGAATGAACCCTCTTCTTCCATATCTCATAATAACTTTAATTGGTTTAACAGTTGGATAGAAAGCAAATTAATCACACAAGTACCTTCAAAGGAAGAATTGGGACATAGTAAATACTCAGCTGTGAAACAGTCATCTGTCATCACAGTTCAAGCAGCTAGTCCCCCTAAGCAGAGATGTGGCTGTATTTGAGCATCCTTAATATTTTTCAGTGCAAAGTGAAAAATGTCACTGTTTCAGCTGAATTGCTGTTAGTAGCTTGTGACACTGGTAACTGACGACTACGTGCATCAACATATTATATATGAAAGGATGTCTTCCTTAGTAACTAACTGGCCAGAGCAAGACCCAGTTTCTGGAAGTAGTCAGAGAAAAACAAAATCTCCCTAAATTTGGGAGCTGTATAGGTATTGAACCAAAGGAAGTCTCTTACCAAGGAGCAAGAACGACTTTACTGTGTGCCTTGTCCAACTTAAAATCTATTTAAAGCCAAGGAAAACACTGCAGTGGGTGTAATGAGAAGGAACTTTTGGATTGGTGACATTTTTCTAGAAGAGTCATTATCTGCCTGAGTTTGATTTCTTGTTTGACAAGGGAAATTTTTCAAATAATGTTTTTAATGAAATGGTTAACTATGGGCTGTAAAGGTTGAGAACTGCTTCAGCTCTTCCAGTTGCTGGTACCAGACTGATCTACACCAGTGCAGATGCAGCTGTCTGCCCTCACCCAGGGAGCAGAAAGCTTTCCACACAAGCAATGGTTTACAGTGAGTCCTAGGCCTGGCTTACTTCTGCTGTGACTCCATGTGCCTGAGGACATGTGAGAAAAGGTGAGCAATAAAAGCGTCTCCAGAATGAAAGTAAGAGGCCCGTTTTGACCGTAACAATAAATACATGAAAAAAGATCACAGAATTCTCTTTCTGCCTATAAATCTGGCCCTGAGGCTCGAGGCTTATAGGTTTCACTCATTCTCTTTATGATCTGGAACAAATCCAATGTCAATCAAGGCCAAGAAGGGGGGAACCCTCTTCTGGGGAAATGGCTGAACAAGAGCCCCTCTTCCTGGGGCTCTCCTGCTTCAGTAGCAAATTGAGGTACTCCCAGTTGGTGTCAATGCCATGAGGTGGAAGCTGAGGGGCTGGGAAGGTGCCTCAGGAGCCCTCAGCTGCCTGCTCTCTCTGACAAGAAACCTCCAGGTTTTGGGTCAGTCCTGAGTAGTTTTGCAGTATAAGGGGGTTGTTGTAAGAAAGCTTCCTTGGGACCAGGGCAGACATCCTCCCTGAGGGTGGGAAAGGCTCATCCTCAGCCAGCTGCATCTGCCTGCAGGAGGGAGGCAACAGGGCTTTGGGTCAGGTTCAGAGCCTCAGTCTCCACCTGACCCTCGGAATGAAGACATTAAATCCCCACAACTCACAACCTGCTGTGGATTTTTCTGTCTAGGGAGTAAATGGTCCTTATTCCCACAGTTCTGCCCCTGATACAGCTAACCTGCTGTGGCATGGCACGGATGTGTCTGGTCTCTTGTGAGAAGTTCATTCTCATCATGCTTGTCCTTACATGATTTATGTGAGGTATGAGTCTCATTAAATTAATAGCCTTCATCTTTTCAACATAGGATGTTTAAAAAGGTCTGGTCCTAAATGCTGGGTATCATTATCCATAAATGAAATTACAGGGTTGTGAACCTCCTTTTTCAGCCCTGAAGCAAGTAACAAAAATGTCAAACCCCATGGTCCCCTTCATTCAAAAGTGCTGCTCCTTAGGGTGCTTCAAAAATTACCTTTTCCTGGGTATGCAGCCATTTCCCAAAGCTGACCATGGGGAGTGTCAGGACAATCTGTTTCTGACCAAAACTTGATGGCATCCTCTGAACCTGAAGCCTTGAAAAGCAGCTGGACATGAGCACAGAGCTGCCCCTTCTCCAACCTGGCAGCACCTTCAAAAAGGTACAACCATGGATGAAACTCTCCACTATCCCCTGGTCCTCTCAGAGAAGGCTGTCTCTGTCAGCCCTATCTTAGAAGCATTTGCTGTTAGCTTTGTGGCTCACACCATGCAGGAGTGGTGGTTGCACTGATTGCATTGTGTGGGAGAAAAAAACCATATCTGAGGTATGAGGATATGCTGCTGACTGAGGTTCAAAAATGAACTACCTAATACTGATTTGAGAGCTAAGTTAGGAGATTGCTTGAAAACAAGACATTTAAATGTATGCTAACAAGGGCATTAGGAGTCTGGCTGGATGAGATGTTTGCCAAGAACCTTTTTCCTGATATATAAGTTAAGAAAAGGAAAAGGTAGCTCCAGGAATGAAGGAAAAGATACTTAAACTTATTACTGGTTTGAATTTCTTCCCACTGCAGTTACTTGAATTCTTTATTTTTTCATGTGATTTGATTTAATGGTTTAGGACAAAAAAACCCAAACTTATACTCAAGAGCTTTGTCAAGGTTTTCTAACACTTTGGGATTTCAAGTTTCATTGAAACACTCATATTGTTTGAATCTGAAAGAATTTAAATTACAGGACCTAACAGTTAATTTTATACACTATGTTGTGTGCAACACTGTGTCTATATTTGAGTGTGATCTTGTAACTCTTCCTGGAAATTATAGTAAATGTTTCACTACATTAAGATTATTGAATTGAGCCCAGGTATTTTATCCAAGTTGTTGGGCTGTAGCTTCAGGACATGCTGTGTGATACTGAGCTGGAATTGGAAGGAAACATTATAGTGTTCACAACACAATCCTCTGTCTTTGAAATTACTGAGACTGCACTTGATTTCCTTCTTACAAAGACTTCTGTCACCTCCAAAAAAGCTTTAGTCCAGAGTTCAGATGCAGAGTTCTAGATAATTTTCTGTGGGAAAACTAGTGGAAGATATCTGGGAAGTAGACTGAAACTGTTTAAACATTCCCTTCACATTCTGTGGTGGTGTTTTCCTTAGTTTTAGCACAGTAGAGGGAGTGTGTGTAGATATATCTAAGGTCATCTATGATTCACCTGCAGCTGGAGTGATCTCTGTGGAGAATGTCTCTATTAGCTTTTGCTTTAGCTCCTTAGTAATGCACTTTTTATGTGGTTGTGTAAACTGTCCCTTGTCCTACATGCTCCCCCAGAGTGTCAAAATTCAGCTCCTATGACAGGTCTGCATGTGATATGAGTAGTGGAGAATGGCAGGAAGAGAGGGATTCTGGAAACTGCTTAAGTGAATCGCCTTTTTAGGGTTTTCTTTACTGTCTTAGTGACTGTAAAGAATGAATAAATCTCCCTCTGAATTTGCGCTTCATTTTTTTCTTTCTCTTCATCTCTAGTCTCTGACAGGAAAATGTCAACAAAAAATATCTGAGTGCAGGTGTGGTCAAGCGGGTTTGAAATATGCAAACAAGATCACCCAGGCTTGGACCCTAACACTGTCCAAACTCTCTTATCTGTCTGTGTTGTAGGATTTACTTTTGTGATTGAGGTCCCTGGAGCAAATGGAGCCTCTGACCCAGATAACCACTACTGTATCAAGTTCATGTAATGTAGCCCATTAAAATAACATTAAACAGTTAGATGGGATGGTCCTTTTACAGTCTTCTTAACAAGAAAGAAACTGATGCCTAAGGCACTGAGCACTGCCTGCAAGTTGGAGAGAGCCCTAAATCATTGCTTTCGATGTGTATCTAAATTCTGTGCAGCTCGGTGTCTTGCAAGGATGGGCCCCTAACAGAGCTGTTAAATGGACTCAGCTACAAGGGTTGTTGCAAGTGTGCACCTGTCTGGTGACAACAAGTTAAAAGATAAGTGCTTGAATAAATCAGTCAGCAGGTTTTATGAAAGACTTGGGAGGAGAGAGAGGGCAGCAGAAAGTAGCTGTTTGTAATGCTAATCAGGAATGAAAGATGTTCTAAAAAACATGTGAGAACAGGCGACTATTAGCAGGTGCTGTGAATGTCCAGGCTTAGACCAGGGTTTGAGCCATGCTGGATAAATTACTTTCTCATGGGTTAAACGGCCCTGAAGATGTTAGTTCAGCCACCGAGCCTGGGTGAAGTAAATACTAATTTAGGGATGGATATTGTAGGCTCTGCTTGATTTCTTTAATACAGATTCTTCCCAGGTCTACCCTGGACTGCCCACACTACTTACACGACATAACATACTTGAGTGTTCCCTCTTCAGACAGTTAATTTTTGGGGCAAAATCATGATCTTTCATCACCTTTCCCAGCACCTGCACTAATCTAAGTTTCTTCAGTGGCTGTTTCTATTGTATTTCAGACCATCAGGAGTGGTTTCCAAGGAGACTACCTCCTTGTGGGTTGAATCTTCAGCAGGTGCATATTAGCTCATTTCCAGTGAAGTCTGCAGGGTGAGTTGTTCTAGTTTATTTATGGGATTAAGTTTAGTAACCAAACTGTTAGCTGTACCCAAAAAAAAAAAAAAAGAGGAAAAAAAATGCATCTATTTTAATCTTCTCTGACAATTCTTGAGGGCATCATTGATGATCAGTCTGTGGTTTCAAAATAAAGAAGCTTATTTTTAGCTACAGAATGTAAAGCCCATTTGCAAACCATCTTCCACCATGGGCTTGAGATTTTTAAGAAAGCAGCAAGTTCTGAGAAACAATATGTTCTCATGTGATTTCCATAAGTCTTAATTTTCAGAGCATTAGGAGACCAGCCTGCAGCTCTTTTGGTTGCTTTGTGTAAAATCAGGAACATCAGGATTCTGATGAGATTTTGCAGCTTCTTTTTCCTCCTTTGGCTCTTCACTCTGTGATCATGTTACAGGTGGCAACTGTGAAGTAAAGCAGACTTTCAACTTTCAGTGGAAAAATTAACATTTGCTACAGGTGATTGCTTGTCTCCCTCAGCAAGTCTCCTATTGGAACCAATTGGCTTCCTGTTTGGATTGTGTGTTCTTGGGGGTGGTATATGCAGTTTTTGCTTTAATTATCAGTACACTGGGCTGGACTTGCCTGTGTATAACATTAGAAATAGAAGAAATGCTGTAGGCAGTTTATGTCACATTAATTTATGGCTTGGATAGGATCTGGATAACCATATGAATTACTTTACCAGTGGACTTGACCTTTACATATGGTAGCAAATTGTGTGAAAGAGAGAACAGCGACAATGTATTTAAAGGGGGGTGGAATTTGAATCTGAATGGTCTTAATTTTGTAATAAATCAGCTGCAGAATAAACATGTCTCTTCCCTCATCCCCCCACATATGGAACGGTGATTAGAACCAGGACATCAAAAAGGTTGCAGGAGTAAACAGATCTACTTATGACACTTTTTTGAGTGTGTTTAAAATACTGACTTTGTAATCTCTTTTAATCCACACAAATCAACTATATATTTTAATGGTAAAAATATGGATATGTTCTTCATAAATATAATGTGGGCTGTTTCTTAAATATTTGCGGCACTTAATGAAAGGTGTAACACTGCATATGCCTGTCAGATTTTATATTTCTAAGGATACTGTTTGTGCATTTCTGTTCTGGGAGGTCTCCTCTCATCCTGGTTTTGTCCAGCAATACGGTAGTGGTACAAATTACAATAGTAATCCACTATTCCTTTATTATTATTAATGCAAGGATTCAGCACCTTTTGCCTTTCTGTTCTCCTCAGTCTTTTAAAGCTTCTTGGATCAGGAGGACTTTAGCATAATGTGTAGCTTCGTTGAGTTGGGCTGCTTGAAAAATTGCTTTGCAGCTAACTCAGACACATCACTGCTGTTGTTTTCATATGCAGATTATTGCAGCATCAAATTTGCCAAGAAATCTATATAAAGAAAGGTGGTTTAAAAAAAAAAAGAAAGAGGAAAAAGTAAAACCCTAGATCTGGAAGTAAGTAATTGTTTCTTGTAGATTAACAGATGAATTCTTGCTTATGAGGTTTGATTTTGGGCTGAAGTGATACAAAGACATCTGTGGTATTCTGAGTTGCTTGTGCAAATTTCTAGTTCAGGATAAATTCATGGGAGCAGATCTAATAACACTTCAGAACAAGTTGCTGGATGGGATAAGTGAGCTACGAGACAATGTGAATCATCTTCTAATTACTATTTAAAATGTAAGACTAGAATCTTAGAAGGATGACTGTTTCTCATTAAAAGTCTTACCATACAGTAATAGAGATTAAACTTCCTGATTTTTGTTCAAACCAGCACCAAAAATCATAAAGACTCAACTGGAGCTTCAAAATATTTTAAAGCAAATTTGGCTTTAACTCATGTGAAATGTAAATCTTTCAGGTGCCTAAGCCACTCAGTGCTCTGATTCACAGGGCTTGGTATGGAACTGTACACGTAACTAGATTCTTGTGCATTAGCAGGGCTTTTCCCTCCCCCATGCTATTAACTAACTGTTGAGCATCACTGCAAATACATATTATGATATGACAATTTCCTACTGTATTTGGGTAAATGTTGTAGAAAACATAATGCTGTAACTCTGTTTAGTCAGGCTCTGTACAGATGTAAGGTTAGTCATGGATCAGACCTCGTTTTCATCTCTCCTTCTGCTTCATTGCCCACATATGGGGTTTTGAGCATGAATTATTAATAATTGAATCATTTTAAATGCTGGAGATGCACCAATTGTCAGATTTTAAATTTGTTCCTTTTAATTACATAGTTACCATTTAATGCACAACATGTATCTGTGGAGTCCTAATTGTTAAAGAATAATTTTCACCTCTCTTGATTGGTGTGAGGTAGATTAAGGGTATGGAAAAAGCTCATCAAATGCACAGGATTTTCTTGTCAGTGCTAAATTGACACAATATGAAAGTAAGAAATGACCATGAATAAACATTTTATAGTATGTATGCTTTTTAATCTGTGCATTCCTGTACAGTTAATAATGCTGGGTGACTATAGTTTCCAATTGTTTTATCCAATCTGATAAATGTAGATAGTATAGGTAAGATAATAGAACAAACACATAGACGCACCCAGACATACACAAAGTAAGGA
The DNA here is from genome assembly GCF_017590135.1 of Pyrgilauda ruficollis. Lineage (NCBI taxonomy): Eukaryota > Metazoa > Chordata > Aves > Passeriformes > Passeridae > Pyrgilauda > Pyrgilauda ruficollis. Next base: position 7,378,238 of record NW_024520318.1, read on the forward strand.
TTAATTACTTCATACGGATGAAAATCTGAAGTCACCCTGGAGATACTATTGCATCTGTTATCACTTTGCTTTCAGTGGTTGGTGCTGATGGTAATGCTCCATCAAGGGCCCTGGAAAAATTTGCATGCTAAATACTTGAGGCTTGGCTTAATAAAACAGATTTTTGAATATGCTAATCATGCTTATTTTGATCTTGTTTTACCCAGCAGTTGATCTTAGATCAAGGAGAGGTTCAGTTTGGAGACCATTCCCCTGAGATTTTCCACTAGAAATTCACACAAAACTCATCCAGGATTTAAGGTCACCTGCAGAAAAAGTTAGCTGCCAAGTGAAGTTCAAATTCCAGCAGCTACAAGTACTCCCACAGAATTGGAAATACACGCATTTCTTTTCCTGTTTTTCCTCAATGTTTGAATATTTATTTTTCTGATCTATCTGTGGGTATTTCCATGGAATAGCCTAAGGACAGGTGAAAAAATGAGTTTTGTAAGACTCTAAAAAACTCCAAAAAATGTAGGTGTGTGATGATCTGTCTATAAATAGCTAGGGAGCTTTCTTTTTTCCTAGATTCACACACAATAAGAAGAGTCATCCCTGTACTTTCTGTGCTCTTCAGCCAGCTTCTCTTTGAGGTTACAGATAAATAAGTGGAGGAAAACCAGAGTCTGGGAAATCCAATATGTTACAATCCAATTTGTAAGGGACATTTTTCTGTTGAGAATTAGGCATATAATAAAAATGGACTTGGTTTGGGTTCACTCAACAGTAAATGTGTAATCCTGGATGTGGTTTCCTACTTAGTTTGTGATAGCTCTTAGAAGCCTGTTTGAGTAAGGAGATACTGAGTAGGGCAAGTGCTCACAACTCAGAGAAAAAAATATAGACACAAAAGTCTCATAGCTAGAAAACCATTATTAACAACTGGTAGAGCTTTAAAATTGACTGCTTGTATCATTGATGTGAAATATTTATTCACTGACTTCAAATGACAGTGTTGTACAGGGAAACGGCCTCTTACAGCTCTGTCATTATCATGTAACTTAGAGCATGGAAGACAATGCACAATGGCACTGAGGTTCAAGGATGGCACTCTGTTCTTTGAGAATGTTAGAACACCACAATTCAGCTTTCAAAAGAGTTAGAATCAAAATATTTTTTCTTTTGAAAAGTGTGATAACAGAGGACATTACTGGTTTATTTATCTTAGGCTTATGACTAGAAACTTATCCAAACAACCCAGTTTTGAAAAGAATTATTACTGAGGTGAGAAATCCATATGTATGGACAGGAGAATTGAGAGGAACATCCTTTGGTATGAACAGTCTTGCTCCAGTGTACTGAGACAGACTCCATAGAATCACATCAGGTTTTGCTCTCAGAACAAAGCTGATACCTCATAGGAATTTTTATCTCTTCCTCCTCCTTTTTTTTCTATCCTTTTCTAATGATTTGTTGAAACTGGAGGAGTCATTTTAGCTTTACATAGCATGAATTCCAAGTCTGTTCTACTGGGACCTCTTGTGGGTATAACATAATTAAACTATTTCAATACTGCAAATGATCTCACTTTTCTTTCACCTTGCCCCAGTATAATATTAACTTCTCATCATTTACATAGCTAAAATAAGATTTTGAATACCAAAGAAGTCAGAGAGTGTATTATGAAATCTTAAGTTTCTCTTGCATTTTCTCCTGGAGTTAGTTCTCTAAAGTTGTACAAAATCTTCTATCATTTCAATCTTATAATGCCATTTAAATATCAAAATAATAACATCTAAAGTCACACTAGTGTGAGATAAGAATCTAGTTCCATGATTTCAGCTATGGGCTTAGCACCATTGAAGTTAAGATTCTCCAGGGTTAAAAGATGTGGTTGGGATCAGGGCCTCTGGAATTAGAACAACTGGTCACATACAAAAGGACTGCCAGTGTAGTTAAGGATTTTCAGGCCTGGTTGTAAATTCTGTTGAGTCTTCCTTATAGGCTATTTATAATTTTAGTAAGAAAACATTTTTTTGCAACTTTTGATGCTTAACCAATTTCCACATCCAGTCTGAAATCTGGTAAACTTTGCAACCTGTTGCAGCTTTGAGATTTTCTTGCTTCTTGCTGCTTTCATTCACCATATGGTCTCTTATTCACAAACTCTGCCCTAATGAGAATTACTCTTGCAGGTAATTTTCTAATGATTATCTTGGGATAAACAAATTTTTCATACTTGTTTTGCTAATGTATTCAAGTAGGTTCACAGGGGAAAAGATTAATCATCTAAAAAGCAAGCCGGTGTTTTTCATTATGCTAAAGGATCCAAAGATGATCAGAGCAAAGCCACTGGTTGCTATGACAGCAGATACCTTTTTCTCTCTTTGTGAGGTAAATGGCAGCTCCCAAGCTGATTGGCTAAAATGAGCTTATCCTGGTGACCAACCATAGGGAGTTAATTTCATCAGAAAGAGAAAATGGTGGGAAATCCTGCCGTGATCATACAAAGGAATTTTTCATTAGAAGCCAACAGAGTCAGGGACTCTCTTTCATTATAATTAATATGTTCCATCTAATAAAATAATTTAGGAGAGGCAGACAATGGAATTAGCCTATCTTTTATTTTGTATATCCACATAAGCTTTAATCTGTTTTCTGCTAAGACCTACACTCAAAGTAAAGCAACCCTTATTTTTCCCATAATACCTCTATTACCGAAGACTGTCATCATGTACCTGTTTATATAATTGGAGATAAGCTAATTGCAGGCAATACAAAAGGGCTGGCATTCTTACAGGCATTTGCTGGAAACAGTCATGCTCTATGGAAATAATAGATGCAATAAACTTTAAATAGGAACATTCTACTTCAGTTTATGGTGGTAAATCACATCATATTTCTCACTTTCTCCATGGAGGAGACATGTAGTTGGGGCAGATTCAAGGACAGAGGTTCCAAGTCAGTTCACAGGTGATAAGAGGAGATTGTAATTAGGCTTTACAGTTCAATAACAAGGAAAGGATCTACACTTGCATGAGTCTCATGTCCCGTGACTTTTCAGCTGTGTCCATCTTGTCCATTCTTTAAGGCAGGACTTCCCTTAAAGGGGTTGGTTCAGTCCCTTCTGTGCAGCTGGCAGCCCATTACAAATCACAGTAATTGAGTAATTGTCAAAACAGAGATGTTAAGAGCTGTAAATTACACACTAATGATTGTATATGTCATTGTGGAACAGGATATACATTGAGCTGTTTTACGTACTGTAGAAGTTCTGCTTTTCCTTTTTGCTCTGATCTGTTTTTAACTGACATTGGGTTAAGTTTAACTGTGGGACTTTGGCTTTGCAAGGGCCAAAGAAAGCAAATCGTATCTCAGAGAAGACTTCCGCTCTCTGAACCTGGGCCTCTGTTTATGGTTGCTTTGCAGCTTATTTATCAGGTCCTAAAAGGATTTAGAGCTGTTGTGTTATTGTTATAGTTCTAAGAAAATAATGTAACCGATGAAGTAATCAATTGAATATGTAGTAGATTGCAACGTCCTTTTTGTTACTAGATGTTGGTAAAATATCTACCCCCACAGGAGATGGCAATATCTCCATTATATCAAACTAATGTAATAGGATAACTTTGCCCTGAGAAACTAATTTGTAATATGAAATGATCTTTAAATTTCATTGTCTTAGTCACTGAAATAATTAATTTTGGTTGGTTTTATGTAGTGCCTACACTGATGGATTCATAAATCTGTCATATCCTCTGCAGCTATCATTGTATATCTGTGGGATGAGAGAAGAAATCTAGGATCAAGTAATGTAATAATTTTTCTATTCTTGGTACTTTAAACTGCAAAGAGCAGGCAGTAAAGTACTAGCTCTTATCTTTATTTACCCTTCTCATACATAAAGGGAAAAATACTGGGCTGTATCTAACACAAGTAGAAAACCAAGACAGTGGAAAGTTTAATTACTTGCCTAAACCCACAGTGATTCAGTTGCACAGATGAGATTACAACTCAGGAGCTCCTGGCCCTCTGCCCAGCCTCTCTGTGTTGTGGAGCTCTTACCTTACATGTTGTTTTATCAGGACATTTCCAAGCCCCAGTTTTCTGCCCTGTGTATGTGTACACATGCAAAAACATGTATGGCTAAAATTTACATGAGTCTTTCTATTTAATCCTGCTAATTACATATGCAAATCCACGTCTGACAGGCTGCTTCCCTTCCTCATGTGCAATTGTGGCAAGTTGGCAAATAAATTGGCCATGCACCTGTAACCCACCTTTTTGCATTTGCAAATCTGGAATCCTACTGTTTGATTTGCACCAAAGCAAAAGTTGGTGTAGTGAAGCTAATTGACCCAATTTGTAAGCAGTGACATGGTATCTGAAGTAAGACCTGCCAAACACTGTCCTGCCCTCTGTATGTTGATCTGTTAACAGGAGAACAAGATTCAGGCTCAGCATTCAATGTCTTCATCTGAGATATTGAATCTTAATTGCAAGTTCATGGAAGGCATATAAGCAACTGATTGGGTGCCCTGACGTGGCCACAATTGGCAGCCAAAAAAATAATCTTAAAAGGCAGGTGCAGTTTCTCCTAGATGATTAAATCTCTGTCCTTTGGGATGTGTTTGCCTGTCTGCAATCCTAACAGTCTGCCCTGTGTTGAGGTGGATCTCTATGGGAATGTAAAGATGTCAAAAATGTCTCACAAGGAGTTAATGCAACTGCATGTTTCCAAGGACCATTTTTAAAGGTAATGTGAGGGTATGTGCTCAATGGGATCCTGGGACAAAGATGTGTTATAGGGCTGTGCCATTGGCTTCTAGGACTTGACTTTTGCAGGAAGTCTCCTAATGTAAGAGCTGAGTAAGCTCCTTTGAAAGTGGTTTTGTGACTCCAACCCTGAGACTCTCCAGAGACTTCAATGCAGTTAACTTTACAAAAAGGGCTGTTACATCAAATCCAACTGCTTCTTTAGCTCTGACATGTTTTCTTGTTTCCTTCTGTAAAAGGTGGTGTTCTCAGGTGTGTTAAACCCTGCTGAAAGTGGCAAGTTTAACCACTGCCCTTAACTTCCATTAACAGTAAAGAGAGTTAATCACTTGTTTCCACTCTAAACAAAGGCAAACGTGCAGGAATTCCAGCCCTTTCCCGAAGAGGCCCCAGTGGGTGTTGTAGCTTGGGGAAGGATTGGTGCGCAGAGTGGGAGAAAGACTGAAACAGCTCCCAGGCACAGGACATAGGGTTTGGTGGGGAATCCCGATTAAATTCCGCCCACGAGGCTGCTGCAGGAAACAAGGTGGCAAACTGTGACGGGGGGCAGGAGTGAGAATGGGTGGGAGATGGAGGGAGGGGGTTTCCTTGATTAAACTTTCTGTGGCTGTGGCCACACAATTATGCAGTACTTCCCCTTCCAACAGGAAGCTAACTTGGAGCCACTTGCTTAGAAAACTTTGGAGTTTAGGTATCTGTTCAAGTCTAAACTTGTTTCTCATAAAAATGAAGTCAAAGGAAAACAAAAAAAAAAGATGGTTGTCTCTATGTCAGTTCATAACAAACTTTTGTAAATGGTTTCAAAATTTTACAGTTCTTTGGGTCTGACGTTTTGATTCAGTCCACAAGAATAAGTACCTGACCCCAAAGCGTGGATCAGAAATTTGGATTAAAATTTTTGCAAGCATAATAAAAAAAATATACATTTGTTTAGGATCTTCCTTGAGTGAAGGTAGAAATTTATTTAGTAAAAAACATTTGTAACTTCTTATATACTTTTTCATTTTCTGAAGCTTCAGTAAAAATCAGTAAAAAAACCCCCCCACAATGGTACAGTAATTATTTCAGAGTGAGGCGGGGTTTTTCCAGAAAAGCTCAGACCATAGTTTTTAAAGTAAGCTGCAACTTAGAAAATTCTGTAATCAATAACAAAATACTTGTTTCAAGTCTATCTCATCTGTAACTTTCAGGCGGGAAAGGTTTAACGTACACCTACAAATTTAAACGTACACCTACAAATGAGCTGGCTTTGAATGTTTTCTCATAAAATGCACTTATGTGATGCAAATGCTGCAATGGAGCTGTTTTGCTGTTTGTAATAGTCCTATTAGACTATTGCATGTAGGACCTGGCTTAAGAATTCCAGTGCTAGTCTCAACACTGCTTTTCAATGCTTTTGAATTAGGTCAGAATGTGAAGATAAAATGTACTATTGTGGAAACAGAATCCATTTACAGTCTGTGCTGTCAAAACCTGAGTGATGACTCCCCTCCTAAAGATGGTGCTGATGATGTATGTTCTGACACAAAACAATTTCTATTTTTGACTTTTTAATTCTATTGTTGCATATCTGTTCAGTGCCCTTCGATTTGTATTCAATCTCATTGTACTTTGCAGCTGTAATTCTGTCACTTCCAAGGTACACTTGGAGCTTTCTTGCAACTGTTCTGACATACTCATAACAGGTACAGTCTTTCTTTGACAGTGCATGCTGTTTTTATCAGCGTGTGGGCTGCTGCCAGTGATTTACAATCAAATGTTAATGAAATTTGTCTGTTCCCTGTACTGTTTGTTTAAGCAGCTACTCTGAATCTTTTCATGAGTTGCTCCAAATAAGATCAAAGGGTTCAGAAAAATGTTTGTCAACCTGAAAAGTTACAGTAATGGTGTTCTTGTAAATGCAGAAACCTAAAAATTCATAGCTAGTAAAGTGCTCTGCACACATGATTAATGACTTAATGGTAGATGACAAGATAGAATACTTTTTGGTAAAGTTTCACTTTAAAAACAAAGAGTAATCTGTTTCAAGCTGGGGGGGGGGGGGGGGGGGGGGGGGCGGTTGGAGGAGCCAATGTCAGGCTAGATTTCCCCTATAGATACCACCAGAACTTCTGTCCCTGCTATTGAACACAACAGCTGGTAAGCAGCAAGCAACTGGAGAAAAAGACCTGCCTTTAATCCAGTACAATGTTTTCTTGTGCCCATTTTACTGTAAGTCTCAGTGGCAAGGGGACAAAGGCTGTTGACTGATCTATGCAATTACCTCCTCTAATATTGCTTTCAACTGTCTGCCCAGAGTGACAAGAGTGGATGAGGTTTAGTTAAAGTCTGGGAAAAATGTCCTTTTAATAAATAAATAATTAAATAAGTGTCCCTCTCTTTTATCAAGCTGCTCTTTTAGATCTTTGAATCTATTTTGGAAGAGTACAGGTGATGTGATTGAAAATTAGAGTGAACCTGAACTCAAATAACAGCGATGCAATCAGTGTTTCTTGCCGAATACCCCTAGTGTTGTGTGCAGTTTGCACTAGTAAAGAAAAGGTTTCTTTTCTTTCCTCATTTTTCCTTTTTAATTTCCTTTCTGGTGCATGTGTATGTGGGAAGTGGTATCTCTTTTTTACATAGTGTGACTCAGAAGCACACATATTTAAAAATAATTGTCTGGTGTGCTTTTTGTTTGGAGGTTTTATCTGTCCTTGATGGCAAAAAATGTGATCCTTGAAAAATAAATAAGCAAAGATAATACAAGCTGCTGTTCATTTCTAATGTGGAAGACATTGCAACGTTAAGATTGTGCTTAATGAACTGTAGATGGAAGTCTTTTCCTTTTATCTGAGGAAATAGCATGAGGTGGCACTGCACATGTCTTTATTCTCTGAATCAGGGCAATGGAGCCTGATACAGAGGCCCTTTCTGTGACACAGGTGACTGTAAGAACTGGTGCATTTTGGTCCTTATTTTCTTAGAGGTTTTTATGCAAAAGGTGCCAAGTGAACAGGGCTGTGTGCTGTATGCAAGGGTTTGATGTGTGCTGTGGTTATGCAGCCCTGGTGATGAATGCATCCTGAACTGACAAATAAGCAGCACTTCAATAATTCCTGATGTTCATCACAAAGATGAACATGTTGTAGGGACACAGAGCTGAGTGTTGCAAGGTCCTTGTGGTACATGGCAGACGTTCTTGTTTGTTGTGTGTGTCTTGGTCAGTTCCTTGCAAGGATGTATGGCAGTTTGGTGGGAATCAAATCAGTTTTTTGATTCCAGTTTGGAGCTGGAATCAAAGGCTTTAACCAAAATTGCAAAAGAGGAAGGTGATTGTGTTAGTCACCTTTCTGTTCTTTTCATACTTGTAGCCAGGAAGAGTCTGCAGAGGGAAAATGCTTCTCTCTTTCCCTTTTATGAGTCCAGGGAATCCAGGAAAAAAAAAAAATCCGCATCTGAATATCTTCAGAATTGAGCTGGATGGGGCTTGTTTTGCTTGGAATATGAACATGCAGCATTTGGAATACAGCAGATTTCACTCTGTGTCCCTGCAGAGCATTGATCACCTGCTTGCAAATTTCCTACCTAATGGTACTGCAAATTCTTCTCCTTTTATTGACTTATTTTTATCAGCAGACCAGAGACCATCAATTGTCTCCTAAAATGGCTAAGAGGAAATGCTAGTGGGAAATTTTAGATTTCATTGTATGGCCCTTCTGGTTATAGCAGCAGAGTAGGAATTGGAGTGAGACCACCAAATCCTTACAGATATAGCATCAAATATCTTCATTGTTCAGTTCATACCAGCATCTATTGAATAATATTATGTGATCACCTTATTTTTTCCACTAATATTTGGTCTCCTGTTCAGTATATTCCAACCATGTCTGACTCACATTCACTTTGATATATTGCATACCACTTTCAGTCTTCATTTTTTATGCTTAAATTAAATATTCTTTATCTGGGGGGGATTTAAATTTGCCCTCCTCTTTCAGCAAAAACTCTGAGATCATTGAATGGAAATTCCTAAATTAAAGCCTTCATTTTGTTATGGTGGTTTAATATGTCACTAAAAATTGGCAGTGACTATCTGTTTGAGCATGGTCTGGAAAGATGACCTTGGCATAAATGTTCTGCTGTGCTGTCACCTCTGATCCCAGGCAGGAAATATTTGTACCACTTAGCGAGTGTTGCTCAGCTAAGGACTAAGTTTCCATAAGGTAGTACTTTGCACAAGAGTTCTGCTCTTTTTTTCTGCAGTGAACAGAAATCTGTGTTCGATCCATCCCAACTTCAAAGTCTCTGAATTCCAATTTGTTAGTCCCTCTTGCTCTGGTGCCTTTTAATTCTGTGGTTTTTGGACTGGGAGCCTTGAGGACGTGTCTTGCCTGGGTTAACACACACTTTGGTAATTATACCTGTTGAAATGACTGCAGAACACTGACATTATAACTCTGGACTGTAAGACAGCTGTGTAGAACAGTAGCAAGAGAAAGAACCTACTTGTCATGACTTTATATTCCTTTATCTCTCCAGTCTATTTGTTCTGTAAAACTAACAGAAGCAAAACCCAGCACTATGCATTTCTACCTATTGTTTTAGATGTGACTGTATCTTAATGCTAATTTTAAGGCTTGATTAAAAAACCCCTTAAGTTTTTCCTGCTTAAAAATAGGAAAGGAAGTAGAATTTATGATTTTATTTTTTTTTGTGTTTCCTTAACAGTGATTCAAGAGAGTTAATCTATGTAGAAATAAGAAAAAGTAAATTCAGAAATACCTGTAGGCTTCCTGCTGGTTTTTCTTTTTGGCCTAGCTTGCTTGAGTTACCAGATTTGCCCCAGACCCTTATTTGGGTTCCATTTGCATGGACAAAATGTGCCAATGGCTTCCTTTATGCCCTGAGTGTGAAGAGGCTCAAGGAAATGCAGCACTGTTTATTTTAGCATTGCACTGCATCAAGTGTGTTGCTGCTGTCTCAAGCAGTATTTGGATATAAATCCCATTTTGAAGTCTAGCCCCATCCTGATTCTACCTTTCACTCAGTTTGGGTTTCTCTTCTGCTGTTCCTGTTAGAAGATGGCACCAAAGCTGCTCCAGCCCTGACCTCAGAGAGCCCAGATGCCCCGTTGTTTGCCCAGAGTTACACAGCCCTGTGCAGGTGCCACTCCTGGTCTGTTTGTGTCCGTGTTTCTTCATCCCAGAGCTGGGCTAGAAAGGAGTTTCCCAGACTTGCATGTGGATTCTCTCTCTGGATTGTGGGAGAAGTATTTTATATTGAATTTTTATCATTTTTGGAGAGGGAGAAAGTATAATTACCAAAATACACCCTCCATTTCCTTCCCTGATCAATCACGTTCCAGTTGGGGTTGTCCTGGAAATTTCTAAAAATAAGATGCCTGAATGACAAGTTTGAATAGTGTATTCCACTGGGGGAAATCCTAGAGTGTGGTAAATTTTTACAAGACAGAGACTTTTAATAGAAAAGAGGCATTCCTTTGAAGTGTTAGATGAGGAGAGGAGGAGACAAATCTCAGAAAGCCAACTCAACCAATGCATTCAATTGAGTTTACAAGGTTCATTATTTGTGGAATGCTAATGAATTTTTATACTAGAAAGTTATGAAAGGGTGCCTGGAATTATCCTTTATATTCTACCCATTCCCTATTCTGTGCAAAATAAATAAATAATAAAAAAAAAAGCAAACTTACATTAGTGTGCTCTAAGACTAACACACAGGTGGGCCCTACTAATGCTTCAGTACTTTCTCATATCTGATCTTTTCTGAGAAAAGGAATTTCTTTGCTGTCACTGCTTAAGCACCTCATGTTGCATAGGTGTGGTGTAATTAAGCCTCTTAATCTTTTTTGGGCTCTCTTGGGTTTTTTTCTACATATCTATTGGTTATTGTAAATTTCTGTTAAAATTGGACAAAGCATTCGTATAAAACACATTCTCAGATTCAGAGAGATGGTGGTAAACAGCTGCACTAAAAGGGAGGATATAGGTTAAGGAAAAAGTTAAGCTTGGTGCAGTCTTTTCTTTGTGGTGTTTTTTTCCCCCCCCCTCAAGGGATACAGATCCAGTTGTATATAGTGGTTTAAACCTAATATATTCAGTCCTGAATTTCCTTCACAATTTCCTTCTTATTGGCTTAAAAGAAAGCGCATGGCTTTGATTTTTATTAATAAAACTCAGGACATCCTTGATTGAAGATGATGTTGATCTTGTTTTTTATACCTCTGTGTCACTTCTAAAACTGGGGATCATGAAAGAGGACTCATTCGTGATGTATTGTATTCCACTGATTTGGAAATCATCAAATGCCAATAGATTAGAAAAGAACACCTTAAAATTTGGCAACACTAAATAAACTAAATTTTGGCTGGGGCTATTTACAGCTATTTGACTAGTCAAAAAGGAAAATTTAAAAAATGCCACTAGTAAGTTGAAAACCAAGCAAAATTCCTGGGTCTCCAGTGGGAGATGATCTGAAGATGCATGGAATGGTGCTTCTGAAGAAGGCTGAGATTAAATGGCTATTGTAATTTCTTCAGGCCTGGCCTTGATACTCTTTTCTGTCCTTCCAGTCATCTAATAACATTCTATGTCCATTTCCCCATTATGTGAATGGGTTTAATAAAAGCAGAGGAACATGGAGACCTACTGCTTTTGGTCCTTTCTTCCTTTCAAATATTATGTTCCTCAAATAAAAGTCAGTGATCTTTCAAAGGCAGAAGTAGGTGATTTAATTTTTTTCTGAGCCTGTAATGAAAAAAAGCCTTCATGAAGTTCACTTCTTATTCCTGGTTCTCAAACCAGAGAAATAACAGAAAGTTTCCATTCTACACTGGTTATTTGTAAGTGAATGTTGACTGTGTTGGTTTGACGGTTTGACTTTAAGAGTAAATAGGGAGTTCTTGGTGGTTTTTTTGTTTTGTTTTTTGTTTTTTTTTTGTTTTGTTTTGTTTTTTTTTGTTTGTTTGTTAAATTTTTTTTTAAGGACCTGTCAGGCCTGTTTGACCTTGATCCATCAGCTCCATTCATTATTCTTCTGCAAGGTGTTGGTTCATTTCCTACATCATGGGGATAAGTAGAAAGGGACTAGATAGCAGAGGGTTACTCCTTGCTTCCTGTTAGCTGGTCAGATGTCAAGCTCGGCTTTCTGTTCTCTAGCTTGATTGATAAGCTTGAAGGAGTCCACAGCAGGTATGCAGGTCAGGGGGGATAACAGCTGGAAAATATGCACCCAGCAGAGAGACCACACAGAGAGAGACCAAATTCTTTCTCACTTATCTCTGAACAATTTCAGGATAACTTGGTGGTTAACACGACGTGATTTGACATTTGACGCAGTGTGTAATCTCTGGATGTAGCCATATAATTATGCTCTGCATTCTACTCTTACAAAGTGGGATGATGCTAATTGTTTCTTACTTTGATTTTCGCTGCAAAATAATATCCAAGACTCAGCAATGACTGTCAATATGCTGCTGGATATTGAGAGATTTTACATGTAATTGTGAAACAGATACGTCCAATGATTTCTGCTCCTTAGTGGTCATAGAAAGAAGAGCTGCTAAGTGCAGGAAAAGTTGGGATAAAGTTTGTCCTTGCTCAGAGGTAGTGAAGTGTCAACAAATGTCTACTTCCATTGGAGTCATTCCAATCTGGCATCACTGGTAATGGAATACTCCTGATAAGAGAGGAAAGAGCCCTTGGCATGTTAGACAGGGCTGTGTGATGCAATCTATCCAAAGGAACCACGGTGTTGTATTATCTTTGACTTCCTCAGAGCCTTCTTTCCATGGGTACCCTACTGGTGGGAGGTCTTGCGTGGACACAGGATACACACAGACCTGGCCAGTTGCCTCTGTGTTTCCACTGTAACATCCTCACCTTCACACATCCTCTCTCTCTCTGATAGATAAATGTTGAGGTGCTTCTCATAAATATTTTGGGTGCTGCGGCCATGCTGATGTTGCTACAAGGGTAAATGCCATGGCTGGAGCAGAATAAATCTGTTTATTGCTGAGGTACAGAGTGCCCTGGAAAGGAGAGTGTCCATGATCTGCCCTGCAGTAGCTCAAGGTCACAGTGCTTTGTTGTCTGTCCCTTTAAAAGCAAGGAGATGATGTCTTCTCTTTTCTGTATCAACGTTATGTTTCTGCACTTTCTGCAGTAGTTGGAAACAAGAATTAACATTAGAGAATAATTGATCCTGGGGCTCAGTGCTGCCTGAAGAGGCACAGATTATTGCCAACCCTTCTTTAAGTGTTGCCTTTAAACTTCAGTTCATAAACTGGAGCTAAACCTGTTTCAAGGTGATATCCTTAGCTTTGATGAAAGGATGGCCCAGAAGTAAATAATATCATCTGAGGCCTGAGTTTTGTCAGTTTCCAGAACAAGATTTAAAATAATATTAATAATGAGATGGGACCCCTTCCTATAAAGAATTAATCTGAAGTGAATTTTAAGACAGGAAATAGGCAGGAGCAAACACCTGCTGCCGACATTCTCTTCTACATATATATTTTTTTTAATATATAGTTTTATTCTTCTCAAATGATGTTTAATCTGCCGGGCCCTGTGTAGTCACACTTGTGACACTCTCTCAGAGTTGTGATACTCTCTCACGAACACTGTTATGCACATTTGTACTTTGAGACAGCAGTAATCACACACAGTTTGGGGTTTATGTGCTCTTTTGTTAAAACTAATCACTGAAGCATAAACGCACCCTACTGATCATGTTTAGTCGTGGATGGTTTAGGGTGCTCTCCATGTTCAGTAATAGGCAATTGTCCAGCACAGGCATAATCCAGCTATAGGAGAATGTCAGACATTCATGTTCTCATTTCACAGATATAATTGAAAAGAAGGAAAATCAGTTGGCTTCCCTTATTCAGGGTGCATCTGTGACAAAGCAACAGTTCAGTATTTTACTCGCCTTTCTGTACATTTTGGTAATGGAGATTCTGTGGCAAATTTAATTTAGATATCTGAAACAGTAACTACTAGGAGACTTGAACTCTTGTTTTGAAAACAGTAGGTTGATTTCTATCAGTGGTACCTACTCCACTGAGCATTAAACAAGCAAACCACTTCACTGGGAGTTGCATAGGAGTGCTGCTTTCACAGTCAGGTGTTCGTTACGTGCCTGTGGGTAGCAGGTAATACTCCTCCCCTTCAAAACATCAACCTGGTCTTTTAATTGTGTAATTCCACCTCTTCCCTTCCTCCCTGTCCTTCCTGCTGCAGCCCCTTTGCAGGTGTCTGGTCTGACCCATCAGGTGGGTCTCTGTTTGCCTGTCAGCCTGGAGCTGATGGCCTTACAGAGGCACGGCTGATTGCACAGAGCGGAACGGAGCCGCTCTGAGGTGCAGGTGTGAGCAATCGCCAGGGATCTCTGCTAATCCTGGGATAGGGGAGCACCCTGGGCTGCAGCAGGCATGGGCAGAAAGGGCTAAATGAAGTGCAAAAGGGAAAAACAGAAAAAGTTAAATGCCGTGGTTTCCTTCTCCCAGATGGTTTGAGTTATTTAGCGCTTGTAAAATGAGTTGCTCTTTTTCAGCAGCCCATGAGCATGGAGTATTGGGGCATGGTTGGAGGGTTGTTTATATACACACACACTATATAGTATGTGTGTATATATGTATATATATATATATAGCTTTATTGGGAAGTAATTTTCTGAGGACTTTCTGAGCCAGTGGAAATTCCTACCCACTTTAAGAATTTTGGGTTTGAACAAAAATTGAAGCTCATTTACGTTTTGTTTTCCTTGGTGCCTTTGGAGATCAGGTAGCTGAAAGCATGATTGAGTTTTAGGGTTTGTCATACTTGGTGCACAAGAGGTCTGCTGGGTGTGAAATGCATTTGACAGGCCTGAGAACAAAGAGGAATGGATCCACTGAGAGATTGTCTGCTTTGGGCATCCGAAGTGCTGTGCAGGAGAAATGCTTGAGACAGCTGGGGTACAGCAGGCAGGGGATACGAGACACATGTAACAAAATGTAATAGGGTGAAAATGGGAGTGTTGCTGAAGAAATAAAAATGGGGTTACTGGAGCAGGGAGAGGAGAGGACAGTAGAAACATGTGGAGGTGATGTATCCCTTGTGGACTGGATGCTGTTGATCTGCTCAATAAATATTGCTTTGCATTATGAGGTTTTACATTCCATTCAGACTTCATCTTCAGTACTCTCCTGAACTCTTGTGAGTTACAAGTTCATATTTTTAATTTTTATACAGAACTTAATTCCAGATGCTGAGATTAAAAAAATTAAAAATCTATATATCTAGATTTTACTATCAAAACAGCATCTGATATATTCATAACATTAATTTGCTGTTCTTTAATACTAATAGTCAATAAATCTAACAGTCACTAAAGGTTAAGCTTTCTTATAATAGGGAAAAAATTTAGTGTAGAAATAATATACTGCAGCTTAAGGTCCAAATTCTGCCATTTAGGGAAAGGACTGCAGGATACAACGCTTTATTTGCAAACAGGAAAGGGCAATTGCGCTAAGTAAAGCATGCCTTCAAAAACCAACAAGAAATTGGAGAGGTAGAGAGAAGATTAAAGTATTCCTCAGCAGAGGAGGTTAATCCAATTTCTCATCACCAATTTTACTGGACTTAAAAAGAGATTGTATTCTGCATTCCTGATCCATCAGGTGTAAGTTAATTTAATGCAGCAATCACCTATTGCTTGATATTTATTTATCTCTAGGCACATATTTTGCAGAGGGTAGTGTGATACAGGGATACAACTTCTGTTCTTCCCCTCCTTTGCCACACACAAAGTCCAACTGACTCTATAGCTTGTGTTCTCTGAGACCCAAGAGACCTTGCTTCAACTTTTATTACCCCCCTTGCTGGCCTGATATAATGTCACTTTGTCACACTTAGTGTGCTTGTTTCCTTTGCGTCGCGGAAACACTCCTAAAACACAGATGCATAGTCAGATCCCTACCTCTACAAGTGTAAACTGAGAGGACAAAAACAGACACAGAATAAAATAAAGGTCTGTAACATGTGAGTAAAGTGACCAGAACAATGACTGGATTGTAGCTTATTGTTTGGTTTTCAAGTTAAAATCCCCAAGAAAATCCCTCCTGTCAATTAAACTGGAAGGAGAGGGGGATGCCTCTCTCACTTTCTTCCTACTTGCAGCTCTCTCCCTCCAGTCTAGAAGCACAGTCTGCAGAGGAGGTGGGGTTGAAATCAAGGAAAACTTGTGTATTGACCCCAGGATGCCTGAGTTGGGCCTGTCACTGCCCATTTACAAGGGATCTGCTGAAGTAGCTCTTAGGGAAGGGTGAAATGCTTGAGGACAGAGCCAGCCAAAGAGCAGCATTAATGCTCAGATATTTTTAAAAGAGAATTTTCCCCCCTTCCTCTTCCCCTTTATCTAATTCCTCAATGTGAAATGGATGCAGATGTGTGGAATGAATTCATCCGGGATTTAGAAACACCGTTTTGTGTGTGTACCCACCCACATAATTGCTTTCCTTTCACATTCTGCACTCCTGTGCACACCTGTGGGATGTTGGCAAGACCTCCTGGATATTAGATCTACTGAACATATGACCTGTATAGTTTTCACAGTATGGTAAGATTACAGAATTACACCTGGGTAGCCTTGCTGGGCTATGTACTGCATCCTGCTTTCACCTTCTGTGTTCTTTTGCCTGTAACAAGGCAGTGTGATGGGAATAGGACTAGTGTAGCCCTTGTGATTTGAAATTTTGTATTTTTATTTATTCATGTTGTAAGACTCAGGAGGAGTCAGAGCATTCCAGTTGCTGGGATTCACTTATTTCTACAGAGAGTGCTAGGACTTTATTATTCTTTCTGTGAGTAAGTGCACTCATGAATAAAGTAGGGACAATCCCTACCTACTTGTTGATTTTCCTGTGAAGTTCAAGTACTGTTGAGAGGCCCTAGGACAGGGCAGCCAGGTTTCTTGCAGGACATTGCAGAGAATTCCCTCATGTTGGGGCAGGTGGAGGCCAGGCAGGAGACAGCACGAGGCATCTCAGGCTGTGTGCTGTGGCACAAGTGTTATAACCTGCACATTTGTAGCTGTGACAGTGTTGCTCACCTTGACTGCTGTTCCTGATTCTCAGAGGAAGAGCTCTAGTCCAGAGAAAAAGGGTACTGTAAGATCTTTAGAGGTTACCAAGTGTGTAGGATCCAGGGCCTGTTATTTGTTTCTAGGAACATCAGCTCTGCAGAAGGGCACTGCACTGCTTTGGGGAGGAGGTTGTCCTGTACCTGACTTACAGGAAGAGCGTCACTGATATACCAGCACCAGTTCCTTAAGTGCTTAACACTTTCCTTGGAAAGTCCTTCATTGAAATTCTCATAACTTCTAACCTTACTTAGCTTTCATGGGTGCTGGTGGAACCACAGTTCAAAATATATGTTGGTAGTACCTTATCAAAATGCTGTATAGTTATTTTGCATAAATATCCCATTTGTGGGGTGTTTCCATCCACTCTCCTGTTGTTTTACCTTCCCCAAATATTCACTTCAAGAAAGGAAACATTCTTTAACCTGTGTATGTTTTGGAGATTTGGAATATTAGAAAAAAACAATCAAAAGAGATAGCTAATTTCTCAGAGTTCTGCAAATCACAATCTGTAAAGTACTTTCACACCAATTTTCAAAGATAGAAAATGCTGGTAACCCCACAGCATGGGGTTCCTGGGACATGGGCTAAAATGCTAACTATTTCTCTTCTGGTTCTGTCTTCATTTGGGAGCTTAGAGCTTGATTCTTCCTCCCAAAGTCAATGACCGTGTATAGAGAAAAAAAAGACTTCCCCAGGGAGCATATGAAAGGAAATAAAACAATTTGCTTGCAAATGGGAGGTAATTGGTATGTTAATTAAAGTCAACTTTACCTCTCTTAATGTTAACCTCCTGATTTTCTCCAGTGTTTCAGGTAGGGGAAAAGAATTTATTCTTTAGTATTCTCAAGAATGAGATTGGATAATAGACACAAATGAAGTCCAAACCTAGTACAAAAAAACATGAGAGGATATGTCTCCCAGCTGCTTTCCTAATACAGCATAAGGAGGACGAGATAGTTATCTGAGCAGTCACTCCACAGCTCAGACTTCAAATTATAGTAATTATGACAATTTGTGCCAATAGCCATGAGGTGGGTTTTTTTGATGTGGTTAAAAATAACATCTGTAAAAATCCAATAAAAAAAAATTACATTTTGCTAATTTTCTGATAAGATAATGTTTAACTGTACTGTGTGCCTTCTACTGCCGTTTTCAATTAGAGTATTTCCTTTTGGGCTTTTACCAGCTTGTCTCATGGATCCGATTCCATCCTGAGCAGTTCATTTGTTTTAACTTTCTTAATTAATTGTTTTGTGTAGGTTTTGCCTTTCAAACTGATATCAATCTTTCAGACTTATTAACGTGCTGATTGCTAATGTGTGATACAAAGCACAACTCAGTTAAATTGTTCTTTCTGTCATATTAAACAGAGTTCCCATATTAGCCTGCTAAACAAAATAATTGTAGATAATTTAGAGGGTAACAAATGACAAGAGTCTCGTACCTGGGAGAATGAAAAAAAGTTCTGTTTGCAGTTTCTTTGTGCTGGCTTAGGGTACAATTTGGAGCACACATGCACAGGTAGACTAAGACAAAATAATTAGCTCCTAAGGAATTGTTGGAGACCTGGTGGAAAATTATTTTCCCACATAGTGAAGTTTCTTACCTTGAAAAATAGGGGTGACAAGAAGTAGGATATCAGACACAGCTGATAACTTCCCTCCTGAATTTTCAGAGGATTTTTCCCTTTTGTGTGAAATAGTTCAATTTTACCTTTCCGCATTAAATAATGCCGATGATGGAATTTTGAGGGAGCATGGCATTTTGTCCTTTCTATCATCCTCACATACATCTGCTCCATGTGGCTTTTCTGAAAGGACACATTTGGAGTCATGGTTGCACATTCTGATGTTTTACTGGTGTATAACATGAAACACTCTTCTCTGGGCATGAGGACTGTCCTTGAAGGTGTACAAGTGGCCTGGTACAAGTTCAGCATGTGGCAATGCAGAAGAATTGTTACTCAGAAAAGCCACTGATCCTCAAACTATTTGAATTTACCTGCTCATGCTGCATTTTGCACAAATGATTTCTGGATGTGCTCCATGATTGCAGAACACTGCTGGAGATTTTATGGCTGATGTTGGTGAGAGCAGGCAGGTGCTTGAGTCCTCTGGGCAAATTCTCATGCATAAACACTACATTAAATGATAGTGTAAAGAATGAAAGAGATGCATAACCTCAGGTATGTTCCCTAAAGACTTTAGAAGACAGGTATGGGCTAGGAGGACTCTTTCAGCAATCATTGTCTGCAAGATGCACTTTAGATAGGAGTTTCTGAAGCATGCATTTCAGTATTTAAACAAAATTAAATAAATTTGTGCATTACAAGGAAAATAAGACAGTTTACCTTATTAAGCTTAGAGTACGTAGCAAAAGTGATCTTTACCTGGGATTTGGAGGCATGTTTTGATTTAAATTTCTTAGGTACAGGTGTCAAAGATAAAACTTGGGAGTTGTGAATAATGCCTAGAAAGGCTGATCTGGAACAGAGACTAGACAGAGCTAAATGGACAAAATAGGTATTTATTGAAAGGCCTTAAAAGGACACACCTTGGGCAGCACAAGAGCCTGGCCAGGGCTACACCTAGGTTGAGTCCAAGAGGGATCCTAGTCACGAGCTTTTACACTTTTGGTTCATTTACATATTGAATTCAATCGTCCAATTACAGCTCCAGGTTGTGGTCTCAACCCCCTTCTCATCACGGTTGTTTATGCTTTTGAGTAAGGTTGTCTTTGATTCTCTAGCTGGGAAAGGATTGTTTTGTTGAACTACCCTGTTCACTATTGTGAACAGAACTTGCTAACATCTAATATGAAGTCTCAGAGTTACATACCAGGCAGCAGAGAATCTGAAAAATATAAAAGCTAAAACCCAAGGCATCATGAAATGGCAAATCTGTAATCAATGAAGAAGAGTGATCTGACACTTTGCAATTTGTACTTTTGTGTTTTGTTGATGTTCCCTAATGCTTTTGATATGTGCTACCAACTTTTCCTTCAGGCCCTGCAGAGTTTTGCCTGCACTGGACCTTCTGCCTTTTTTTCAACTAGGAAAACTTGACCTGCTCTCCTATTTTTAGCCTCCCTTTTCCCACCTATGCTGTTTTTTCTCTAGGTATATGTGCTGTACATATGCAGGGTATATGCTTAAGCACATTTCACTGTTCTTTAAATGGGATATCACAAGGCCAATATTGCTTTAAAGGAATTGCCTTTTAATTCACAATCCCTAGTAGGTGTGTTGCAAGTTATTCTGACATACTCGTGACAATTTGTATTTCTTCTGGAGCTTTTTTCTGCTGGAGCTTGTGCAGCCTCTGCCAGAGACTGCAGGGCAGCACTTGTATTGAGCACTGTTGTATGTGGTGGCTGTAGAGGAGTTTGCTCTCTTCTCACTTGGTGAGAACTTAGCCAAATCCAGTGCACACAACCTCTAAGCTGCCCCAGACCTCAGTTGCTGAAGGGAGCTCACAAGATGGTACATGTTGTCAATTTGACCACAGACTGATTCAGAGCAGCTGTGACTCAGGTAGCAAACTTTTCTGTTTTAGGGTAAGTTCCCTCCCATTCCTTGCAGTAAGGGTTTCCTCTTGTGTTTGAAGGCATGAAGAAGCTGGAGATTAGCCTCACCAAAAAGTAGATAATTTCTAGTTTTCTCCTTGCAAAAGAATTCTTTGTGCAGTTTCTGTAGCATTGGAACCCTCTCCTTTTGGAGTGGGGTCAGATTTGCAAGGTAGGAATGAGCATCTTGGTGCATCTTTATGCACAGACAAAGCTGGGCCATTGTCAGCCCAGAGCTTCCTCACTTTTTTATACAGGAGCCCACATGTGCTAACACAGATTTCTCATCTCTGGTGCTAAGTTGCTAACAGAACAAGAATAGAAAAATGATAAGCATTTTCCTTGATTTAAATTTTGCAGAAAACCAAAGTGGAATGAACTTTGGCTCCTGTTCAGCTGCAATCTAGACATGAATTAACAGTCACTTCAGACTTAAATTAGACGAGTCAACCATTGAATGTCATTCAGCAGCACACCAAAATAAATCCAGATGACATTTATGACATATTTCATTGTTTCTATAATCTAAGTAATACAAAAGGTGTAAGTCACAGCACAATACTTTATTGCATTTCTTTTTGAAACACTGTCCATGAATAAATTTAGACTGGAAATTGGAAGATTTTCTGCTGTCAAAGTGAGAGGTGTATGAGGTAGTTGCTGTGATTGCACTGCATCGCAGCTGCCCATACTGGACTGGAGCTCATGATCCAGTTCCACTCCAGGCTGGTGACCCTTGGTACACAAGGCTGAGTTCTTTAAAAACATATATAAGCATCAAATGTTTTTGGCCTCTTCATGTACCATGTTTATTCTGGAGTCATCAGAGTGCATAAAAAGTAGAAATTTTGCTATATTTAAAAACTAATTTTTAAAATTTCATTTGAGGTCTAAGAAAATATGAGTATTTGTGATAGAATCCTTGACTTGAGTATCTCTTCTATATGTCAAATATATTTAAAACCCCAGACAAACCTTTCTCAAAAAAAAAAAAAAAAAAAGAGGAATTGGGATATTCTCTAGTGTAGTCCTACAGCTGAAAGATGAAATATACAACATATTTATTAATTTGACTGCACATTTTCTCTGACCTCTCAACTGAAACATTATAATATATTTATTCATGTAGTGCCCACAGCAGTAAAGTACCTCTGGTGTGCTGCCATTGGGAAAACTGCTTTCTACTGCCTCCCTCAGTTTGGGGCTGTTAGGGAATTGAGATATAAAGCGGACAGAGCATGTAGTGGTGAACAGGACTGGGCCATGAGCTCAGTATCCATACTGGCTTCTGCTCCTTGTGGAAAGATTTTTCACACAGCTGATAGCCCCAAGATAACAGTAGCCCTAGATATATGCACTATCACTGACCAGCAGGACCAGGAAAGGAAGGGACAGTTCAGGGAGCCATCCACATCAAAACACATGAAAATCAAGCTAAAAACACAGGAAAGAGAAGTACATTTAAATATGGTGGACTACAGGAAACATACATGCAACAGATAAAATAAGATCTCAATGACTGATGGTTTTACAGAGTAATTTTAAGGATGAACTGTTCCTAAACAATTTTTCCAGTGTATTAAGCACTAAGAGCATCAGGCATGCATGTCTTGTTCCACTCCTTTTTTTTTCTTGAACAAACAAGTTGAATGTGACCACTACAAGAAAAGAGCCCACTCCCCACTTATGTGTGCTCGTTCCTTTGTCCTCTTTCCAATATCCCCCAGTAATGATGGAGCACAGGATCGTGTTCTGCTCTAATGTCTTTCTTGTAAGATTCGGAGGGTAGTGCCGTCGTGACCTTCGGGAGCAGTTTTTTTCCATTTGGAAGGAGGCGGGGGAGAGAGCATTGAATTTGAGATTGATTTTCCTCCTTTTAGCATGTGGAAATTCAAAGGAAGCTCCTTGATTCACCAACAATGACTGCATCTCCAGCCTTAGAGAATGCAAAGGCATCAGTGGGAGCAGACTGATGAAGTTAATACCCTCAGACTGCATTGTGAATGTGACCAGAGTCCACTATGTTGTATGCTATAGAAAAATCCTGGTGTTATTCCTTGCAGTGACTGGTCACAGTTTAAAAACAGAGAATTTTTATCCGAAGATTAAAGAAATGGGGATCTCCAGTAGTTTTAGACGTAACAGCGTGTCCACAGTTTCTTGTTAAGGCAATTATGACCTCTACATTTGTGGTGTGTGTTTCAGAGGCTTCCAAGGAATGCATCCAGCTAAGGCCAAAATGCAAATTTATATTGTCTATGGAGGTTTTAAAGATAACAGTTTTCCCTGTTACCCTTCCTGCAAAGGACTGGTCTATTCACCTGAAGTTCTAGGACATGCTGGAGGTGAACAGTTATCCAGTGTGAATTTGATTTTCAGTAAAGAGCTGATTAAGTATATGCATGGAAAGTCTTTCGGAGAGCTTCCATCCTTCAATAGGAAATCCTGGGAAACTGCACTGGATGCAGGCCATAGGTTCCTTTGAATCCTTAAATGTTCCTTACATCCTTTGACTCTGAGCAGGCCAATCCCTTCTGCCTGGGCTTCAAATTTATCTTTGCTGATCAGGAGAAAGGGCTGTCCAGCTAAAATTTCAGCAAGACTTGACACTTCCTGGCTTTTGTTCAAGTTTTGGAGAAACAACTGAGTGTGCCCCTCATCTTTTAGAGGTGACATTTCTGCTTCAAGATGGAGCTGCAGGTGCACCATCAAGGGAGGATAAGCTTATGTTCCTGCTCATGCTTCCTCATCACAAAATGGTGCTTTCACCATGCGATTTTTTGTGATGGGAACAGTTTCTCCATGGTACAACTGCTACAAACTGGGCTGTTGGCTCTGAAGGAGCGCATACATATTGTGGTATATGTTAATTATAAAACATGCATTCCTAGCTGAACCTCCTGTATTGTGAGAGGTTTGGTCATTGGGAACATTAAATGCTGAAGTTTGTACTTAGGAATAAATATACAGCCAGATTTCCACCATATTTTCTGTTGTAAGGCTGTTGTACTGTGAATATAAAAGACTGAAATCTTCCAGTTGTTACCCCCATTACTTTTGTGCTACTGGCTGGGTGGAGCTGATTGTGGGTACTGTAGGAACAGATTCAGACATTAGTGAGGGCACAAGTAGATGGTACTTTCAAAATATTAATGGACATTTCAAAATATTAATTTACTTCTAAAACTGACAGAGAAAATACATGAGGACCTGTTAAAATTTGTGTTTAAAAGGCTTTAATTTAAATGTACTTGAGAGTAAATGAAGTTGTCCCTGTTCCAGTCAATGGTTTGACTACAGTCCTGAGAACTTATGGATGTTTGTGTATTAGAACTGATTGTATCCAGAGAACACCTACAGCTGGGTGAGCATGAGTTAACTGTGTGGTGGAACTCAGGTTGCTGGTAGAAGGAATTATTTTATCAATAAGATCCATCTTCATTACAGTTGCCACTGATGAAACTCAAAATGCAATTTAGCACCTCACGTTGCTGTATCCATTCTACTACAAAATTACTTTCTCTTGCTTTCAGTAAATTACAACTATTTGAGTTTAGCCCCAGAAAGGCTCCTTTATTGTGCTTCTTATTGCTTATGAAATCTCTTTCAGCTGTGTTGTTTACTTGTTGGACAGAGGATCTGAACCTATGCCATGTTATTTTAACTTGAAGAACAGATTTGTTACTTGCATTCCTCCCTTATACCTATCTAGGTGCAGAGGGAAAGGAATGCATGTTGCTGTGTGTCAGCATAAAAATAGATGAAGAATCCTTCTCAAGAATATATTAGCTCATACCCATTTATAGGTCAACTTTGATACCTGAAGTTTAAGCTGAAAAGGGAGCATGTTGCAATATTTCCAAGTATGTTCTTGCAGTCATCTTCTGTCGGCTGGTTAATATTGCATACAAGAGACAAAAATAAAACATTTGCAGAGGACTCTCCAGATGCTTTGTACTGTCATCATAAAAAGCAGATCTTGAGTTTCTTGATGAGTTCAAGTTATTTGTAACATAAATTGAAATATTTCCTTTGCTTAGCAATTAATTTTAGGTGAGTCTTTACCAGGACTCAGGTGATATTACTTAGACCTATAATCAGCACAAAGCTTCTGGGTTATCTGGTTTTATTTCCATTGAATTTTAGGCCATGTAAGTGTTAATTCTCTCAATCAAGAACATGGTGTGTATGTATTATACATGAATGTGCTGGGGTTCAGAATTATCCTTCATATGGATAATCTTCTGAAATGATGATAATTTAATAAGTAGTTCGCATATAAAATAACTAGCCTTACTTCAAAGCATTGTGCAAAATCAGTGAAACTGGAAAGAATTCAAACAATGCAGTGAAGGAGTGTTTTTCATGTTTGTGAGTCTGCATTTGAGAATTTGGAGACTTGTGTGCCTAGAAATAAAGCCAAGGTGAATATCTTATGAGGTTTTGGATGAGTTAGGATTCACAAACTGTCTGTGTGATCTTCATCTTTAATCTGTGCTGAAAAACTTGTATTGCTCCCTGCATGTTTAAAGAGAACGTGGGTTAGAATATTTTAGAACATTGGAAAAGTATTAGTGTGCTTTTCAAATTCTTCCACCTGCAGAATCATGTGCCTGGCTTGCTGTAGCCTAAGTGAGGAAGTCTCAGGATTCATTTGTTTAAGCTGTCTGTAAGCAGCTTAGAATAGCTATTGTAGAGGTGAAAATATTGCTGCTTTAAATCTCAGCTTCCCACAACCTGCCAGGACTAGGAGCCAAGTCTGTGGTCCCACTGAAAGAGCGAATCTCCCATTTCTGGTAGCATATTGTTCCAATTTCTCACCCTTTAGTAATATTCCATCTAAATGAAGAAATTGTTTTTGAAATGAGGATTGAGGGTTGCCAGAAAAGCTGCTGAAGCTGGGTCTAATTCTCATAGAAAATGTGATGTTTGGAAGGAACCCCTCTCTCTCACTACTGCCACCATTTCTGAAGCAATTTTTTTGCTTTTTTAGCATCATGTTAGGGAAGGTGTTCAGGACATTGGCATGCTAATAGTAGTCTTAAGGGACATAAATTAGTGAACACAGGACCCAAAAGCAAAGATGTATCATCATGGTTCCACAAAGTGTTGTATAAATCTGCAGCTTAACTGAGATGTATTGTCTTATTTGCATCAGGTATTTACAGTATCAATGTACTAATTCTGTGCTGCTATATAGTTAGTTCCTGCTGTTAAAGTTGTTCTTTAGTCTTCTTGTCATGCTTATTGCACTTAATGCCACATGTCAAGCTGTGTACATCTTAAAATCAAGTGGCAAGTCCCTGCATACAAATCACTCAGGAAGGTGTCTGCATTTTGGGCAGCAGAAGCACAAACTCCCTCCAAGTTCAGACTGTTATCCCAAAACACACACGATCCTTGTTCTCCCTTTAGCACATTGAGGTTTGACTAACTTCTTCTGTGTCAACCTTTTGCTTTGAAAATTCAGAATTTTTGAAAATTAGGTTTTGCTTTTTAGATTCAGATGTCAGGTTCTAGGACTTAAGTGTCATGAATCTTTTGACTCATGGAAATATTTAGATCATAACTATGTGATATGGTGATCTTATTTTCTTTATTTATAAATCTATTTCTTTACTAGATGAAGCCTTTTTGAGTGTGAATTTTTTTAAAACACCAGATAAGGTTAAGCTACTCGTTTTCTAATATGAACTTTAATAAAATAAAATGATATGATTGTTATTAAAAAAATAAGTAATTTGGATTATTTTGTCTTTTAGTCATTTGTAGCCATGCTGTGATGTCCTAGTGTGGTCAGCATTAGCCAAATTCTGCTCTGACTGAAGTCAGTGATTGCCTTCTTTGGGTGAAATACTAGGTGTTTTTAAAAATGTTATCCTTTAATCTTCTTTTTTTCCTTAGCTTTTAATATACGCTTTTGTTTCTCATAAAGGCTTGTTTCTGAGGGCAAATGTCAGGTAGCATGAGGATTACCTTGTTTTGCTTTGCTGGAATGTACTCAGAAAGCTCAAGTTATCAGATTAGTGATTGCTGTTGCAATTAATATTGTGTTGTGCATCTATCATCAGCCTGTAGAAAACCTGGTGCTGTGGACAGAGATCCTTTTCCACGTCTGGGAAGAAAAGAGCTTTTCACCTGCAACTGCTCCTCCCTCTGGCAGGAGCTGTGGGCTGATTCTGTACATCATCCTTAAGGTATTTGCTCCAGACTGAGCAGGGTTGGTGGGGACAGGTCCAGCAGATCCCTGCTTGTCTGAAGATTGCCCCGAGTGGGGAGTGCTCCTGGGTGCTGCAGCACTGCTTGGGCTGCAGGGATGGCAGCTCTACCAGGAGTGATGGCAGACCCTTGGAGGCAAGCAGGTCACTGAAAATCTCCACAGTTACTGCTTTTGGCAGAGCCCTCAGCTGTCTATTCCCGGAGATGTTTTCTTTCCATGAAGTCTGATGAAAGATTAACACCAGCATTTCTGAATTTTGCTGAAAACGCTCACTGGAGAGCTGGAAATGTGTTCATTTATCCCCAAAACTGAATTTGCCTTCTTAGTGCTAACTATAATCAAGGTGGCCTCTTTCACTTTTAAGAAAAACAAAGTGTTTCTCTTTGGAAGTATTTTCTCCTTCTCTTTCATCCCCAGCCTTTTCCATATGGCACAAAAAGCAGCCATCAGGCCCCCACGGCAGCTGGTACTGCATAGCTGGTGTGGCTGTGTCACGCAAAGACTGAAGAGGTATGGAACTAAGTCAACAAAATCTGATTTGTTGGTTCAACTGAGTACAAACTAACTAAGGAAAAACCAAGTTGGGAATGGAGAGCAAATATATGTGAGAGGCAAGCCACAACTTGCAGTAAAGAAAATGTTTGCAGAAAACACCAGCATTACAGGTTTATCTAAGGTGTGGTCTAGCTTAAGCTGCAGTAATTACCCAAGGTACCATAGCTGTGGCTGGAAAATGAAGTGCTTTATAAACTTAACCCATTCATGTCTCCTGAGACCAACCACAGTGTTATACCTAGGCCAAGCCAGGGCATTTCCAGTGCAATTGAAAATTCCTAAGATCTCATTCTCATTCACTTACCTGCCAAGACACCTTTGGGGTTCTGCATTCTTCACAAAATTTCTGTGTTGCAAAATAGCAAACAACACAACAAACACTTTTATTTTACTTTTTAAAGATGTTTATTATTCTATCAACTGTAATCAAAGCAAAAAAATGAGAGGAAACCCTTAAAAATACAGAGGAATTAGGGAAAAAATATTTGCTGGGTAGTTATACATGGGACATGGGATTTGAAATACCTATGTAGAAATAATGCTGTGTGAGTAAGGAACAAAAAATTAAACTGGCTGTATGTTGGATGGAAGTGTCTATGTTGAACTATCAGTGGTAGAAATGCTTCTGTCTTGAAGAGAACTGCAGAGAATTTGGCTGCTTTATTCTGTTCTGAGGAAACAGAAAATTATTCAGGAGGACGGCAAAATATTTAAGAAAATTTGAAGCAGTGCCTCAAAACATGGCAAAGATCTGAAGGGCTTTGTTTATGAGGAAAGAACTCAAAACCCCTGAGTAGGTGAAGTCTGGCCGAAAAGAACTTTCATGCATTTGAACATTTAAACTGTGAGTATAATAGATTGTTATGGATGAATTCCCAGGAACTGGCTGGAAAGGAGGACACTAAAATTTATGTTCCGAAGTCTTTTTTTCACAGATATGCAGAGAAATGGCTCTCAAAGAAGAGATCAAGAATTCACCTAATTTAATATCTTCTATAAATGCTTCCAAAGGATCTGATTTGGGACCAATAACTTCTCTTTTAGTCAAAACATTGTGTGTGATGTTTTGACCTGTAAAATCAGAGATGAGTCTTCTGCTTCCCTTGCTGACATGTTCCAACACTTAATCTTCTTGAATAGCTCCTGTGGGTGGCTACTCTGACCATGGTTAATCTTCCCTGGCCAGAACTGGTATCTTTAGACAAATTCAGATTTGTCTGGTTTCACATCCAGGGAATTAATCTGGATCTATGGGTTGGGGAGGGGAGAACATTTTTTTTTTTCTTGGCTTACCAAACACTATAATTTTTAGTGAATTTTCTGGTTGGCCAGAATGTAGCCCAACTACCCGCTAGCCCTTACATCTTCTGTTCTTGGAGAATCTTTGTTGTGAAGGAGGCTGTTCTGGCATGTTTTCATATGTGTGCTAAGTTTATTTTAGAAATATTTTCCAAAGAGCCTTGGCAACATGAGTTGAGACTGTCATTACTGTGAGGAATGGGAAAACAGAAGAACAGCTGGCGTGTTTGGTGTCATGGGGTCTGTCACTCTCAGGATTCCCCCTCCAAAAGTAAAATCAAACGATGTATTTGTTCATCTTTCATCATGTATAATAAATTACAAGAAGCTGAGAAAAAAGCCAAGCCATATCCTGCAAAAAATCAGTTTAAAGTTGACAAGTGCCCACTGGTTAAGTACATTCCTAGTAATGTGGGAAAGGAAAGAAAGTGGTAGGGCAATTTTCATTAAGTTTATTACCCAAAATTACTTAGGTCCTTGTTCTTAGTTTGCATAGGCTGTTGTTATTGCCCTCACTGAGAGGTGCAAAACAGCCAGTCAGGAGCACTGCATCAGCCTCAGGGCAAGCTGATGGCAGGCAGCAGTATCAAAAATAAGTGTTAAAGCTATAGGCAGTGGAAGCTGGCCTGGCATTCCAGCTGGGCTAACTGGTGCTGAGGAGGAAAAGAGTGTAAGGATCTGGACTAAGCTTCATGTGTTGCCTTGTGTAACATGGATTTACCTTCCCTCCATGCCAGTGGGAGGGCTCTGTTTCTTTGCTGGCTTTCCTGATTCCCTCCCTCAGGCTGTGTCACTTGTTCCCCATGGCCTTTCTCTGAATGGTCTTCATTTATCTATTTATTTACTTCAGGAATTTGCTCTGTATGTTTTCATTTCATTTTTTTAGTCTTGATAAAACATCTTTCTAGGTTTGTTCTTCACATCCCTGTGTTTTCCTATGTGGAGAGCTATAGGGGGAGAGGTTTGTATAGGAAAGGACTGCAGAACCACAATGTTCACACTAAGCCCAGTCAGTATAAATCTCTGACACTGATGGACATACATGTAATCATACTTGTGTGTCTTATTTTTTATAAATAAAAACCAGAACTGTGAATTCTGTGAACTGTGAACCCCTCTACAGAACTGTGAATTCTGCTTCCTTTGAGCCCACTTTCTAGCTGATAAAATCCCTGTCATCTCTAGTGGTGTTTCATAGAGAAAATGTTTATTGTGGTGCTTGTAAAAGTTACTTGGAAGTACTTCCTTGTGCTAATTGATTTGTTGTGACTTATTATGAAGAGTTATGTGAAAGCAATTTGAAAATCCTGTGTTTAAGAAAAATATATCACTTGAGGGAATGACCAGTTTTTACTTTGCTGACCAAAATATTGGTGTGGCTATTCTTGGCAGAGTTTTCCATGCAGAAAAAAAATCCACCTGAACTCATTTGTCTTGTCTCTCTGCCTCCATATCTATCTTGAACTTGCTTTTCTAACATTTTTATTTGTTGTTCAAATATTTGCCATCCTTAGAAGAGCAGAGGAACTTCAAGTATTTTGAAAACATAGAAGGGCTCCTTAAACTCAAAGAAAATTACTGAGATGTTGCTTTAAAGTGCCCTGCTTAAATAAATTAGAGAGTTCTACAACTCTTAAATGCCCAATAGAGATGCAAGAGGCACCTAAAATAATAGACTTGGTCACACTTAAATGAATCTCTCTTGAAGAACGTAAGAGGAATAAGAGAAACTGGCTGCACTAAACCACAAAAGCACAGATAACAATAATAATAGTGATACAGTACAGCTCCCCTAAATGAATCTCTGTTAAAGGAAGTGACCAGGTGACAAGACTAGAAGAAGAAAAGGGAAAAAAAATTAAATTATTTAAGCTGTTGAAAAAATCTATTTTTCTGAGTATCAGAGCAAAATATTGCCAGCTTCACAGATAGTTCTTCAGAAGCAGAAAGGCTTTTTAAAGCATTTC
This sequence comes from Pyrgilauda ruficollis, assembly GCF_017590135.1. Taxonomy (NCBI): domain Eukaryota; kingdom Metazoa; phylum Chordata; class Aves; order Passeriformes; family Passeridae; genus Pyrgilauda; species Pyrgilauda ruficollis. The sequence goes on from NW_024520318.1 coordinate 7,408,727, forward strand.
CTTTCATATAGAAGCATTTTGTAGACTAAATGTAAAGTGTAATATGAATTTACGTGCTGCAGGTAGGAAGTAATAAAGTGCTGGTTTAGAATGCTGGTTTTTTTCCTTTTCCTGTAACCTCTAAATCCAGGGTTTAACCCCAGACAATGTCAGAATATTGTTGCAATCAGATTTTTGTCAACAGGCCCTGCACAAATTGAGTTTGGTGGGTTCGTCAAGGTTATGTAACAGCAAACATTCGGAAAAATTGGGCACAATTGTCAGCCTTTGCTCTGAAAGGGCACAGGATTAAATGAGCATAAAAATTTAATTGTCCTCCCACACTGAATAAGGCTGAGGCTTTCCATATTAGGGTCGGGCTGGCTAGTTGAGCAGCAATTTTTATCTGGCCCCTGGATAAATAGATGCATTCAGCCTTCTCGGTCCTTCAACCTTCATTAACACAGAAATTAATCACATAAATTAAACATATATATTTTGCTGGAAAAAGTCTTAACAAGCTGCATCCTCTACTGGACAAGAGAAAAGAATCAGGCATGTGTACATATTTAGCCTGACAATGCCCAGATTTCCAAAATATGTTTAGGTTTCTGTCCTTAATTTTCAAGGAGCAGATTGGCAGCTGGTGTAAATTGTCTACACTAATCACAGTGGAGTTAGGCCAATATATACCATGAGGGGGTGGGTTTTCAGTTGGCTTGAGGCTCTCAAATTCCCATTCTCAACATGTTTTCTGTTTTAAACTTCGTTGGTGCTTTGCTGTAATTCTCTTGCTTTCAGTGAAGGTTCGTTGGTGTGTAGCTGGAATAACTGAGGAAAGGATTGGTCCTTTAGATCTTAGGAGGACAAGTGTATTCCTGAATACACTTGTCTTCAGGAGTAAACCAGAATGCACCTAAAGATGCCAAATTTGAGATACATATTACATTTATATGGTCTCTTTCATTCTTTATAATCCCATGGACTTTTACAATATCGTAATGGCAGCAAACTGTGTCTGATTTCTTCCACTGGAGCAGTTGATCAGTAAAATAATTATGTTAAATAGCAGAATAATGACTGATAACCTGGGTGCTTACCAGAGTTGCAGGGGGAGTTGTTCTCCTCAGCCTCCCACTGTAAATAGCAGTGTGTTATGTGATAATGCTGACCATAAGCCATTAAAATAAGGCAGGATTTGCTTAAAAGCAAATGCTTTGTAGTTAAGGTTTATTTTTCTCATATTTAAAATATGAAATTTCAGAGTAAAAGGAAGTGGTAAAACCTCCATCCTTCAAAGCCACGGGAATGTATCCGCTTGTTCACACATGCTCCATAGTTATTGAAAGTGTGATTCTCATTTTACCAGCTAATCCAACACTTGGATGTGTTTGGAGGACAGCTTAGTCCCACCCCAGTGTTTTGTTTTTCAGGTAATTATAAAGAAGAATGTACTGCATCATTCCTACCTTTTATTTGTGTGTCAGTGTTGAATAAAATATTAGAAGTGCAATTACAGATAGTCCAAGCTGTGTGTGGGGCACAGAGTTCCTTTAGATAACTTGAGTGCCTCTTGTGAAAGACATGTGTGGAATTTGGTGGGTCTGTCTTGTGCACCTGGGTCTGTGGGATGCGCTGATGCACAAGCTGACTTCAGTGAGAGTTAATTGTTTCGTGTCATGGCTACCAGATCCTTCCAGTTCTTCTTTGGCTTGCTCCTGTCTCCCACCCCACTTGTTTGCTCTGGAATGTGCAGTCTGATGAAGTGGGGAGCAGAGGGATTCAGGGAGCTCTGGGCCTCCACTGTTTTACAGAGCAGGAGATGCTGCACAGCCCTCTGAAATGCCTCTGGCACTGCTGAATTTCACATACTGTCTGCATTTCCTAAATCTGGCACTCAACTGCAGAAGAGCTGGCAGCTTTCTACCTTCAACTGGCTGGAAATTAGACATCTTTTCCTATGGAAAAATAGGCAAGGTTTTAAAATAGCTTAAATGATGAATCAGAATGAAACATTAGGGGGGAAAAAGCCTCTAACATGTGTACTTGTGTATGTGAGTGGGTGGCCAGGAGCTTCTTAAAGAGTCCAGGTTTTAGGACAGCAAACAATAGAGCTTGCTTATGGGATCTTAGCTGGATGTCTGGAAGCCCCTGTCCCATTTTGAATTTCACAAAGCTGGAGAGGGGAGACAGGCAAGGACGCAGAAAGATAAGGGGCATTGGAAACATGGGGAACTTGGTTCTGGCACACTGCTGTTCCTCCTGCTTTTTTCTGTTTCTCCTCTCCTCTTCAAGGCTTCTGTCATTTTAATGTGGAGAGAGACTAACAGAAGCATTGTATCTAGGGAAATTTCTTTCTTTTCTATGAAGTATGTTTCCTACACAGTTTTTCATTTATGCAAGCATAGAACTTCTGATTAGAAAATTATCACAGAAAAAGAATTCTTAGCTCTGTTTTGACCAGTGAATTCAATGTAGTTCACACTGACACATGCAGCCACTCTGGTCACTTTTAATAAGATTGAGTCTTTTTCTCTGAGGTGCTTTGGTTGAAATGCAAGGGCTTTGAGCAGTAAAAATGTATGTGCTTAGATACCTAGAATTATTGTACCAAATATGCCTTCATTTTCACTGAAAAGCCTGGTTTTCTACAACTAGTGTTCCAAAACACATCTCCCAAGTTCTCAAAAGCTTTCCTATTTCTTGTTTCACGAGCTTCGTTGTTATATGGTCAGTCTTTGACATCCCAGGTCTCAACTTTAGTGACAACTGTAGTGCACTGTGATTCAAATGAAAGGATCTCAAATAAAGCACTACAGATTTGAGATGCCTGCAAAAAATGGTACAGTTTCTGATTTAAAGTTAGAATTAAAAAATGCTATAGGATAAAAAGATAGACTCTCAGAAGTACTAGTGCTGATTTACAAGTACACAGAGACATTTCATTGCTCCTGTGTTGGACAGGGAGACATGGGAAAAAATTTAAACCTCTATGAGACTTTGAGGAAGTAATCTCAGAATTCATATACTGCTGTTTGATATTATTACTATCAGGCCTATTTATTGCATCTAAAATATTAGGTATTTTCACAGGGGATTATATTGCATTATAATATAACCTCAGAATACTAACTTTAGTATTTCACAGTATGTCAGAATAATTAGTATTTCACACTTGTTAGTATGAGTTTTGTTACTGGAATATTTAATATGAGCAGGGAATATAAACTGTGAAAACTGGTATCAGAAAATATTTGATAAAAGATTTAATTAGCAGAATGAGACTTTTTAAAGAAAATAGCTCATGTGTTCCCACTGTACTTGTACCTCCATTTACCCTTTCTGTTTAAGCTTTGTTAGAATTTAGCTTCAAGAATCTTAAACAGTAACTACTTTGATTAAAGCTATTAAGTTTGTTATTAAGTTTTAATTTTGCTTCTTGGTACATTGTGCTTGCCAGAATCCAGTTGCCAAATGAGTTGATTTAGGAGGTTTTTCTCTCCCTTGAAAATGGCAGGAAGAAGAGTGTTATCCATAAAGTAATATATTGTATCTCAGAAGTGAAAGTTGGGAAAGGGAAAAGAAGGTTGCCATCTCTCAGACCTAAAGGATTTCAAAGGCTGCAAGCTTAACAGAAATTCTTTTAATTTCCTGCCACCCATCTTGTTTTCATGGTGACCCATGAAAATTGACACGAGACAGTAGTATGCCAGCATTTCTTAAAGGAAAATCAGCTTATTACTAGAGCTTTGAGAACTCTGAGAAAAGCCATGGGAGCAAGTTTTATTTCTTTCTTTCAGCCAGCTGAAAGTTCCCCAGGTTTGAGCTTAAAGTGGAGAAAGATCTGTGTGGTGCAGAAAGCACAGAGAAATGGCTGGACCCAAGGCATTCACTGCCCTGTTTTGGATAGTTCATGACCAGGCCAGGCTCGGTACCAGCAGAAATCCATTGCATTTATATTGGCTGGGCTTTTTCCTTGCCTGCTCTCTTCCCTCCCTTGATTTACTTAGAGTGAAACAAGTAACATGTGATGATAGGTAGTGCTGTGCCTGTTCCATGTCAGACTTTCTTTATTTCACTTGAGGGTGGGTGTGTGTGTGTGTGTGTATATATATATACACACACACACCCCGAAGTGAAAATTAAAAAAAAAATTATTATACAAAAAAGTATATATATTTAAGATATAAAAATATACATATGATATATAAAATATATAAATACATTAAAATATATATTAAAATTATATATAACATTTATTTTTATATATAGATATAATTATGGTTTTTTTAAAGGAAAGCCACTAACTTCCTGGCTAATGGGAAGAAGGGATAGATGGAAGAAATAGTGACAGTTTTCCACCACATTTTTATAGCATCTCACCCTGCTCTGGGCCCTCACCTTGTCTGTCCAGGTTGTTTCTTATATGTATTATTGCAAAGACTTTAGGGCAGAACCTCAAACCAGATGTATATTTGAGACTTAATGCTGCCTAGGGTGCAGCTTGTCCTGGATGGAAAACAACAAGTTTTTATCAGTTTGTTCCTGCACAAATCCACCTGAAACTTTTGCTAGACTGGCATTGCTGACCAAGTACAGAAATCTCCAGTGGAAACAACTCACAGGTCTCTATTCTCGAGGTTGCAGGCACTCCGAACTGAGGGACTGGTTTTGCTATGTGTGGAATGCAAGAATTTTCTAGCAGCTTACAGCAGTGCAAGGTGATGAGCAATGCTTAATGCTGAATGCCTCCACTTTTCCATCCCATCCGCAGTAATAGAGGGTGCTCAGGAGCGCTCTGCACTGCAAAGGATCAAGTCTGTCATCTCTTCTGGTGTTTTCAGAGAGAAAAAAAATCACCATTGAGAGCCTCTGAAAGCCTCTAGTTTTTAATGATCTATCTGTACCTTTCTATTGTGTTCTGCTAGAAAAGACATTTAATTTATTTTAAAGGATCTGGGGGGTTCAGTGAGCCCGGTTTGCACTTTTTTTTTGTGACATATCCAGCATTCCCAGCAAGGACAACTTCTTAGCGTGGCAGGCTACAGAACAATGCAGCTTTTTCACTTTGCCCCTCTTTCTCCCAAGGAATACAAGTCTTCCAGGGAAGAGAACATCTCTCATTATATAAAAAAATAAGTGTGCTGGGATGTGTGTATCATATAGGTGGGAAATACAAACTTTTGTAGAAATGAGCTATTCTAGACCTGGGTGCTGTAAGTCTGATGACAAAATTGATTGTCCTCGTAGCTGAAAATGCATGAAGGAAACAAGTGTTTCAAGGTGAAAATGAGAGTGTTCAATTTAAACTGTAGAGAAATTGCAGCTTTTACACTTTAGGGGCAGGAGATGGCTTGTTGTGAGGTGTGTGAACAATGCTTTTATGCATTGGTGCCTTACTCCCTGGCACAAGCTTGTTAGTGCTGCTGCAATAGAAGAAATAACAAAATCCTCTTTGTCTCAAGTTGGTATCTACAAATTCTCACAGGGAGAAACAAAACACAACAACACAAAACCCCCAACAGTCCAACATGTCAAACCCTCCACTGCTTTCGCATGTGAAAATCCCCTGAGAGAAATATTGTGTATCGCTACTGTAGATAGAGTACATGTACTCAAGAACAAAGAGGGCTTAAGAAGAAGACATGGTGAATATATAATAACTCTGAATAAATACGGTAAGTCCTCTCTTGTTTCTTTGCAAGTGCTTTTCAAGAAGTGAATAATAGTAAAGCTCTCCAAGTCACTTAGGGTCTGAGCCTGCAAATATCTACTCATATGAGTACTTCTTACTCATGTAAGTAGTCCCATTGAAGTCTGTAAACCTGCTCATGTGAGTAACGCTAAACAAGTTCAGGGTCTAAAACACTATGGGGGAGACAAAAGCATATACAAGTACAGCCCTAAGACTCTTCAGACATGGAGCAGCAAAAGATTTATCTGAGGCTTCCAATGTAAAGCCTTGTAAATTAGTACGAAGATCTAAAAAATCAGGCCGCCGCTGCATTGGGAAGCAATGGAGCTCTCTTAATATGGGGATATAGGGGTAATGTGATGGAAAGACTTAGATGCAGCATGTAGTCTAGCAGTTGTATTCTGTACTCCTCACAACCAGAGCAGTAGCTGGAAGTCTAGCAAATAATTATAGTAATCAAGTCACGATGAAACAAAGGAGAGGCTATTATTCCAGCAACTGGCCAAGGGAACAAAAGGTTGCCTGGCTGGATTCCTGAAGGAGAGTGGGATTTGCTACGTAACGTGAGATATAAACTTTGATGTATTTAAATTGTTTTACAGTCTTGTTTGCTTTTACTTTTTAAATATCTGTTGATCAAAATTAGACTAATAGTTGGCTACCAATCTAGATGAATAAGTCTTGGGCAGCAATAAATGGAAATCTGCTAGAAGTCAGGGCTTGATTGTCTTCTATACTTGCCAATATAAAAGCAATCTGTGATGAAATCCTTTTGCCCTGTACTTAGACTGATGATGCAAGGAATACAATTCTTCACAATTTTAAGGCTAGAACTGTAGAAGTAGCAAAGTTTTCTCTCATGGACTTTTTTGGGAGGCATAACTCTGGCTCTGTGTTTGTGATCTGCAGCTGAGAGCAGGGTAAAGTGTGAAGAATGCACATTGCAGCCACGTGGACCACAGTCTGTGTGTGTGTTGCAGTCCCTTGCAGTTAGTGAGGCTTTATCCATCACAAAAAAAGCTTGGCCAGTCCTGCCTAATTTATGCTGAATATGTGATGCAGCCTCAGTGTATTTTGAGATAAATAATTCAGAAGTCTGCCTGGCATCAACCTTGTCTGTTTTGCACATAGGATGAGTTTGGACATGTGAATATAAGATGGGCATGAGGATGGTCCAAGGGTCAGTTCTCTTCCAATTGGTAAACCTGTGTCTCAGTCTCCGTTTTGCAGGAAGGGAAGGTGAAGCTTAGAGAAATGAAGGCCCAGTGTAATGAAAATCAATGGTGAATAAATGGAAGATGGCATCTGGGGGAGGGGGGGGGATCCACCCCCAGCAATTTCCTCAGGCTAAAAAATGAAGTTTCTCTGAAAGAAGGAAGCCCATGACAGCTCCTGATGGAGATCTAGGTCTTGTTTTTCTTTACTTAGGGTTTTGCTTAGCTTTGAGTGGACTTGCCTCCTGCTTAGTGGGCTGCTCTTGAACAAAGGTCTGTTAATGTTTGAACATGGTGGAAATGTTGGGAAGTATTAGTGGCCCTTTGACTTTACTACTGTATTATTTTTAATTTGCATAAATTTAAAAATCTTTAAGTAAGGCTGAGGGAGTCTTAGCCTTTAGCTGAAAGTGCCAAATTACTTATTGCCTTATTGCTTCCATCACTATTCTGCTGGATGTGTTCGAGGCTGCTTTTTCCTGGTCAAGCAAATTGTCCTGAATTTTCTCTTTCAAAAGGAAAGTTCTTATGAAATAACCTGGATTCTTCTGTGAACTGTGAACAGGCTTGAAATTCTGTGATATATTTAGATCCAATCCCATACCTTAAGTACTGAGGAAGCAGCTAGCAGAGACACTTCTTGCAAAAAATTAGGGGTAATAAAATTACTGTATCCATACTATTCCTAGGAATCTAAATAAGTTTGATTGCCTGATCTCTAATGCTGTAGATTGGACCATTGAGACTTTGATTTGGCTGTTTAAGAACCAATAACATTCATATGTAGCTAATGGAGTTTCTACCAGTGCAAAATCTGTCCCCTACTTTTCAACTTTACAGAGAGATTTCATCTTTGTGCCTTTTTTTCCTCTGGGGAAAAAGAAAAAAACAACCCCATTTGAGGGGGGAAAATAGAGATAAGAAAGCCCGTGAAGAAATACTATTTCTAAGTAATGTACTTTTTTCAATGACAGCTTAGTATTTTTGTTAAACGGCACCACTTTCAGCTTTCAAAAAGGTTTAGCCAACAGTGCTCGCACTGCTTTCGACAAGGCAAACCTTGCCCACCTGTTATAACCTTTAGGTCATTCCAATCATGTTATTTCTCCCATAATGCCAGAAGTAATGGAGTAGGCAGGAAGTGAAAGTAGAAGTTATACAGCACTGCTCTCCTGCCTTTTGTTTGCTTGTCTATAACTACCTTAAACTACTTCCTTCTCATCATTATAACAATGGGATGAAATGGTTCTTTATAAATGGCCATGAAGTAAAGGCAGGCTGCAAAGGCTTCTGTAACCTATTATTATGACCTTTCTCTCATCAGTAATTGTTTAGCAATTTGTACCTGAAAAATCCAAGCTGTCTGTAATGTGCCACACAAGGTGTGGTGAAAGGGCTTTGGAGACAGCTGGAATAATTATTAAATACCGATGTGGTACAAGGCAGCAAGTGTAAGCAGCATGAAAAGGCATCAGAAGGTTGAATAATGAACTAACCTTAAAATGCATTAGGCCCTGGATTGTTTTGATGAAATAAATGTGTGTGATTTAACACAGAGTGTGTTGATGCTGTGCTTAGATTCACTTCATTAAGAAAAAAACCAGAACAACAAAACAAAACCTGAAAGAAACCTGGTGTAATTCTGCCATAAGTATCTGTAACAGATACCAGGCTCCATAAAATCTTGGTGTCTCAAAGAACTGACAGGAGGATAAAGTCCTGGAATACCCTCATACTTTACTCATGAGCTAGAGGGTCTCTTGTAAGCACCATTTTGGTATCACAGCCCACCTATTTGTTTAGATTAAAGCAGCCTGACCTTCTCCAAACTCCTTCAACTGATCTCTGGGGCAGAAGCTTTATTGGTATTTTTTCACTAACTTTTGAACATGGCAAGTAATAGAGTTGTCCTTGTGACTAGGGATGACTCAGAGCCAGACATGGTAGGGATGGGTGAGTGTAATGCAAGATGAATATCAGCAAGTGCTGTGGGCTACGAGGGCTGCTGGGGCTGTGGGAGTGCAGTGATTGCAGTGAGATCTTTTGCTTATGCTTTGGAATTGAAAAATAAAACTTTTGAAGTGTCCAGTGTTTGCCTTGATCTGGATTGTTTGTGGTATTTTGCCCAACTATTCCTTGTCCTAAGTCTGGCCACCCACTATTTTGTGTAGTTTGTCTTTTGCTGGCCCTTTTCCCAAACCCGTTAGTGTTTGCCCAGCGAGTGCCAAAGCTTTCATTCTTCCTTCCCTGAATGGCTCCAAATTTGCATCTCCTGCAAACAGCCCAGCTGTTAGAGTCACACTCACAGTAAATGGCTGACACACTATTTATACACACTTCTTCTTGGGTAGCAACTTGCTCTGTGGTTAGGTGGAGAATATAATATTGCTTGACTTTATTTTTCACACTCCTGTTTTTAAAATTCTCCCATCTTACAATATTTTGACAGGTTTTCCTAGTTTTGTGGCTTTGGCAACAGCAGATATTGGCTTATCTTTTAGTCTTTTCTTTTTCCATTATAATTTTGAGCACAGCCTGGATGGTTCAGAAGGGACATCAGCGCACAGAAACAGCCATGAAGATGGGAAGAATAAGTGGCTGCCAAGCAAGCAGTGTCGCAGGGAACTGCCTTGTGTGCCCTCTCCTGGCTGGAAGCAGCCGGCTCAGGCCGGCACGCCATACTCCTGGTGCTGCTGGCTGCTCCAGCAGGTCAAGCAGCAAGAGATAATATAGGGATTTATGCCACAAACAAGACTAGGCTCTTCCTCTGTAACCTCAGCTATTGTCACTGCGTGTTCCTCAGGAATGCTCGAGACTTCCTGCCCCCCGGGCACGTCTTTTCCAACCTGCTTCCTTCAGCTCTGTCCCTCTAAGTTTGGCAAGAAGCTGCTAAGGCAGCTGATGGGGGTGTACGAGGTCTCCTCAGGGCTGGGCTGTGGTTCATGACATCCTGCTGTCATCCTCCCTACCAGGACAGGGGGTTCTGGGCTCCGCCTTGTCCCTCCTAAACTGGGATTGCTGTAGTTAGATGCATTGTGGACTTGCTGCCTCCAGCTTTATTCCCAGGGCCTTTGCAGAACTTCATCCTGGGCTCTTATATGCCTTTTCCAGCTTACTCCTCCTCTTGCTTCTCTGGAATGATGAGTCCTTAAGACCTTGTTGTTCAATGGCTACAGTGTAGTCCTGTGCATCAATAAATGGACTGTCCCTCTGTTTTATTCATTTTATGGTGACTGTCAGATCTCAGGGTTCTGGGTACAGCTCTGGGCTTTGAGGTGAGATGCCAGACCTGCTGTTGCAGGTCCCCATGTAAGGACTTTTACTACTCATTTTACTACCAAGGTTGCTGTGATGTTTGTATATTTGTTTAATTGTTTGGAGAAAAAGGTTGTATTTTTGTACACTAGCGTATTATGTAGTTATGTAACCTTGTCTGCCCAGTGTTGCATTGCATTTGGCAAGGGAGGAGCCAGATAAATGTGCAAGCTGAGCATATATAGATGTGAGTAGAGCAAACCTCTACTTTCTCTTTCTCCCTAGTACCTTGTTTATAAACCTTTTACACTGATTTTTTTCTGCTTTTAAGTCTTAAAGGAGTGATGATGGTGAAGGATTTTCTGCTAAAGAGAAACTGAGGCCCTAATCCTACAAATATTTTTTCCTTGGGCTTTAATTTAAAATGAAGACTGTTTACCCATCTTGGCAAGATCAGAGGGCAATTTATCATTGAGTGAGTCCACCAAACCACTTTTCAGTAAGATAGCACTTTTCTTTCCTGCACAGATGCAGTAAGATCCTGTCCATTTGGCTAGGTTGTTGTTTGACCTGTTTTAGTTTGTTTCCAGTTAATGAGAAAGTGGAGGAGACGGTCCCCTTATTTAATTTTAAATTTGTGTAGGAATTTTGATGAATTCCTTGAAATTCAGCAGAAAGCTTAGTTTTTAAGTTAGGCATTATGAGCATCAAATTAAGCTGTCAGCATATGAAGTGATACAGAAGAAGATGTGTACAAGTACAAGCACAAGAACATGAACACACACAAGCATCTCTTTCCTCTCTGTGCTGACTGGGAAGTCTGAACAGCAGAACTAGAGGCTGGGATTTTAGTAATTCTTTTCTAGTTATGTCAGATTTCTAGCATGCTATTAGAGACATATGTGTCATCCTCACCATCACCCAACATATCATTGCTGTTTCAAACTGTTACCAGAGCTGTTGACACAGAATATTGTGTCTGTCGACAGCTCCAATTAGTTGGCGTGTCTGACTACTGACAGCACAGTCTACTTTTGTTTATGAAGACGGTGTGAGCTGTATCTCACTCTCACAACCTCCAGTGGCAGACAGATGGATAGAACTATATAATCATCAACGGAAGCGGGTGATATTCTGTCTTCACAAATCATCATGTGGAGCAGAACCAACGGCCTTTTGTCTGCTTTCAGAAATGACTGCAAGATTCCTCCCATCTGTCAAGTTATGAGGATGAATATGTATAAAATACATCAGATATATATGCAGGGTTTTGTATTGTGGGTTTTTTTTTTTTTGTTTGATTGGGGGGTGAGGGGGGAAGGGGGGAAAACTGCTTCTTAATTTTCACCAGATGTTAGTTATGAGACATGGAACAGTAGAGGGAGAAGCACAATCATTTTCTCTCAAATTGAACTTATCTTAGAGATTTTTTTTTCTTTTTTTAAAGGAATGGACCCAACCCCTCATCATTTGCAAGTGTGGAACCCCATTGATTTCCTAAGGTCGTACAATTGCAACTGAGCACAGAATTTAGTCTAATGCACTCTTTACAAGTATTTAATCCTCTCTATTGTGTGATTATAAAATCTTAGCAGCTGCCCAACCAGCGATGTACTGATTTTCATTTAATAGCAGTTACAGATACAAACTATTTTCAAATACACAGCTCCCAGTTGCTGAGTGGTTCCTCAAGCAAAGTGTGCACGAGTTCAGGGAGTTTGTTCTGAGAATAGACACCCACCCCAAGTAGGTAAGTTGTAGAGATTAGACTCGTTCATTCAAGCAAAATAATTTAGTATTTGTAAAAGTTTAGTATTTCTTAAAAGACCTAAAAATTAAGTGTGACATTTGTTTTCTTAAGAATGTTAAGATTAATTGCTATACGCAGATTTTTGTCTTTAAAGAAACAAGGCTTTCTTTTCCTTAGCACATCAGAGCATCAAGATTTTCAATAGAACTTTTGTTGTAGCTAGCAAATTCTCATAAAGCAAACAAATGTGCACTTGAAAGTGAGGGGGAAATCAGAATATGAATTGTATTTGTGCATTTATTTCTCTGCTTAGTTTTCTGCTCTAAGGTGTATAATATTTTTCAGCTTTCCTCTTTGGTAACCCATGCTTTAATATTTTAGTGCTGATCCTGACTGCTAAAAGTTACTGTTTATTGCTGACTGAAGTGGAAGCAGAATTTGAGTTTTATGCAGGAATTAAAGAATAGAGATTCACTTATTTGCTGTTTTTCATGTAGTAAAAGAATAAATGCCATTTCCTTACCCTTGTAAGAAATTAATTATAATCTTGAAAAAAATGTTCAAACTTTCCTTGCAAAATTAGCAGGAGCTACTGTACAAATGTAGCATGTACTTAAAGAACTAGACAAGAAAACTGGCTGAAAAACTTTTTATTTTGTATTTTACCTCAGGATCAGATTCCCAGCAAGACAGTTGGAACAAAACTTGTGATAGCCAGGTTAGTTTTGATTGTTCCCCACTTCTTTTTCTTTTCCCCTGTTCTGTATACTTTGCAGAAATAGTTACCCAATGAGTAAAATTTAGCTGGAAGCATGAAACTGCTTGTTAGATTCTGTGGATCTTTAGAGTAATCTGCTGGAGCTGGAAGGAAAACACAGACGTTTCATTCTGACTGATTTCGCATCCCTATTAATTCCATCGGCCTTTTCTCCATTAGTAAAAAGAACTTAAAACTCTGAAGGAATGTTACTGCTTGGGATACAGGCCAGTTCCCAGTGTATTCAATGCAATAATTGTAATAGGTAAATCAATAATACAGAACATTGTATTTTGTTTAGAATTTAAAATTTTTCCAAAGATGTGTGGTTTTGATTTTTGCAAACACTCAAGCAATAGGACTATATGGGTTAAAATACCTTTGGCTTGGAACTTTTTAGCAATTGAATTTAACATTTACATGAACTCATAGTAGCACTCTAGTATCTTTCAGTTGTAGATGAATAATGAGATTAAACTGCACACTGAAATTCAGCTGAAATTTTGAAAATTCCTGAGCAGGCCACAGAATAGACATATTGAGACATTTGCTGAACTGCTTGAGTTCCAAGGAATTTCGTCATGAGCTCCTGGCTAATCTAAGAACAAAGGAACCACCTATGTTAGGTAAATAAATAATTAATTTTTGATTCTGCACTCAACTGTTCTAATTCATGTGACCCAGTTCTGAAACAGTCAGGGATCCCAGTGAGAGACACTGTAATTTCAAGCATTTGTTCAAATGAAAACTCAATATTTAGATCACAGGAAACATGTGGGTTACAGTAAGAGAAATAACCTGTTGGCTGAGTCTCAAGTCCCTGACCTTTCTGTTTCAAGGCTGTAAGGACAGAACTGTTCAGAGCAAAGATGGGCTGGAGTAGCATCAAGTGTGCAGCCCCTGGCTCTGTGACTTCATGGACACAGAGCTGCTGCAGAGCAGAAGTGATTTAGTGGGAAAGCTCTTTACTCCTGCCAGGACCTGCAGGCTCTTCCCTCCTTCCCTGGCTTGCTCAGCAGCAATAAAGCTCATCTGGCTCAGAGTGAGCCCCTTCTGGGATTCAGATGCTGGAGAGGTTCATGGGTGACCTTACCCAGCTACAAATAGTTGACTTTTATCTCAAATATCACATTCACAAGAATATCACTAGGAGAGCTGCTCAGTCTTCTGGGACATTCTTCTTCTTTCCAAACACAATTCCTTTTTTCGTAATTTTTCCATCTTCTTGTCCCTAGTACCATATTTTGCAGTTTGTTAGATTGCCATCCCCAAGGCTAGTTTTGTTATTTCATTTATTATGCTATGTTATTCTTAATTTATTTTAACTTTAAAAAAAAATAATACCAGTACTTTGAAGAACAAGTGATGCCTCTGTCTACTGAAATAGGAGCAGTTACTTAAGTAGTGATTGTTATTTATGCCCTTGAACTGAGCTGGAATTTGACTGGCAGCTGAGGACCTCAGCAACACTTGGGTAGCCATTGCCCAGAGGAGGCATGGCCAGATACAGCCCCTGTTGCCAAACAGAACAGGCAAACCAGACAAAAGAATGGGGTTTAACCCTTTTTTACATATAAGAATTGAGGCACTTGGATATTGGGTTACTTATTCAGGTCTATGGTATGAAATAAGTTTTTACCTCCTGTATTTCTGTATGTGCCTTAACCACAAATTATCCCTCAGGCAAACTTACCTGTCATTTTGGTAGTTAAATTAGATTTTCTCCTATGGTAGCTTCTACAAGTTTAAACTTGTTCTGAGAACATTTCAGAAAGGACAAGTTGTTGCAGACCCATTCTTAAAGGAGGGGGGTACATTGGACCACCAGCTCCTGGGGTTTTTTTACTTCAAGAAAGCATGAGTGTTTCTTCTATTTAGACCAGTGTGATTGCATTGGAGATATTTCTTCTAGAAGCAAATTCTGTATTCCACAAATTGTTTATGTTAAGAAAATTCCTTGGTTTGAATAGAGTTTAAATTCAAAATAGAATTTTACTTCAGTTCCTTTCAAATGTGGAACCAAATCCTGGCTGCTGCTGTAGTTGGCTTGTAAACAGTGCAATTTCAGCAAGAAAGAATTATTGCTCATGTCTAATGAAAAACACCCCTTGTAGTTAGGTAAATGAAAAGGAATATCCCCATTTTGTAGGAAGAAACAGAGATATAGGCTCTGCATGTTCATAGGGCCAAGCTCATTTAAAGTGAGTTAAAAGACAGTTCTGTGCTACTGTTTATATGGCAGAAAACCCCAACAATGTACAACAAGTGGGTTTTTTGTCTTATTTTGCCTGGCTTGCTGTTTTGCCAGGTGCTAATCCTACAACCTACCTTAAGTCTCATAGTCCTCCTCGTATTTTTCATTGCAGGATAACAAGTATCTTGACTGTAATCTATTAATTGAATTGAATAAACTTGTTTCCCTAGCAGTGAGAGCATATTGTTTGCACACAGTGTCATCCCAGGCCCTCCAGCTATCGAAAGATTGCCAGATATGTTTATTAAACCCCCTGAGCTTGGAAAGAACACAGAAAACTGTCATCTAGAGCAATACGAAAGTGCCTATCTCAGCTGGGGATCTGGCTGTTATGAATAAAGGAAGAGTTTGTGGCAGAGTTTTGAGATGTAAAGAGAAAAGGCTTCCCTATGGTGCAAATGTGTTGGAACCCTCAGGCGAGAAAAAAAAAATAGAATTGTTGCTGGCAGTACAATGTAATTATTGAGTTAGTCTGCAGCAAGGCCTGCGAGCTTCTGAGGTAAAGAACTGGTGCCTTTGTTTTTTCTTTTCTCTTCCTCCTCCCCCAAATCAGGACAATTAAAATTTTGCAATTCCAAATTTTTTTCTTTTTTCCTTATTACTAGTAGTTGGACCACAAATATCTACCAAATTTCCAATGATTTTGTGGGATGATAGGTTTCAAAGTTCTCATTTTGAATCTGCTTCCTTTCCTATTTTGTTTTGAGTGCAATGCAAACTAGTCAATAATGAAAAGATGTAGGGAACAGTAAAACCTCTAAACTATGCATTACTGCTGCTGGACTCTCAGCTGTGCTCTACCTGGGCTTTACTGAGCTTTTCGCTGTTGACATCAGAATTTAACCTACATACAACAGAACCAGAGCTAAATCTAGATAAAATTGTCTCTGAAGAATGTTTATTTCTATTAACATGAAATCTCATATACCTGAGGCGCATTAGATTAAAATATTTCTACATCAGCAGCTGCTAAACTTTTTTCATCCTACTTAGAGGTTGATAATTTACTGCAAACTAAAAATAGAAACTCAAATAATATTATAAAAAGGGAGATAATTTCTGTTGGTCTGATGGCTCCACTTGAAATTGTGATGTGTCTTTGGGAGCTGTTGATGCTTCAAGGTATTGTTGATGCCTTATACTTCTTTTCTCCAATCCTCTCTCTTAATCTTTAGAAAACCCTTGCTGGCCATCTTGGAAAAGAGACTTGTGTTTCATATTAATTACACTTACAATTTTTACTGTTCACATGTACTATTGTCTTATTTTAGTGCTAAGATAATAATAGTAATATTAGTAATAGTAATATTATTGTTATTTTGTATTTAATATTATCGTTATGGATTTTTTAAAAAGGAAACAAAAGTGTTATAGTTGCTGATTTTGCAGGCCTGAGGTGCATAGAGTATACCCTTTTAATATTTTATGGTGAGAACACATGGAAACTGTGTTGTGGTAAATGATTTGTGAGGTACAACTCAAACAAGGGCTGATGCTTACCTCTGGTTCCTATCAATTGCCCAAGGCAATGGGGATCTTTCCATTGACTTTGGTGAGCTGTGGATGGGGTTTCACATGTCTATATCCAAAGTATGTTGTTGTCATTGATTATTTATATTGTTGTCGTACCCCAAGGCTCCAGTCTAGATCTCTGGATCCTGTTGTGCTGGATCATTATGGGAGCACCCAACTAACGCTGCTCCTGAAGCTCTTTCAACCTAAAGAGAATGACTGTTTGTGGAACAGTCCTTTTCTAGAAAGAGTCATTTGATTCACATGACACATGAGAGTGACCTGCCTGTGTTTTGGCTACCCTGGCTCTACATTACAATCCCTGCTGCTGTTGTCAGTAAGCCAAAACTAGATACAGTTGGGTTTTTTCATTGCTGAAACTTAAGGAAGGAGTTTATGTTTACAGGCATGTACCCCCTTACTTTCTGTTGTAGTGGACTTAGATTTTCCTGGCTTTTCAAAGGGGAATGCAATTTGTGTGAAATTGCTGTTGCTTGCCCTTATGCATGAGGTTTTCATAAAATATTTTTATTTGTTATCCAAGGAGAAGTATTATAATGTACCTGTGGTCTGTTCTCTTGTATCTTTTAGGAGAGGCAGACTTATTTCTTCACATCACTAATTGAGAACTCAGACTCGAGATTTTAAGATTCAGGTTTTCACTGCTAGCCTTGTAGATAGGAGATAAGAGATTCTAAGTGTTTGATTTGATTATGGACAGAGGACCATAGCTTTAGTCATGTTTGGTCATGCAGAACTCAGAGCTTACACTGGCTTGGGCAGAGTAAGAAGTTACAGCTGCAAGATCTCTCATGAACACAATATATCCATCACATCTCTCACTATGAACTCCGTAGGTAGGAGGAAAACTACTAAGCTTTTGTATGCAGTGTTCCTCACCTTTGTTCTGTTTGTCGTGTTTCCTGGACATGGGCTCTGGGGCAGCCACATGTCTGGCTACCAGGAGGCATAAAACAGGAATAGGTCTCACTACAGCAGGGAGTTAACTCTGTGATGGCATTTTTTGGTAGATAGGAGCTGTGAGGATGTGTTGTTACTCAGAAGTGATGAAGTCCACCTATTTGCAACCTGACCTGTGCCTCTCATTCATTGTTGCCAAATTTATGTGTTTATCGACTTCGTATCACGAGATTCTTTGCTGATATTGAAGCCTAATGGAAAGGATTAAGTGGATGATTTTCTTCAGTGTTGACTCACAAGGGAGATAGTAGCTGTTTGGTTTCAGCAGAACCTCAGACAAGTCCCTGTTAGCCCACCAGTCCTCACCACTCAGGTTTAGCCTCACCTCCCTCAGAGCCCTCATAGTGCCTTTTGTAAAATAATTCTGGATTCTGCAGGTTTTCTGTAAAGCACACAGACTTTCTCCTGAGCCCACAAACAGATGGGAACATGCGGGCCCTTATTATGCTTTTCAAGTGATACCACTAGGAATGTGTTACCTTGGAGCTAAAGCTGTTTTGTTCCATTTGTGATCTGTTTGCTGGAGTTTCCCCAGTTTGGAAAATCCCACCAGTTTCCTTTTCTGCTAGTAACTACCTGCTTTGTTGTAATTAACATGACACAGTCTGTAACTATTTCTCTGTACTCTCCACCAATAAAGGGGATACTCAGCTAGGAGATCCAGATGTTGTTCTCAGCTGGATTGCTAGCCTGATATTGAAGGCTAACTTTGTACCTCATTTGAAGGCACAACTTTGTGCCTCACTGGTTTGTTTTCCCCCATGCCCTCTGTGACCTGTGCTTACCATGGGGACCTGTCTCTTCTGAAACATCAGCTCTGCAGTACATGACGCATTTTCTCTGAGTGCTTGCTCACTCACCTCCTTTCATAGTTGACTTCAGATATGTGATTCAGGCTTTGTCATTTAATAAACATTGTGCTCTAAAATAAGTAGTGGTTAAAATCAAGCAGTAGATTACTAAAGGTGCTTTAATTATGTTTTTACAGTAGTATGAGCTCTGAAAATACTAGGAGACAGCTTTCACTAGGAAAGATAGTAGTCCTTGTGACTCTTGAATATCTGGGAAGCATTTTTTTTCCCTGCCAGGGAATTGAGAAGAAATTCTGTAGCACCATCTGTAGCTCAGGTTTTTGCTTGCAAATATAGATGCATTTACAGCATAAAGCAATTTTCAGTTTACATAGATGTCATCTTGAACATTTCAAATTATCCTTATATAAATAGAAGCTTCAGCAAGGGTTTGGACAATGCTCTTGGGCACATGGTGTGACTCTTGAGGTGGTCCTGTGCGTGGCCAGGAGTTGGACTCGATGATCCTGATGGGTCATTTCCAACTCAGCATATTCCATGATTCTGTGATATGTATATGTATGAATTTTGCTCACCTGAATTTGGTAGCACAACTCCCAGAGGTTTCAGTGGGTCAGAGCCTTTTCTGGTGTCCCTCTTTCACTGGGGATTTTCAGATTTCAGTTTGGATTTTGATGATGAACTGCCCAGTTTAAAACTCCTGACGAAGGAACATTGTAGGAAAAACATTTTTCAATTAAAGCTTTTTTCTTTGATGTTTTAAAGTAAACAAAACAGATAAAAAGCTTTATTCTGAAAATAAAGGAAGTTTTCACACTGTCGAAAAAAAGGAAAAAAATCTGTAACAATAATGAAATTGCTGTGAAAATGATCCAATTTTTTTAGGTCTTCTTGTAGAAAGAAGATGTAGGACTGTCAAAATATTTGTTACCAGCTCTAGATTTCATTCCAGAAATTACATTAGTTTTGCTTCACAGGGTTTTTCAATTTCGCTTTCAGATCTTGGAAAATGAAAAATACCACAATAAGTCTTTGTTAATGCAAAGATCCCTGCATAATACCTGAAAAATATTGAAATATTTTAGGTCACAGAAAGCCAAATGATTGCTTCCTGTTTTTAAAATTCTTAACTTTCCTTACAGAAAATCTTACACTATTTTAGGTGTTTTGCTCCTTCTGTTATGACTTGTTTATCTTGCTGGGGGAGGAAGGATAAACCAAATGAGTTGGATGACTTTATAGTAAAGTAATTTTTTCACAGGTCTTTTACCCAGAATGACAGACTGTGTTCCCTATTACCCCTTTACACAGCTTTCAGTTGTTATGATATTGTATATATGCATTAACAAATAAAGGAATGCATCCACAACAATTATGTTCCTCTTCTGCTTGATTTAGTTGTCAGCAGGCATTCACGACTCTGTAAAGTATCTCCTTCACAGCCTTGTCAGACATACCTTTTTCTCCCCATAATGTCAACTTAGTACAGCAGGCAGGCCAGGTGAGCTTGGCTCACTTTCAGGTTTTGTCTGTCTCTTTATCTGAAATTTTTAAAGGGGGATGTCAGAAGAGGTAATTGCCATAAATTACACACTGTCTGTTGTAAATTGTGATGAGAACATAATTGAAAATTGAGCTGAGAGGCACTTCCTGGATTCGAGCCGTGTGAGAGCCAGAGGACAGCCCCAGCAATTTGCGGGGGGCCTGCAAAGTCATTTTTTCCACCCCTCTCTCCAAAACTGTAATTGATTCCGCTGCTGTACGATTACACTCCTGTGTCAAGGGTTGGCCTGAGGGTCCTGGAGAGGGTTATGGAGATGATTCTGTGGGGCTACACAAATAATTGACTTGTTTCATTTGAGTACTGAGTGAGGGGAATACCAGCTTTTTCCAACAGGAGAAGTGGAGCTTGACTGCCTGCGCAGAGATGTCACTGCTCAGAAAGGGACATTGTTCAAGGTTCCCAGGCATTGTGTATGTCTCTGGTGTATTTCTGCCTCTCTCAGGCACTGCTCAGGTGGAGATAAGTAGTAGAGTTGGGGGAGGGGGAATAGTTAATTTTACTCTCTTTTCCACCCACTTTTCCCTCCTCTTTTCATCTCAGCTAAATAAAAGCATGAAACACTAAAGAACAAATCGACTTAAGTAGGTATTATTGCTCACAGCAGAGACCCACTGCTAGAAGAGTTGTGATGGAAATGATAGATACAGAAATCCCTACCAGGAGAGGAACGAGTTGAAATTTTCTTTGGCCACTAAACCTTGGTGATGCTGTCCCAGTTCAGCATCTTTTCCTTGCTGTCCAGGGTCACCCCAGCTGGCAAGAGAAGAGCTCATGGATCTGAATTCCTCTGTGTCAGGAGGAATCCAGTGTAGCAACCTTGGCAGGGAACTGACCCACCCAGAGTTCAATAGAAAACACAACTACTTTGTTCACGACAAACCCCAGCCCAGTTCCAAGCTATGAATTTGAAAGTTTGGCCCCATTTTATGGAAGCACTTCCGTCTTGCACTGATTTAAAGTTTTAGGTGCATTTACGTTCTTTTAGATCTGTTTATATATATTGTCAACCCAGAACAACTAAATCTCTGAAAAAGAAATCACCCTCCTGTGAGGGAATGTTAATTGTCATATTGCATAAAAGAACTGTGATAAAATGGATTTACTAGAGTCTCTCAGCAGATGGAATTACGGAAAGCTGAGGGTACTGCTTTCATACTTATGGCTCATGTGAAAATAAATGTGTGTATGTGTGTGCACTTAAACAGAAATATTTGCCTTGTAGCTAGTGGTTTTCAGCCTCTGCCTCTGATGAGATTTAAATAAAAATTTTCATTGCTTTGGGGAGAAAACCCTCAAGCTCTGAATCTAACTTATATTTTGAGTTCTTCTCACCCCATTGAAACCTCAATACTGCTACACTAGCCTTTTGTACGTGTAATTGTTGATGGTATTTCCCAAGAGGGACAACCTTTTTTGTAAAAGCTTCAGGAACTCCTAGATAGTGAATAAGCAGTAGCAAAGAGAACAACCCTCTGTGGCTGGAATCCTTGGTCCCACAGCCCTGGGATAATCTTTACTTAACTTAGTTTCTTAGAGAATTCCCCTGGAAGCTGATTTGGGAGAAGAGTGAGGCAGAGAGGCAAGGCTCAGCATGAAGACATACAGTTTTGGACCCATACATTCCTAGTCCTTTCTTTCACTTCCTGCAGAACTAGAATTTCACATACATGATATCTCATGAGCAGTCAGGAAATATATGTATTAGACATTTCTATAAATTGTAATGAGTTGGTTTGCATGTTTAGAAACAGTGTATTTAAAATATTCATTCCACGGCAAAGTTTAATTTATGATGGAAAAGGGACAGCTTTACCAGGCTTCTTCCTCAAACAAAACAGGCAGCAGGACTCTGCTGGGCTAAGTTGAGTGGGTACTCTGAGATAACAAAGATGAAGGGATTTTAGGTAGCTGTAGTTTCTGGTGATTCTCCAAGTTCTTTGTTGGCTACTGCACAGATGCAAGAAGTGCTGCTGGTAGGTTACATTACAGACCTGATAAAATTATTGCCTTGGCTGAAAAATGCTTTTTGTAGGAGAGCTGGGGAACAGACTGGGTAGAAAAACAAAAACAGAAGCAATTTTAATGGCACTTTTTTTTAAAGTTAGGATTTTTTTTTTTCTATTTTTGACCTTTGCATCTAATTCCAAAATGAACAAAAAGTACCTGGCACATACTTGGATGGCTTTATGTGGGCTGTTGCAAAGGGGGCCTGGCCGTGGCCAGCAGTGGTGTGAGCAGCATTCCGTGCTTGTCAGACCTGATGATATCAGGATTTGTTCATCCTGCATATTCAATGGAGTTTTTGTGCAGCTGTTGGGTTTTGTCATGAATTAAAATATAGCCCTTCAGGAAAAACACCAAGGCACAGGTTTCAGTCTTTGGAAAATGGTTGAGATGCCAGTGAGATGAGTCTTTGGTTCTCCAAGGACACAATTTTCTTTTTGTTGTGGGTTTCAGACCTGTCCCATTAGTACTACAGAATTATTTAAGCGTTGTACGAATAACTGTCACATATCTGGCGCACCTTCAGTTCCCAACTGGACACTGGAAACAGCAGGTGAATAATTGTGATCCTGAGGTACAAACAGGAAAACTGCACTGTCTTATCCTCAGAAGGTTGAATTCTGGGGAAGGATTGCACTGATGGGTGATCGATGAACTAAGTTTGGATCAAAGACTTAACAATGGCGATTCTATGGTTTAAATAGTGGTCATCATGGTATCTTTTCTGCAAAGTTTCTCTGGATTTAAGCACTGGTGACATAAGTGACTTGGTCTATATTTTATGTCACTGCAGGTCTGACTATTTGTTTCATTTAATTTGATTGGACTCATTTATTAAATGGACAAGGGGGGAGTTAACTGCCGTACTGGAAAATGTGGAAATTACAGTCTTTTGTTTCAGTAAACCAATTGGTTTTCTGAACAGAAAAACCCAGACATCATGTCTTGAAAGCAATACAAAGCAGATTAGATTGTGAAGAAACCTTCATGTCAAATAACCTGCAAAGAAAAAAAAATCTTCCAAGGGCAATGAGAAAATACTCGAGTTGTCCTTTACTTTAAATGAGAGTCAACAAAAATGCACAAAGAAAAAATATTTAAACATGTTCTATTTGAATGCATGTTCATGGATTGTAGTCACATTTGGACAAAAAAGTCTTCTAAGAAGCTGAGGTTGATGGCAGAGGATACAGGAGTTTTCTCTTTATCCACAATGAGAACTGCTTTTACTGATGCTGGAATGCTGAGTAAATTAATCTTTTCAATACAGGGGTTTCAACAAGTAGATACAAATAGAATAAATAATATAAAAAAAAAAAAAAGTTGAAGTAAAAGAAGGCATGCAGTTCCCCCCTAATCAATCTGCTATGAATAAAGTGATAAAACTCTTTTGCAAAGACAGGAAAAAATGCTACCAAAATTTCCCTGGTCTCAGGATGCCATCTATTTAGCTTATTAGGAAGAAGATTGAGATGCAGTTGGATCTGTAGTCATCTTCTTGGAGGGAGAAGTGCCTTTTAGAAGTTGGCTGAAAGAATTTCTCTGCCAAACCCCACTTGGAGTGGGGTAAATTTCTGAGACTTTATAATGTGCAGGTCATACAAAAAGTGTGTCAGACAGGTAATAGCAGCAGACGTTTGTTTGTAGTCCAGGTAATGGTTAATGTTCTGGGAGCATTTCAGATTTGGACTATTTAGCAAGGAACGTTACAAGAGTCAACAGAAAAAAGTTGTAGTGGGACAGATGTTCATGTCAGGAACAAGGTTTGTGTTTTTTAGTATCGTGGACAGTTAACTGTTGGCATAAACTCCCAAGAGAAATCTTGGATTTTCCATCTGGGGAAGATGTGCAATCCAGAGATTTGTTGGCTCAGTAGGGGATTAACTGGATACAATTCCATAGTCTGTGCTGTATGTTATCCCACAACATGGTATCTTTTTGCCTTCAAAAGATTTGATTCTTCTAGAAACTGGACTTAAAAACTCAGGTAGCATGATACATGCTCTATATTGCTATTGATTATCCCAGCTGTAACAATAAAATCTGGTTATTAACCCAGCTGTAGGAAGAGCTGCTCTGTCTGGCCCTTCTCTCAGGTTAGTTTAACTGATGGCTTAGGTTCCATTTTGTCTTTCAGACCACATAAATAATGGGGAGTGATAGTTTCAACTCCAACAAAGTATAACCATATAAGACATGTGTTTTTGGTTTTGGTTTGCTTTTTGACACAGGAATTTAGAGCAACTTCTCAATCCTTTAGTTCCAAAAGCAGGAGGCTTCCCTTGCCTTTTTGAACAGCACTATTAATAGCCCTGAGTGAAGTGGTCCTGACTTTTGATAGAGGACAGTGGCTACATGTCACATGGATCAATCTGTATGGCCATTCTCTGATCAATACTTCATGGTGCCTTTTCCCATAATGCTCTAAAAGCCTTTTTAGTATTTGGCTAAGCTTGTGGCACATAGTGTTCATCTCATTGTCTAACTCCAGGCATGACAATTGTTCTCACTTATTCAGGGAGTTTTCCGCTTTAATGATGGTAAGAGTAGTAATGGGTTACAGGTGAAAATAAACACACAATTAGCACAGTCAGGGTGTGTTGGTGCTGACTACTCCTTAATCAGTTGCAATTAACACTGAATGAGTGTTCACTCTAAATTCCCTCAGTACTCATGTATTTGACCACAATAACAAATTTATGTCTATATGGATGCTGAGGGGTTTTTTGCTACCCAAAAGATCACTGAGATTTATAGAACATTTTGTGTCTTGCACAGATATCTCAGGTGATAAAGCATGAAATAAAATGTAATAGCTTCAGTACAGGCAGAAAGCAGGTATTTAAAAATCAATGCATTTGGTGTGTAAACAGCTTGACAGTTAAATACCTAAGGCCTGTGGCAGAAATTAGGCCTGAAAACTACAATTTACATAGAATAGAATGGTGGCTAATTGCAGATATTTGGACTGAATTCCTGCTTTGTCACCAAATGTTGTATGAACTTTGGTCACGTGAATTTGTCTTTGTGTCTTTTCTGTTAAAAAAAGAAAAATTAAAAAAAAATAGTGGGGGAATAGTGCACTATCCTTTTTCACATAAAAAGAGGTGTATGCTAAACACAGAAGCAAGTTGAGACCCTGTGGACACAGTAGCACTGAAGGTGGGTAGCACAAGATGAAAAGGTGGATTAAAGGTACAGACACGGCATTCAAGCTCCCCTCTACCCCAGTTTAATTGTTGTGGTTTATTTGCAATTTTCCTATTTGAGCTAATTGCTTAAAAAGCTTGTAGGTGTGTTTGTAAAGTGAAAATTCATAAAGAAGATTAAAAATAAGGTAGACGTTCTTGGTTTCCTTCATAACAATGAGCAAGTTTTCAGCACATTTGCCTTCTCCATGCTGAGGGGCATGCTCACTTGTAGCTCGCTTGTTCTAAGGGGATTCTCAAGTGCTTGGGCGGCACTTTTGGGACTGTGAAATCCAGGTGTTAAAAGTTGTATCTACAAAAGCAATATGAGGGTGTCTGGTGCTGGGGACCTCACATTCACACTGTATGTTTTGGGATAGACTTTGTTCAAAACTCCCTCTAGCCTGGCCATGTTTATCTGAATGTCCATGTACAGTGTGATAAACCTGGATAAAGAATTAAAAATTGAATTGGGAATAATCATGAACTACCTCTTCCAGTTCAGTCTCACGTGAAAAAAAAGTTTGTGTGCACTAAGATCAGTGTGTTGGGAACTAAAGCACAGCAAATGGGGACGTCAGGAGTTTTGATTCCTAAACACACTCTTGACCTGAAATGCTGATGTAGATATTGCCACATAACTAGTTAGGCTGGAAAGAAGTGATAATACACTCACAGTTAAGGTACTCCTCTCAAGGTTATTATTTTTTTCAATATAAACATTGAAGCCAGTATATTTAAATATACTGAAGGACCAAGAAGGACAAAGAAATATCAGACCACTTTGTGCTGGACACTACAATGGTATTTAGAGAGGGCCTGCCCCAAAGGCTTTTCAGTTTGAGAGCCTGAAGCGGCTGGTTCAGTGGGAGGAAGTAAGGATTTACAATTCCTAGCCTTGAAAATTACCTTCCCTGCAGCTTTGGTACTTTTAGTTCAGATCAGTGTTGATGGGTTTAAATGAAACATGAATAAAAGTTCAGCAGCAGAGCTCTACCCTCAGGTCTCTTAACTTCTAGTCTTGTGAACTATCTACAAAACCACAGTGAAATTTACTTGTTCTATATCTACTTGTATTTACTTGTTCTGTATTTACTTGATCTATATTTGGTTTTTTTAGTCCTTGGCTTTTTATTTTCTACCTGTAAATAAATACATAGAAATGGTGTGCATCAATGCTTTTAATATCTGTCATGACCATTAGCAAGTAATGGGAATCTGAATCTTGTCACTGTGTCTATAAATGCCTACATTACTGTCTGCATGCACTACAACATTAAAAAAAAGGTTTCAGCAAGGCAAATACAGTAATTCAGAGGGGAAGTAGCAAACAAACACTACCCCTAAGAATTGCCAAGTATAATGCTGTTTATGCTGCATGGAAGCCCCAGGGGTCAGAAGCCAGCTCCTTTTTGTTCATAGCATTCACAGAGGTGATCAGCAACTGCCAGGGTTCAGGTGGAAATTGCAAATGTTGTCATCTGGAGAAGCAGCTATAACGTTTTGTTGATCTTCCAGTGCAAAAATTCTGCTTGACAATTTAGAAAGGGACCTTTTCTCAATTCTGCCAAGATGGCCTGTGTCCATAAAACACAGGGGAGAGCCTGGAAGTTCAGTTCAGCAGAAAATCAGACCTTGGGTCCTCCAAACACAGCTGCTTTAAAAGGACTGGGGAGAAAGGGAATGACCACAGTGTACCTGGAGTAGGAAGGGATAATTATAAATGGTGATAATTACATGGCAGATTTTTAAATAGATTTTTCTTCTACGTGCACACTGAAGACTTGGAACCTAAATAATCCAGCTTTCATTCCTCAAAAACTGCCATTATCCTAGTTGGGTTATTCGATATTTTGGCTCTTCACTAGTACCCAACAAAGTTTCTTGTTGGGTGGTAGCAAACAGCCAAAATATCCAGCATTGCTTTTGGGTGGGGATTGATAGACACAGTCCTCCAGAACCGTTGTAGTACAGGGCTGCTGTTCTGGCTCTACATACAGTAACAGGTTTTCCCATCTACTTCTTTTATTATTTCAAATTTATTTGTAACCAAATGCACAAGCAGGTTCATTACATTAGCTAATTATCCCTCTCTTTCAATTCAACAGTGTAATGAAAACAGCAGAAACTGTTTTACCTTCCACACCAAAACAAAAATCAAATATAGATCTATTTTTCAAATTAGTTAAATATTCAATTTTAATAGGCCCTTTGATACCTCTTCATGAAAGTCATTTGGGTCATGCAGCCTGGAGTGCATTCTGTGGCCCTCTATAGTTTCTGGAAGTGTACATTAGTGGAAAATAATAGTAAAAGGCTGCCAGAAGACCTTTTGTTTGTACATATTGTCTTGTTTCTCTTAAGAAGGGTTTCCACACACTTATTTTTTGAATGCATGCTTTGTCTTTATAATAGGAATGTATTCTTGTTTTGTTTGGTTTAAGAAATTAAATAGAATAAATTGCTTCTGCTTACATGTTTTCTTGACTTGAAAAGCGCTTCAGGACTAACTGCAAACTGTCAGAAAAACACTGCAGTTAAAATGAGGGTGGAAAAGAGGGTGTTTGGGTTTCATGTAATTTGCATGATTGACTTTTTAGTTTACCTGTTCTTTGTTATCCCTTTAAACATTCAGTGCTGATGCCTTCAGTGTGTGCGCCCAGCTTTGCCCTTGGAATCGCAGAATATGCAGAGTTGGAAGGGACCCATCAGGATCATTGAGTCCAACTCCTGGCCCTGTGCAGGAGCTCTGGGACTATAGGAAATCAAGATATTTCTTTCAGCATGTGTCTTAGGGGACAGTTATGGTCTGCTGTGTGCGTCTACCCCACAACCAGAAATCACCTCAGTTCCCCCTCTTGGTTGTGGGTCACAGCTGCCTACAGGACTTCCAAGTCCAAGTGTTAAAGTATCCTTCAGTGGGATTCTGTCTCTCTCTGATGGCTAAAATAGTATATACTTTTAGTTTATGGTTTTTTTCTCTCTACTTGGATTATAGTCTGTAGGCTCAACTGGGTATTCAAGCTTTTCCTGGAAAACTTGACCCCATTCTAAAGTGGAGGGTGAAATTTTTGTTTTTCACAGTCATGGCTGTAGAAGAATCTCGGCCATTCAGAAACTGTGGTAAAATTGAATGGTTTACTGATACTCAGAATCCTAGGCAGGGTTTCTTGTAAGCAAATTTTTATTTGGGATTGAGATGTTATGGGAATATGCAACAGCAAATGACATAAAAAGTCCCATGGTGTAGCTGCATGGGTTTCTTCCCTCTCATGCTCAGTCGTTTATGTTCACCCAATAATCATGGCATTCCCAGGCAATTAAATATTGTAAGATACTCTCAGTGAACAGCAGTCAGGTCATGGGTGTGTCAGAATAACCACACTATGTAAAACCACAGATCCCTCTAAGTCAGTACAAATTAGCTGTCAATTCATAATGCTGAGAGACCAGATATGAGAAGTTAGATCATATAGTGGATCTTGTCCTGGTGCGGTGTCTCACGTGCGTCAATCAGCAGTTGAGGGATTTCCTCAGACATGGAAGACATCCTAGAATTATGAAATACAGATTATGTTCCTGTAGCACCCAGAAACCCTGGGTTGTGAATCAGAAAGCTATTGTGTTCAGTGTTCTGTAATTGTGAAACAGAGAGCCTGTCCTGGTTGCAATTTTGAATCTGTTGGGCTCACCATAAAATATCACTTGTATAGTGTGATAGAAGGAGATACAGAGCTAGATTGTGATTTTGCAAGCCATGACCTGTACATTGAACTGTATTTAAGGGATTAGCCCTGCAGCTTTCACAGGT
The DNA here is from genome assembly GCF_017590135.1 of Pyrgilauda ruficollis. Classification (NCBI taxonomy): domain Eukaryota; kingdom Metazoa; phylum Chordata; class Aves; order Passeriformes; family Passeridae; genus Pyrgilauda; species Pyrgilauda ruficollis. The sequence continues at coordinate 7,437,503 of NW_024520318.1, forward strand.
GCTCGTGGGCAGCTGCGGTCAGAGGGATGTCCCTGGGTTCATCCGGTGCTCTGAGCCTGCAGGAGGGCCCTGATGACATGGGCACTGTGTCATCTCAGCTGTGCTCACTCTAAATCTATACCCCTTACTCAGTGTGAGCACACCTTTGTAGCAGGGGAAACAAATTAATGTGAAAACTTCTGGGAATACTTTAAAAAGCAGAGAAGGATAAGGCATTCTCCAGTATATTTTTATACAAGGGCTGGGGCTTAAATTTCAATATGCACTTAAATTATTTATGAAAATGAATAAAAGCCACTTCAGAAATATGTCTCTTTCAACTATTATGAAAATAATATGTGAGATAACAAAGAAATAATTGTTCCCATATTCCTATCAGGATGCATTAAAAATCAGTAAATAAAAATGGTTGTATTTCCATAATATAAATACTTTCTTCTATGGATCATTCTTTGCACTTGAACTGTGTTGATTGAACTAGAGCTTTCCTATTTTGCTTCTTTTTTTTTTTTTCTCTTTTTTTACCTCCCCTTCAGGAGAAAGACAACTTTTCTCTTATGAGACCTCTCTTGCCACTTGCTTCCTGATTTATTATTTCTTGGATGCTACTTTCACTGCAGGAGGAAGGTAGGAACTATTTCTTTAAGCAGCAGGTTGCCATTATAAAATGTTGCAAAAATAAACTAGAAACTTTATGTGATTTTTAAATTATTAGTGCCAGAGCTAAGCAGCTAAAAAGGTTGATCTTTTTACTTCTTCCATTTTTTAATTTTTATTTTTCTTTAAAATTTGCCTTTAAATGGCAGGAAGGTACCTTTTAAAATCTTACCCTTTAAAAGAAAATATTTTTGTTGCAAAGACACTATACTATATAAGACTTATTTTTATATTGAAAAAATACATAGTCAAATAAGATAATTCTTGGTATTACCTTGCAATTGTTTAAGTAGAAGTTATGTTATTCTTACAATACTTACTGGCTGTAGCAGCAATGTTGAGAATTATTAAAATGCATCAATATCTGTAAAAAAAAAAATCACCTGTGTGACTTTCAGTGAAGGTGACCTTTTGTACAGGATGAGGACAGGAGCTTTTGCACTGGGATGTGATTATTCAAACTACCATGACCATAACGCTGTGCAGATGACAGCGACCTTTTAGCCATGACAACATCAGTAGCAGTCCTCCTTTTTTAGCTTCAAATCTTCTGTTGTTGTTCGGCTTACAGAATAAAATGTGCAGAATCAGTCTACAAAAATTCTGCGGGGTTTTTATCAAAATGCATTTTGAGTGTTGATGATCATTGTATGTTTGCACACTAAGAATGTAGGATATTGTACCAGAAACATGTAGGCCTGTGCTTTGCAATGAGTTTCTTCTTTCAAATCTAAAAACAACTCCCTTTCGTGGAGGTGTTTGAATTTCTACAAAAGGTTCAGAATTCTGTGATTCATTTAATTGTCTCCCATTTCCTTTATCTTTTGTTGTCATAAGGGTAGAGGCTTTGCAAATGAAACTAAAATCAGTACATGGAGTCAAAACTAGCTTGTCTCTAGAAAATACTTATTTTACTTTTAAAAAAATATACTTTTAATCATTTAAATAATAACTGCTTTTTGTGAAACCTTGCAAGACTTACTTAAACGTGTGAGTGCTTAATTTCATTCACACGTTAAGCCCAGGGGAGTCCTTGCAACAACTGCTATGCAGAGACTGGGACCTAACAGTCCCAGGCTAACAGGAGAGAGGTTATATGATTTAAGGTTAAGGTGTGGATGCTGGGGTTTGATATCAGAGACGGTTTTGTCTGTCATGTTGTCAGTTGTGTCTGTGCAGCACTTGTGTGGTTTAGCAGTGAGGAAAGTCTGTGGAATGAATAGGAAACAGCTGAGATTTAATTTATATATTGGGACTTCTGAACATTTATCCCTTGCTCACTTTTATAATTTGAGTTCAGAGCTGAACAGAATGACATAATAGGGGAAATTCAGATATTTTTTTAGAGGGGAAAAAAAAGAAAGGAAAAACAGCAATAAAGCAGGAGGAGAGAAAATACCTCTACAAATGCAACAGACATAAAAGTAAGTAAAGGAAAGTTAAAAATTACCATAGGGCAGGCAGGACACCTGCTAAAGAACCTTCTGCTGCCTCTCACAGCTGGAAAGAAAAATGAAAGAGATGCAAACAACTGTTCTGGAAGCATGAAATCTGCCTTTTGTCTTTTCACCCCTCCCTTTCTGAACAGTTACAGTATGCAAAATTTAGGGGAATCTCAAAGTCTGCAGAGGAAAAAAATTCAGCAGGCTCTGCATATAAAAAGCTGAGCCATGGAAGTGTGCCTCTTTGAAAACAGGAGCATGTTTGGGAGCTTCCCGGTGCATTGAAGAAAGTGGTAATTAATGCATAGTGAATGACTTCGAATGGAGGTTGAATAGGGGCATAACAATGGGAAGTTTTTTTTAGGTTAAAGTGTTGGAAAAAGGAAAGCTGTTAAAAGATAGCTACTGTGAAGCTACAACTTCAATCCTTGTCTTCTCTGACTTTCCTTTATAGACTGTGGTGGGTTTTGTTTTGTATGGGTCTCCAAATACAATGAAGTTAATTTGCACCAATTTCATTTTGTGTATGCTTTGGGAATTTTTTTTTAAGGTTTTTTTTTTCCCCTTTTTTTGGCAGGGCTTGGTTCTTTGATGGTGCTTTTGAGCAAATGGTTTGCCCAAAGTTCAGATGATGTTAGCTCCATCCTCTTTTTCATTTACAACATCAAGGGGATTACAGAGAATAACTTTGTTGCCCAACATCAAGGCTATATCTTCAGGCTACTAGAAAGGTAGTTCTCAGAAAGTGTGTCTTCTAATATTTTAGAACCTCCACAGGCTTCAGATAAAACAAGTATTAAATACAAAAAGCTCACAAGGATCCCAAGGAAGGTTAAACTCACACAACCTCCTTCATGTTGAACACCTGAAATGTATTTTTTAGACTGTTGGAGTGTTATCATAGTGAAGACAGCAGTGAAGTCTTATATAACTGAAGACAGAAAGAATAAAAACCAGCACCTTGTTTAAAGACAGGCAATTTTTAATGGAGCCTAGGCTAAATATAATCTACTTTTGCTGTCGAAAAGGGAATTTGGAGAGTGAGCAAGTCATTTTGGATGGGTCTTGGGGGTTGATTTTTTTAATGGGATCATAAGGTAGTAGATCTGCAATTCTGCTTGATCCAAAGCCAGAATTTATAAAGCTTGAGGACAGAAGGAATGAAATGTTTTGGAGAAATAAAATAGGGAAGCTAGTGGGCTCAAAATAGTTTAAAATATTTTCTCTTGTTGGTAGTTCTTAACAGGACTTCTGGCCTGGGGTATTTTAAACTCAGCATCTCAATTCCTATCACGTAAGTGTTTATTTTTTCCTAAGGAAGATATGAAACTAAAAATACCCTACAAAACGCCCCAAATAAGTTTTGTTTTCCAATTCTCTAGGGGCAGGCTGAGAAAATTTAGTACTGGCTGCATACAGCCTAGTAAAGCCCGTTGTCTCCCATAAGTTCATTTTTGACAGGAAGGTGGCTCACGCTGGTTAGAATACAAGAGTATGCAAATTTGATTGCAAAGTTATCTCCTTTTGCTGCTTCTACAGAAATGTTGTCTGTCCTGGTCAGGTGCATATCCTTTCCCACTACTTAACTCCAGCAGGTGTCTTATTACTCTCCACTCCTTAATGATTGTAAATGGTGTGTGAATTCTCAGGTTCTGGAACAGTGCTCTAAAATGACAATTGTCAGTAATTACAGTGATAATAATGATGTTGTTTTAGCTGCATTTTTATTCTCTTTTCCTTGTACACACATGTAAACCAGAGTTTCTGACACTGAAGAAATACTTTATCATTCTTCTACCTTTGCTAAATTGAAAAGGCTAATATTGTGTTAATTTTCTGGAGGCAACTGGATGAATCTTCTGAACTGAATGAAAGTCAATGTCTGCATTTCAACGTATCTTTTACCTTGTTAAAACATATATGTATGATATCAATAACTTTATTAGGCAGGAACAAAAAGAAATCCTCGACTTAAATCTGTCCTTTTATTTTTGCAACAGATTTTTCAGATTCCCCAGGGATAAAGTTGCCAAGCCTAACTAGAGTCTCTTACTTGACCTGTGAGATTCTGTTTAATTTAGGCCAAGTTCCTTACTTTTGTAAATCCCTACTTGCCTTTTCTGTCTCTCACTCTCTTGGGAAGCCTTAGCAGCTTGACAGAGCAATGCCTAAATGCAAGTGGTCCAAAAAAGTCATGACCATCAGCCCCAGAGCAGGGCAAGGAGTACAGGGGTCTGTGCAAGCTGCAGGGGAAGGCTGGAACTTGACTCACGTTTCCCATCATATCTGACACTTGGAACATTGTCCATCTGAGAGAACAGTAGCACCACGTGAGATGAAAAATGGGTTGGACTCCTCATCTCTCCTGTTTCTTTTTGGTAGATAGTTCAGTAAATTGGGAGTAAAACAAGGCAGACTTACTGGTGGAGCAGCAGAGGTTGATGCTCTGTATTAATGTGGTGAAGGGATAGTTGTGCATGGATTGTTCCTCCCAGTGTCACTACAGCTTTGAGTCCTGGTAATCAGCTGTGAGATTTGAGCAATGTTGAAAGATTTGGGTATGCTATACACAAAATATGGGCTGTTTGGTAATTTTACATGTCTTTAATTTACAAAGCTGTGAGCTGATGTCATCCAAAGTGAGATAATAAGATGAAGTTATTTAGGTTAAGTCCAAGAGTCAGAAGATGAGGGGTACAGGGTACTTGGCTGCTGAGCACATTTAGTTGCTCCCCTTGTGAATCTAAAGCAGATTTTAGTGATGTGATTCTGTACTAAATATGTTGCTCCTCTCCCTCACTGGGCGCTCATGATGGATGTAAGAGCAACACAGTCATGAACATGCACCTGCAAACCTGGCATTTTCTGAGCTGAAAAGTCAATAAAGTTATCCTGCTTTGCTAGGCTTGTGTGTGTATGCTACACATCTTCTATAGGGGAAAGAAAATCTGTGTCAGAAAATGTCAGGAAAAGATGTAATGTAAGAACTCCCTCTGCTGTAAAAACTCCCAGCATATAAAATGTGCTGTAGCACTAACCATTGTGACCCAGAAATAAAATGTTTCCTGTGAATTAGAAAGATACAGAATTGAATTAACTGGATGACTTTTCCCCATCTGTTTTTTTTATTTAATGTTGCCCTTTCCCATTCTCTGTAATTAGTGCACAGAAGTGACAATAGTCATATACCACACTCTTAGCTACAAGGATGTACCAACATTTTGAGCATTTTCCATTATTTTTTTTCAGTGACACTTTGAAAACTCGTAGCATCTTAACTCTGCTGAAGCCTATTATTTCTGTGAACTGAAGAGGCAATTTAAGGCACCTTTTTTGTTTGCAAACAATTTTCAAATATAACCTCACACTTTCTGAACTTTTCCCAAGGGCCTCATAAAATCAATAATTGTCCATTTTCCTCTAAGTGACTTTAAAATTGAAGGTCTCAGGATTTTAAATTCAGATCTGGATTTCAGGGTGCTCTCCATCAACACTGCTGCTCACAGGTACTCCCAGGCAGAATCTGTTTTCTTGCAGTGAGAGGAGATGTTTGGAAATGTAACACATTCCATGCTGAAGAGAGCACAATTTTCCTTTGGACTTTTCTTTAACTTGAATTTAGAGATTATGTTGCTGGATATTCCGTGCCCATGACACAGGGTTGGAACTAGATGGTCCTCAAGACCGCTGCCTCCCCAGCCATTCTCTGACACTGTGATGATTCCATGTCCCTTCCAACCCAGATCATTCTGTGATTCTGTGGTGTCTCATAAATATCTATGGTGCAGAAAGAATCTGCTCTTGATCACTGCTTCAAGTTTGACAGGAGCATGATTTGTTTTATTTTAAAGATGGGACATTAACACCATCTTGCCACATGTGCTTACAGACAGTCCTATGTTACCCTGATCTTAGGCAGGGATTTTTTCAGCAGGATTTTGTGACAGCTTGGCCGTAAATCAGTTCTACTGCAGAGGGTGATGAGACACTGAGCTGGTGACCCTGCTAGCTCTGGAGGTGGATGACAGGGACTAGAGGTACCAGACAGGTTATTCTGAGAGTATGAAAATAATATCTGCAGAGCAACCACTCCAAGCCTGAAGCTATTTATCCATAAGAAATGACTCTGTAAGGAAAACTGTTAAAACCTGTAGCAAACTTTGTATACAGCAAAAAGGGGAAGAATGTGATATCATTTCCACAAAGACATAAGAGCATGAGAAGTGTGGCTGAAAATTGAAGGTTCTTATAAAGTAGAGGTACAGTAGATAGTCCAAAAATCCATGACTCTACAGCCAAGAAAAAAGCCTAAAAGCCTTTTCTAGCTCAGTGTTGAAGTGAAAGCAGAGATTAGAAATAAAAAAGCAATTTATAATGAATAGGAAAAGGGACACTAACAACAATTGATATAGTTCAGAAGTTATGAAGTGTAGAAAGTTGATAACAGCCACTAAAGCATCCAGGATAAAGCCATGTGAAAGGACAATAATAAAGTTAGAAATGTATTTTTTTTTTTTTTTTATGAAGAGCAACACTGTAGCATAGTTGTGTTACTGGACAGAGATGAGGAAAAAACATTGGTTGGTGGTACACACAAAAGCAGTGGTATTTTTCTTTGTTCAGCAGAAAGGAGATCCCCAAAATAGGATATGCTTATATATGGGAATATTGACAGAGTTTTGGATGTCAGGAAGATGGTTAATGTTCTGTCAGTGCTCAGGATTATAGTGGTAAAAACAAGCTGATATATCCTGGGCAAAATAATGGAAGATTGGTGTTAGTTTGTTGGTTTGTTTCTCTCTGAAGACAGAGCAAAAACTATTAGGTTATTAGGTATAAATTCTGATGCTTCATCATTAAGCTCTGCTATTCTCTCCTAGCTGTGAATCCTATGCAGTGGTCAGAGAGTGGGAACAATTAAATATACGTTCCAATACAGTGTGGTAGAAAGGGGAATATACTTTTAAAAATGGCATATTGTGAATGGAAGTTGATTTTTTTGCTCTAGGTACTGAGTATTGGTTGGACTGATGACAAGTTGGTACTTTCAGGGTTCTGCATCCTAAAAGATATTGAGCATTGAGTAGGGAGCCTATGGTATTTAATGCTGAATAAAATGCTGTGTAACTACCTTAAAGACCTCAATGAGCAAAGTGAAAGGAAAAACTATTAGATTTTTAAATTTAGGTATTTGTATTTTGTTTCTGGTTGATATATCCAGTTTTGTGGTAACTGTGTGAAATATAATGGCACATGGTAATTGGGAAGATTCTTGGAGGCTATTCCCGTGCTGTTGTTTGGGTACTGGTACATGACTTTCTCTCCTGTGTTAAAATGCCTTTGGCTCATGATTCATCCACAAGGTCTGGAAGTGGCACAGGAGCCATTACCAGCAAGCACTTTGGCCATGGCCCTCCTGTTTCAGAGGGCAGGACAGTCAATAGTGTGTAGAGGGGCTGCTCTTCCTTGGTTGGCCTCAGTGTTAAAGAATTTACTCACTCAGACATAGCCAATGGTCTAAGGTTCTCTTTAAACCTCAAGCTTTAGGAAATAGAAGTGATCAAATGGTACGTCCCAGTTGGTGTGCTCTGATCCTACCAGCTGTGCTCCTCCGAAAAAAGGGATGAAATGATTAAGATCTGATTTATGCTCTGTCGTGGTACTGCTCTAGCTGTCAGACTAACTGTGCCAAGGCAGTAGGATTTGTCTGTAAGTGAACTGGAGTTCATTCTTCTTTTACATATATTGGTGCCAAGTGTTCTGCAACTCAGAGTGTATTTGTCTGATTTCTTTACTGTTTCTTCAGGGTGGGACTCCTCTATATTTAGATTTTTATTTTTTCTGGAGGCATAACCCGTTGAAATGCACAGCCACAAGGCCAGTGCAGTCGGCAATCAGCTGTATGCAGTTAAACCTAGAATATGCACAGTAGAAAAAATTGCACAAGGAAATACAGAGGAAAGTTGTGATGTAGTCAGACACATAAATGTCTCTGCAAGTTCCACCCTCACTTGCCATTTTACAGGAGTCTTACAGTGCTTTACAGTGATGAAGGCACTACAGGTATGAAGACCCCACAAGAGTCTTGGGAAGAGCTTTCAAGCACTTTTGCAGTTTACATAATCTAGAGCTGAAGAGTAGTACTGTGCCTTTTAGACCTCATTTTCCAGTAGAAGGAAGAGGATGACTAGAAAAAGATTGAGGATCTCTGGATAGTTTAAGATGAGTATTACTCTTTGCAACTAGGTTTCAAAGTGAGGGATATTGCATTAGCAGGGATCTGTAAGAATAGTCTTGATAAATCAACCTAATCTTGACTAGTGTTTATATCCAAGTAATCCAAGAATAACAATTCTTCTCTATATTTGTTTTTCATAATATTCTTGTAAGTGTTGAAAAGCTTATAAGGAAGCTTGAAGTTTAGCAGGACAAAAATTTTCACAACCAGTCTGAGGCTTCCCTTTAGCTCTACCAACAGGACATTCAGTTAGAGGTTTGTTTTGTTTGGGTTTTGGTGGGGAGTTGTGGTGCTTTTCTCAGCTGGGCTGGCACTTATGCTCACAGGTGCTTTTTCAAGTTTTATTAGTATGAAACTACTGAACTGCAAGTCTCAGAAAAGTGTTTTTCTTCCTTTGTGAGGTTTCAAGCAGTGTCACTTCTGATCCCACTCACAACTGTTCATGAGACCAAGCTGGGGTTTGGCATTTGCAGGCCTGAATGGAAATTCATTGGAATAAAAGGAAATAGTCAAGTCCAAATATTTAATGTTAAAAAGTACAGATATGCTATTTGTTCTAGGAACGTGTGAAAGTGAGAGAACATCTCTCTGGTAAATAAACCTTACTTTGCCCATCCCTTTTGGCAGTGGGATGAAATGCAGGCTGATTGTCAGCAGGAATGCCTTTCAGGACATACAATAGGTCATTGGAGACCTACTGAGTACTTTAACAAGTGTGTCAACTGGCATCAAGTGGTCAAGCGTAAGCCCATATCCTGGGATGCAGTAATTTGTTTTGTGTGCTGCTGATACGATAGAGATTGGGATTTGTGGTAGAAATAAGCTGTCCCCCAAAGTATCTTTAATATAAATTAAATTATATAAATTAACCATCCAAACACACTGAATGCCATCTGGGACAAATGGAAAATAACACATCTAGAAGTGATTATCTTGGGCAGAAGTGAGTGGAGCCACAGTTAGGGCAGTCACCTGGTTAATGATTCCTTTTGTTTAGCTCATTTTCTTGAGAGTTTATCCTTCAGCCTCTGCTCAAACACACAGTTCTGTTGAGCCACTACCTTCCTATACTCCTTGTTTCTCACCATATAGGTAAAATTGGCATTTTGACTAACTAAACAACAATTTTTGAATGTTTGAAGGAAAAACAAAAAGCAAGTTTTCAACAGTTATTTTCATTCCATCATAGTGACCTTGTGTTGTCCTTGTTTTTCATTCTCTTTTGCCACCTTTTAAAGTCTCAGCCAAAGATGTGGAGCTAAATTCAGCCCTGATGTAAAACAGCACAGTTTTTCTAAAGCTTTTAGTGTGTTCTGCTTTGATCCTGGAAAACTCACTTTTAAAAGGTGGGTATGACACAGTTTCTCCTCTGTAAGGAGCTGAATTTTTTTTTCTCCCCTGATGCTTATCATAGCAGCAAGGAAAGCACAAAATTGCCCTGGGAAGACATTTCAATAATCAAAAATCTTTCTTTTGTCACAACTAATTATCACAACTAATATTTTACTTGACTTTGGCTTCCAGAAAAGTCAGTGGGAGGAAACTTGCTTTGTTGTTTGGACCATTCTTTCAGAATATAGAGGAATTCTTATATTAAACACACTGGATTGATAATGAACTCAGGCAAGATGTCTGCATAATATCCTCTACTCTTCTCAAGAGATGAAGTGTAATATTTCAAAAGGTGGTAGAAGTTTGTGCAACTGGTATTTCAGAACTGATCACCAGCAGAAAAAAATAAGATAAAAATTAAGGTCCATTGTCTTAAGCTGGACCTTCCTTGTTTCTGTGATTTGTTAAACCAATGCTTCATTTTAAGGCAGATGAGGGTAGTATCTCTGTCTTCCATACAAATAAGATTTGAGCTGAGTGTAGATTCAAAAATCCTGTTGAGTTCCCAGGGGGATTCCAAGAGAAACAATGACTGGCAACAACTCACAGTTTTTGATGATGCTGAGAAAGGTGTGGTGGAAGAGGCTGTATAAATGTAAGAAGTGTTAATATGTTGTTTAGATCTCATGTCACTGGAAAATGCTTAACCCTTTATCTCAAAGTTAGCATGAAGATAGTTTGTGATATTAATTGCTTCACTTGTTAATTGGATTACCTCCAAATCTGCATGTCATTCAACAAAGACAGCCAGAAGTGGAATGACAAACCAATTTATGAGTAGAAAGGTATTTGGCAAGACTGCTTTCAGTCAAAATGTCCCTTTAATGAAATGCCATGGGGAGTAGTTGGTTAAGAGAACAAAGTCAGGTTTGTGGCAGGGCTGTCAGTAATTTGAGAGGCTGCACATCTCTGGAGCAGAATCTTGCAGAAAGGGTAATTGCAGTAAGTGTCAATCTTACATATCAAAAAAAGACATTGTGACCAAATGCCAGTATCATGTTCTGTGAGGTATCACAGTTCAAGAAGTAGCCCTGAAGCATTATGGTGTGTCAGATATCTGGACCCTTTGATTGGGAAGTGCTAAAATTTCCAAGAGTTCCAAAAGATGTTGCCAAGAGTTCAACTTGTTTTAATCCTATTTATTAAAGATCTAGGAAAGATGAGGACCTTGCCAAAGGAAGGGCTGCTGGCATTTATGAATTATGACTTATATTGCCAATAGTAAAATAGTGACATTGTAAAGGAGTACAGCAAACATCTTGGATCTTAAATTAGTGGGTTTTTTCCTTGCTGATGTCATGAGATGCCACATTCATGAACAAAGTGGAGTACAGCATAAATTAATAGTCTGTTATGGGAATTGGCTTCTGTTGCTGACAGTGATTAATGAAACTTTTAACTCAGCTCATGTGAAATATTTTCAGGCTTATAGAGACAGTGATACAACCACCAATCACACTAATGGGCTTCAGTATTCTTTGCACCCTACAACAGAATTCTTCGTCAGAGTTATCTTCAGCATATTTGTGATTACCTGGCTTTGCAGTACCACATTTTGTGTCCTTTAAGGATTGGAAAAATCATTTGGAAAGAGTTTGGAAACTCTTTCCAAGAGTAATGGTTGGAAAATATTTTTACTGCCCATTCACTTATTGATAGAAAATTTTATTTTCAATTTAAATGTAAGAAGTGTACCATGTATAATTTAGTTAGCATACACTGATGGTATGTTTATGAAATAAGTATAAGTTCTTAACCTCTGAATAATGAAAAATATGCCTAAAGATGAAACTGCATTACATATTCAAGTACTAAGTGTGCTTTTTTGCCTCTTGACATATCTTCAGACTGGGAAAAAAGTAAAGTGCTGAAAATAGAAAGCATTAATATTGTTGACAAGTAAACAAAAAGGAAGATTATAGCCCCACAGCTCAGAAAATTGTAGCAAATGCAGCCCTCAAGTTACAATGCAGATATAGTAGAAATGTATGTTTTCTACAGGAAAAGCTTAGAAAATGAGCATGACCTTTTAATGCACAATCACAATGTTTTTAATAATGGCACAGTATTAAGGTCCACTACTAAATTTCTTATAAAGGAGGAAGGTTCACCATATGTAGGGATTTCTCTTGTCTGATACAGTAAGTGTTGAAATAAGCATTTCTGTCAAAGGAACTTAAGCAGTCACAGAGAGCATTTTAAAAAAGAAGTGTAGCAGAAGTAACATGATTTTGAATATGTCTCTAAACATTATTTTCCTATTCATTCTGAGAGAAAATGTTTTAGTAATATGTTTAATTTCTTTTATTGCCCCTTTTTTCATGGATTTTAGGGGAGGTGGGGATTATTTTTGGTTTCTTGTTTCTTACATTCCCAGGGGTTTTATGGATCACTACATCTGTGAACTGGGTGGACAAATGATAAAGAAATTTGTGCAAACTGGTATTTCAGAACCAATCACCAGCATGAAATGTCTATTGGCTTAAGCTTGTCCTTTCCTCTTTCTGTAACTTGTCAAACTGGTATGCTCAAGTGATAGCCCTTATTCAATGGATTTTCACAGTAAAAGTATAACTTCTACACTTAGATAATATTAATTCTCATTCTAGGCAACAGGTACTGTCTACATGGAGATCAAATGAAGTGTTTACTTAAATTGGAAATTCACTTGCATTTTTATTGTAAAAGGTGAGGGGTTAATAATAGACATATATTGCAATAAATACTTAATTTTTCAGACTTCTGTTGACCCGTGACTTACTCTAGCTACAAGGACTGAAGTCAAGGAAAGATAGTGCTGTTCTACGTCTTTGACATTTCCAAGAAAGACAGTTGTGGAATCTGTGGAGCTTGAGAAACTGGTTGTTCTGTAGCCAAAATCTCATCAGTTCTGCCACATTAAAAGGTTTTTAAGTATCTTCCATTTCATGGGGGATAAATATTTGCATAAAATTTTATTTTATCACCTATATAGTAATTCAATTTTCATCTACAAATTAGATAATCCAAACCATGTCTCCAGTAGATTGAATTCCCTGCACTCACATGTGCTGTCATCTCCCACTCATGGGTGGTGGAGAAAAACTCCTTGGAACTTAGCTGGCAATAAAGCAGTCATGGTTTATTGTTACTTATGGGAGGAGCCAAATTGGTCAAGAGAAACCCTGTTGTCAGACCACAAATGGCATTTTTTCTGCTGGAAAAAAGCCAAAGCAAAAGGCTCCTAGCCAAATCCTTCTATTAACCAAAATCAGTTCCCCACACAGTCCCTCTCTGCCAAAATAAAACCCCACAGTCTGTTCTTACTATGATGCCACTGAAGTAGCAGCATGATTACTAAATTTTGTAACCAACAAGCAAACTTGAAAAAAAATGTTTTTGGATTGATGAGAGACCTGATAGAACTGAAGTATGTGCCAAAGGTTTGAATAGGCCTCAGAAGAGCTTTTTAGATCCAGCTCTCATGACATTAGGGTTTTCCTGGTGAGAATGTTTTGCTTTATCAGGCCAATGTTAAACAATAGGATTGGAAAGAAAGAAGCCAACACACACCTTGAAAAGGAGGATATGGGTATTTGGGCCATGGAGATTATGGGAAATAGGCAGTTTCCAGGTTTTTCTACCTGGCATTGATCATTCTTACCCAATTTTTTCCTCTTTCTTTTTCCATTGCATTTTCTTCCTGTGGGTGGCCCCATTTGGGTCATGATGCCTAATTTCAGAATTACTGTACTAAATGTTTGAATTTTGGTTTTTTTTTTTTTTTTTTTTTAATATTTAGTGTCAGCACACCTGAGTAAACTGCAAATGTTTGAAAAGCAGATTGAGTAATTAAAACCCAACTTACTGTATGTTTAGAAAATTTTTGTCACTAGTAGGTGGTAGCAAGGCGGGGGGAAGAAAATTATTGAGCAAGAAAGGGCTTGTCAAGGAGAGTAACGAGTTAGGAGATGGATAAACACAAGGTAAGTGATGAAAACAGTGACTGGTAAGAGTGTTGGCAAGAAATGAGCAATACATCACAGAAAATGTTTCATACAGAGGGATGGACTGATTGCTCAAGTTTCTGACTGTGTGACCTGTCACCCCAGGTATCTTCCAAACCACAGAAGATAGAATAAAGAGTTCTATTTTGTGTTTCAAATCCTTTTTAAAGCAAACAATTTTTTTAGTTATTATTTAAATATTAGGGAAATGTATTTGATAATCATCTGTCACTTCATCTGAATAATTAAAAATGCTTCATGCTTGAGCTGTTGGTGTGTCATCACTTTTTCAAATGATATCAAGTATAAATAAATTATATTAGTTACAATAAGATGCAGTTTTTGTTTTGATGCAAAAGACTGAAATGAAAATTAAAGGGGTGTTGCTTGACTAAAAGAGTGAGGTGCATGTTAGTCTAGAGCAGGCACTAGACTTTAACAGAGAAAGTGATAGTGAAGCAGATTAATGGATATTAATGCTCCCTTTGAGACAGTCCTAATAGAAAAGCACATCCATTTTTTTTCTATTTCAAAAGTTTGTCATTTCAATATCATGTAATGAGCACCAACTTTTCAATATGTCACATCCTACTTAACTAACTCACAGTGGTTTTGGAAATCTGTCAGTAAGAGTCATAGTTTAAGATCTGGAAATCTGAGCCTTACTGTGGAGGTAGAATGGTAAAGAAATGCTGTATTTACCTGGTATAAAAGTATATACCACAAACTTTGTTTTCTTTTGAGGGCTTCTTTTCTTAACTTGGGGTAATATTTTCATGGTAGTGATATACTTCAGCTCATCATTTTGCTGTATTATAGCTGGAGCAGTGACTGTGTTGTAACTTTTGGTGTAGATAAATTTTTTTTTCTATTTTTTTTCCATTTATTGTTCTCTACCTCAACCTTCTGAACTCAGAGTATTTGCACTGTCAGTTTTGTGCCTTTCAAACATTATCAATCAAGTTGCTGCTGACTTTGAATCTCAACATCTTATTGTTGGTATAAGAGGAATTACATCATCTATTGTCGGGTAAATGCTTGAGCTGCAACTTCTTCTCAAGGAGGCAAAATAATCCAAGGGATTTGGTTTTTTGTTTGGTTTTTTTTTTTTTTTTTTTTGGTACAAAAATCATAGTCACAGCATATTGGCAAATATCTTTCTCCTGGAAAGAGTTATTTTAAAACATACCTTGCTAACATCAAAACATTTAAAGCAATTAAAAGCTTTGTATCTTGCTTCCCCTGAGACCCAGCTGGCTGCAGCAAGTTGAATTACCAGGTTAGCAGCATGTCTTTGTGAGCCTGGGGAGTCTCAGATGTGGTACCTGACAGAAAGCAATAGTGTGAATCCAAGGTGTGATGATGTGGAGTAGCAGCATTATTATGCTGAAGACATCTGGTTTGTCCATCAGCCTCAAAGGACACAAATGTATTCACGTTGTTCCTGGCTGCTGCTTATCCATACCCTCTGGAAGCCATGTGGTGGTGGAGGCTCTTCAGCAATCAGGTTTAGTACTTTTCTGGTCTCACCCCATCAGGTTTTGTTCCCAAAGGTTTAAGGTGTCTCCCTTTCCTCACTGCAGCTGCTATTGTTTTCTGGTAAGGTTGCCTGGTCATGGAGAGCAACCCATCTTTTCCTGGTCTGCAGTAACTTTAAAAGTGTTTTAAGGTGAACTTCTGTATCTATTTCCTCTCTTGAAAAGCAACCTTGATTCTACCTTCACACATGCTTCTCAGGTATGTGATAATACTATATGACACTGAAATCAATAATCATCACCTTCTTGTGTATATACATTGAATTTTATGGCTAAGGAAAACCATGCATTCATTTTTGCTTTCTAGTCCAGGATGATATAGTCTTCTGGAATGTTGTTTTTGGAAACCCCAGCGACAGCAGACTTGTGCAATAGAGCTGAGTGACAAATGATGTGTGGGGAAAAGCAGTGGAAGGATGTCCTGTTGGTGTATCCCTGAGAAAATCCCCTTTTACGCACGGGCAGCTGCAGTGTCTTCCCTCCTGCATGTCAGTTTGTAATCAGCAGAACAATAGAAGTCTGTCAGTGGCTCTAAGCACAGTAGGTCAGATACTTTGATAAGCATATATCTGCCTTGGCTAAGTAACAGCTACAACCTAAGCATTTAAATCCTGGTAGCATCCACAGGAGGTGCCTTCTGGCAGCAGGGTAGCGGGATGAGGCCCTAACACTGCCTCTGCTATTCCAGAGCTGTTGTGGCTGCAATGGGGCACCCAGCTGAGCTCTCCTCAGGCTCTGGGGTGGTGAACAGGCTGCCTGATCAACTCAGGGTGTATCTACGGGACAATGAAAAAAGGAAGATTAGAAGATTGCAGCTGAAGTCGTGTGCCTTGTCCTGGTTGTTGAGGAAGCAGACAAGAAAGTTGCAGCTCTGTGCAACCTCTTGGTTACCTGTGTATTATTCTTCTCAGATCACCAGCCTCTCTATGCATGCAGTTGCTCCCAGGTCCACTTATCCCCATATAAAACTAGTGAACGAAAATGTTTGGGCTAATATCTTTCTCTAACCCAGACTTTTGAGGCACAGAGGCACTGCAGGAGATGAGCAGAGTGGTGTTTCCCAGGGCTGCAGCCTGGCCATCACAGCACCTAAGCCACTCTGACCCACCAAAGCAGAGAGCAAAGCCCAGCTTGCCTGTCCCAGTGCTCCTTTACTGATGGCTATTATGTTAACGTGAGGGCAGAACTCTTTCCTCTACATTAAAAAAACCCCTTCCCCCTGCATGCCTCTCTCCTATTTAATTTCTTTCTATAAAAACCTCTGCAGTAAAATGAATGTGGCAGATGTCTACTCTTCTGAAAAAAGATTATGCTTTGAAGCCACACAGTAGCCTCACTTTTCACAGCATTAATGATGTGGACTAAGCTTCAGGAATTGTATTTAAAAAATACTCCAAATAGAAGAGGTCTATTCAGCTGCTAAGCACACCCATATTTTTAATAGCTAACGTGAGTGTGTACACACATACAGAGAGAGTTCTTTTCAATCCTTCTTTTTCCTAGATGTGAGTACAGATTTGAGCACAGGCCGATTTTTTTCCTTTTTTTTTTTTTTTCATTTTATGGCTTTAAATAATCAGAAATTTTTTTCTTTGATATACGCAAGCAGTTGCAGTGGTGGGACTTGCTGGGTGCTCCCTGGAGGATGCCCCTGTGGCAGGAAGTGCACTGCTTTTGCTGGGAGCTGCCTGGTGCAGTCTCTCCTCAGGGACAAGGTGTTTACCAGCAGCACCACAGTGCCGCCAGCATTGTCTTCACTAAACCTGCACACTTGTGACCTTTTTCCTAAGTAATTGTTTTCACGGGATTTCAGCATTTGATAATAAAAACTTGATATTTTCAGGCATCATTTGGAAAACAAACACTTCCCAAACAAATTATGCTGATGTGTCAATGACTTGACTTGGAAACTCTTCCCAATGCTTGGACTCAGCTTGCAGGGTTTCTTTAACTTCTCTGTGTTTGACAAGTGTCTTTCCTTACTGGGACCTGAGGCTCCTGTCTTGTGCTTTATTTTGCTGTCTTGGAAGTTGGTGCTTTTGCACTGTTGAGATGATGTGCTTCAGAGGGGGTGAAATCATCTGAAATCGGCCACTGTCTCTTTGTGAAGGTGCTCTGGGATCCCTGAGGCTCAAGGCAGCCCAGGGACCTCAGGGTCTTCTAAAGTGAACTGCAACAACTTTTTGACTTAGGTTTGGAAAAAGAAAAAACAAAAACAACAACAAAAAGCAACAATCCCAAACTGAAAAAATAACTTTGAAAAGTTGAACCAAAAAGTTTTCCAGGGGGATAAAAGCCCAGTTACAAATATCTGTGCTTCAGCAGTGGCAGCTTCACTGTGTCTCAGTGTCCTTGCTAAGAGCCAGAGGAGACAAATTTGGTTTGTTCATTACTGCCCTAGGTAAGAGAAAAATAAATGTAAAAAACTCACAGAAAATGCAATTTATCTTCATAGGAGTCCATTTATATTAAATAGAGGAAAGCCAATCTTTTTCGTGCTCTAGTGTTTCTGTAATTCTGTAGCAACTGACCTAATTTTCATGCACAGTAGATGAAGTTAAAATTAAATACAAATAATTTTCTTTTGTATTGGTTTTGTTTTTCTTTAGGAGGCAATGTTTTAATGCCCTAAAAATCAGTTCTGTCTAAATGCTAATTTAGTATTTACAGGTTCTCTGGTCTTTTGGATTTGTGTCTTTCTTCGTTGCTTTTATTTTCTTTTTTGTTTTTTTTCTTGTTGATAGTGCCTCTATAGATAAACCCCTCCCCTCTTATTATTTAATTTTTTTTCTTTAAATCTGACTCAGGCACGAGTGTAGGTGGCCCTAAAATATGAATACTAAACTGTGACGCTTTAATATATTAGACACAGACTACATCATCTCATTCCAAACAAACAAAAAAATAGAAAAAAAAATCTAAAGTTTATTCTTTCTACTATACAAAAAAATCAGCCAGGCTGTGGACTTTTGAAAGCTTTGGGTACATGATCTTTATGTATTCATATTTTCTGTATTTGGTGATACATTTTGCTGCTCTGTTCTCAGAAGTTAACAGAATCACATAGGTTATTACGTTTTAATTTTAGTGGCAAAAAATTCATTGTTTAGTGTGAACTGAAAGTAATACAGGAGAAAACTAATGAATAGTATTAATGAATAATAGTTTCAATGACTGTTTTTAACCACTTATGATATTTTTATATGTTGTAGAATCCAGTGCTCTGCAAGTATTCAGTTATGTGGACATTAGACTGGAGAATTTTGTCCCACATATTAATGTAGCTAAAACATTGATACAGCAATGATACAGTGCACAAGTGGAAGGTAGTATTAGTGGTTCCGTAGATTTTTTTTTTTTAAATTCTATAACTTCTCATCAAATATATGTTGCATAAACTTTCAGTACCATTTTTCACAGTTGTGAACATTTTGAATAGACCAAAGAAATTTGGAAAGTAAATGAAGCTCTAACATTTCACCAATTACTTCTAATCGATTTATTCTCTGGTGCATGCAAGATTTAGTGGCAAAGTTTTCTGGTTAATCAGAAATTTTACAAATTGGATTGTTTATCTGTAGAAAACTGGCTGTGTAAATGCAAGTTCTGGTAAGACCATTTTAGACCTCCTGCAAGGGACTTAAGAGTGACCTGAGAGCTTTTTAGGGAAGTATTTATGCAGGCCATCATTTTACTTCTTCAAAACCAAACAATCTGAAGTGCTTTTGCGATGCAGAGTTTGGAACAGAAATTGTTAAAGGCGGTCAGAAACTCCACTTGGAGAAATTGTTTTGAGCAGTCTCTGAAATGCTGGGAAGCAGCGTTTGCATGTACCCTGTTATTGCCTCCATTTGAAAGGGATGCACTTGTTTGTAAGAGCTGCTGGGCTCGGTTCTGCCAAGCTGAGTTCTAGGTAACCCACGGAGACTTCCCAGAAAGCTGAGAGTGTGTTTCTTTGTTCCAGGGTATTGTGAAAGGGAATCAGCAAGGGCCTCTGGCTAAAAAATGTAAGCTGACCTGCAGTATGCAAGTGCAGGAGGTCAGCCATTTGATGTGGCATATATCTTCGGGCCATTCGAATAACTTCATAGCTGGGTCTCAAAATGTGACTTCCTGCGGCTGTGACCCATGGACCTTTCAAGTACAGTGGAAGTCTTGATAGATCAGTCGTGCAGTTTCCAGGACTCTCAAAAATCATTTGCTTCTCAGCTGGTTTTCTGGTGTTTGAAACATTAAGACAATCATCTAGCACTTTTCCTTCTCTTGTGAAGTGAAGTGCATTTTATTAAAATACATATTTTGTAAAATTTTAATAAAGCAGCTCATACTTTTTCAAGGCTAGACAATACTTTGAAAACTGGTTCCAAATCTCTGGCCTCAATATATGAATACTAATTGTATCTTATCTACTGTCGGTTATTGAAATCCCAACCAGTAGGAAAGCTAATCTGACATCTCCATTCACATACACCTTCTTTTGAGCCTCTTTACAATTCAGTCAGTGCTATCAATGATTAAATATCCCAGTCCCTACAGTTTCAACCTTTTTTTTATCCCTTAACTTTTCTTTTTGGTTGTTACCTTCAGTTAGTGAACAGCTCATTTCTGAGCAAAGACATTGTGAAATTCACTTAAAATGACTGTTTGAAGATTTTATTAAAAATATATCTCTGTGGACAGACTCTGTCCTTCATTACAACAATAGAAATCCCCATTGTCTTCAGCACTATCACTCCAAATTTGCAGGAAGTTTAGAATCCAAACTGAAAGATGTGAAATACTTTTGAATATGTGAGCCATCAATTGAGAACAGCACAGGTGTTTGTTTTCACTGTGACTGATTTTGCTCACAACTAACATATAATTATGGAGTCCATTCTTAGGCAGATGTGTACAATCCTTTAAGAGATCAAAGCAGATGGACCCAGGTCACTGAGATTAGAATTTGACCCTATTAGTACAATAATGGTTAAAATTATATGTAGTTTGTTTGCATTTTCCAGAGCTTGCATTTCAATGGGTTTATACAAGTTATTTCTAAATTGAATAATTCTTGCCTAATTTCACTTTCTGTGT
The DNA here is from genome assembly GCF_017590135.1 of Pyrgilauda ruficollis. Classification (NCBI taxonomy): domain Eukaryota; kingdom Metazoa; phylum Chordata; class Aves; order Passeriformes; family Passeridae; genus Pyrgilauda; species Pyrgilauda ruficollis. The sequence goes on from NW_024520318.1 coordinate 7,457,832, forward strand.
TCAGCTTTAAGTACATTTTACAGTGTAAGTGCAAAGCCAAATTGTCTACAGTCCTCATCGTTTTACAGTCAAATCACAGATTCAGGCCTAGGACAATCTCAAAGTGTATGCTGGAAAGTTTCAAAAAATTACTACAGTCCTTGAACCTTTGACCCACTGGTGTGGACTTTGCAATGAAAAATGCAACCAGCTATATCTTTTCTGTTTAAGTGACTTCTGTTGACTGTTTGTCCACCCTGTATTTATATGCTCATTTTCAAGCACCCCTATTTTTATATCATGGCAGTAAAGAGAGGAATTAAGTTGAACAGAGACCTTTTTGCTGAAACCTTACAAAGGAGCAGGTACTTGACTCCTGCATAGGGAAGCAAGGTTTTCTGTTTCTTTGTGATGACTCACTGTGTGTCAGATAATGGAATCCTATTAGTGCCACCACGGGAGCATTAAGAAGGTTTGAGCGGGGAGAGGAAAAAATGAGGACAAAGAGATTTTTTTTTTAAAGAAAAATCAACTTTTGAGAAATACTAGAGGAAGTCTTTGTTTTAAGTTAAAGTTAACAGTGAAGCTGAAGGCTGGCAAATGGGTGAATTTGGACTCTGTCCACTCTGTGTATACAGTTTGCTTGGAACATGGAAGAATCCCATTGCTTACAAGCAATTTGAAATGTGTTAACTTACAGCAGTCCTGCTGATCTATTGTTTGTTTGTTTGTTTAGCATTTTCACTTCTTAACCATGAAGCATCAAAGTCTGGGCTCCAACCCAGTGTTTTGGGAGCCAAGCTAGCTGAAGGAGTTTGCTTTGTCTTTCATGACATATAACCCTGCTCTGTTTCTGCAGGATTTATCTCATATGTCTGCATGAGCCCTGAGATGCATTTTTCCTGTACAAGTGCACCAGTGGGTGCACAGTCAGTGTCATCAGCTGTGGGTGTTTTTCTCTCTGAGTTTACAGAAATACTTAATGTTTCTCTTCAAGTCATAACTTTTGGAGTCACGTGTTGACATGACAGTCTGAGCTTTCATTTAATGAAAGTGGTGAATTTTTCACCATTTTAGTTTCCAAGCAAACATTAACCAAAGAGAATCTGTAATTGTAGGTCTTAGGAGTTGTAGGAAAATTTTGTGACTTTTGGTAGATGTAGGTCATGATATTTAAATTTCAAGACAAGTGGTTCAATGTAGAACAAACTGGTCACTCATAGTCAGAAGCCTTCGCTGGTATAAAGAAAGTATTGTAAATCCATGCAAACTGTGCCAGTTGGGTGAAGAGGATCTAAATTTAGGATACTGAGAAGAGGATCCCGATTTGCATTTTGGTTTTTGATACATGTGTATACTATTAAACTGCAGTACACTACAAATATTTGCATTTTACTTGCATAAGAAGCACACCTAAAGACAGGTTTCAGCAGTCAGATTTGAACTCAGACTTTCTCTAGTTGCACAGGGAACACGTGCATACTGCTTTTTAAAATCTGTTTATTTGGCTGTGACTGCATGTTCTGCTCCTTGTTTAAGTATAATGATCACTGCCACAGATTATAGGGCCAGGTCTCAGGAAAATGTTTTTAAATATACCAAGACAATAAGGGAAAAAATATGTTTATTTGAGAACAAGTACCCATTTACAACGTTTTGTGAAAACTGGTGATTTAAAAATGGCTGATCGTTACAAAATAAGAAAATTAAGATGATCTCCCTCCCCCCAAATGTATAGGAATTTTGCATTTAGTTGTGACTTGACACATGTTCCAAAGTGTGTAATTCAGACTGTGGCTGGAAACATCACTGGAAGCAGACCTGGGTTGTCATGTTTCATTACAGCTATTGAACTGTCGCAGGCGTGCTATTATGCGGTAATGAAAGGGGTCTTCTCATTCTCTTTTCAACTGGCAAATCTAGGAAAGATACCATATGTCATTAGTCCTGGCACAGATTCTACCAAAAGAAATTTCCAAAGCACTAAAATATATGCAAGGCCTTTTCCCTTGAAAAGACAAAGAGATTGCATTTTTGTCCTGCTGAATCTCTATGTTTCACTGGGGTGTATAATGGTTACAGGTCAGGTAAAATATGATTTCTATTACATCTCATATTTTGGAGGATGATCCAGGTTAAGGTTGTGTTGGTCCATAAGGGCAGGATTTGGCCCCACATGCAGAACCTGTAATTTAAATGCTGCCCAGCACCCTGTGAGTGTGCTGCTCCTTGCTGAGCACCTCTGGGCCAGGGGTGCCTAACTGTGGGAAACACCTGGCTGGGATCTTAGGCAGAAAGTAAATTCTCTGGAATTTGAGTTTTGCTGGTGCTTTATTCATTGTCGTATGTGGGGAAAAAAATAAACCTGTGCTTGTGAAAGTAACAAGTGAATCACAGTGGTGGCATTATTGGGCCTCTGAGAGTGAGGTCTAAACCAGCCTCCTTCCTTCAACCTGACTGGCAATTCTACACTTGCTTCAACTTGCCAAGGTAATGCCTTCTGTAACAAATGTGAATCAGGCATTAAAATCTCTAATCTTCTTCTTGAGAAATCATTCAAACAGATGGATATTGCAAGGTTGTTTAGAAAAGATTAATATGGCCTTCATTTAATTGCTAAAATATGTATGAAGTAGATCAAAAGTCCTGGCATTCAGTATGAAGTACTTTCAAAAATGTAGATGTCTTATCAAGGATGTTTATTCCTCCTCTTCTGCAAAGCTGAATTCTGCAGGAAGTACACTCCTTGACTAACTTTTCCTTATGACAGCAATATCTTCCTGATGGTAAAGATTTAATGATATATTAATCTCTTAATTTAAGTTTTTCTGTGAAGGTGGTAGTGTCTTCAAGTCTTTTGAATGCCTTCTCTTGCTTTCAAAATCCTGCAATATACCAACCTACCTACCTAGAGAATGAGTAACATCTGTAAGTGCATTGGGTTGATTCTGTTAAATGGGACTGCATCCTGAAGAAACATCATTTTGTTTCAACCATTTGAAACTGAGCCAATCCAGATGGAATTTGGAAATGTACCATAAAAAGCTCACTTTGGAATCTTAACTGATAATGTGGTAATGAGAGATGATTTTGTGACCATGGCCAACGCGACTTTATGCTGAGCTTGTTAGAAATACTGCTTTTATTGCTGATGGGCTGCAATTTCAGAAATGGGCAGATGCTGTGTTCTTCATGCAGGCTCTCTATTAAAGGCAAAAGAAAAAAATCTTTTGCAGGGTTACAGCCATTTTGTTTCTTGCTTTTTTATTTTGGTTGGGTTTTTTGTTGTTTCATTTGGTTTTTTTAACTGGAATTAAAGCCCCTATAGGCAGCAGCAGGATGTTGAGTCTGTATGACTCTATGGGTCTGCTTTGACAAAATGCTCATTTTCCCACATAATTGCCTTCAGTGAGGGTGGCTAGTAGTAGATTTTTAGGGAAGCCACCTTCTGGAAGTCAAGGATTTAAAGAATTCCTCAGATGCATGTTGCCACTGATCCAGTGCATCAGTCATACTTGACAGGCATGTCTTCTCATTAATTTGTTTAATCAATGCTGGAGCCAACCTCTATTTTGGCTTCAAGAGCATTACATTGCCTTGCACAACTGAGCTCTGCATATCGATGCACTGGCCATATGGACCTGCCTTATTTGGCTTCCAAATTCATAGGAAAATATAAGGACAATTCATGGGTGGGAAGCAGAAATGTAGATGAAACAAATTTAGAGGAAAAAACACTGAAAAAATGGTGAATTTCTTACGCTCTAGATCACCAATCATCATCCAAAAGAATACTAAGTAGCAAGTGAAAGTTGTTGCAAGGCCAAGACAGAATTAATTATTTGGCAATGACAGCCCAAAATGGGTACAGAACCACGGTGCATCCTCATATTTCTTTAGGAGCTGGCTACTTTCAATATTAAAAAAAAAAAAAAAAAAAAAAAAAGAACAAAAAGACAGAAGGGGAAAGGAAGAGAGGCAATTTATCCTTGTTAGTAACACTGGTTAACAATGTCATGTTGTCTGATATTCATTTTCAGAAACATTGGAGAATTCACATCTATAGTACTATATCATGAGGATAGGTTTGACTCATGTGTTAGGATAAGAGGGAGTGCCTCTATTTGTATTAGCTGGAGGAGGATTGTGAACTATTATCTTACTTTGTTATCTGAGCTAGGAGTGTACAAGGAAGTTTCTTCTACTAATGGTTGAGCCGCTCTTCAGATAAAGCTCTCCACAGGATCCCTGTAGCCCTAATTAATCAGCTGTTAAAACAGTAGGTGATAGACAGGCTTGCTTTAAGTTTGAATTGCCTGCAATCAGAGATAACAGGTGAGTCCCATTTGGCAGTGAGATATGGAAGTAGAAGAGTGATCTGTTATCAAAATGAGTATGGCATTCAAATCAAAACTGAAGCTTGCAGAAGGAACTAGAGAAGTAAAATAAGAGGGAATCTTTTTTACTTTGAAGGGTCAAAATACCTTCACTTTGGTGACAGCTTTAGACAGGTCTGAATCCGTTTTGTAAACCTTTATACTAAGTGCATGCATCATCAAAATAAATTCAGGCTGCTGGAGAACACTTGTCATTCCAGTAATTGTTGGAATCATTGGCAGGTGGCACTAACAAGGCCCTGCAGCAGTGGCTGCTGCCACAGGACAGGCTCTGGCCAGCACACCCAGCCAGCCCGGGAGCTGCAGGTTAAATGGCTGTGCTTGAGTCAGGAATTTAAGGTGTTTCTTTCTGTGTCACTGCCCTAACCATCAGGATGTAGAGCAACTTCTTTCCTTATTCAGTTAATATTTAAGAAATTATGCAGAATAGGAGAGCACCAGAGGTGAAATGGGAATATTTTATCCCAGAAGGTGGGTCACTTACACAGGTGTTATGGCAGATCTGGGCTTGAGTCCTGCTCTGCTGGATTTACAGCCACAATGAATAACCCTTTCTCACTTTCAGCATTATAAAACAGACAAATTGGTGGGAAAATGGCAAAATTTTAGGGCAGTAGGTACCTGTTTTATTTTAAAACATTTTCTTTTTTGCTTGTTTGTACTACATGAATGATCAGAAGCATCTCTCAGGACTTGTGCCACAGCTAGTTGCTCCACAAATACTGAGAAAAACCTTCTTAGTCTAGATTCAATTTACATTTTAAATTCTGTGTTAGTAACAAGAGGGTACCTGCTTCAGGAGGTGTTCAGAGTGCCTGAGAGATGGATCTCTCTAAAAATGACCAAATGTCTTTCAGCCTGGTCATTGCTTGATAGTCCCATGTTCACAGCAGGACAGAAGTCACCCTAAACCAGAAATACTGTTTATTTTCTTTGACTCCTCTGTATGTAGGTGAATATTCTTCCATGTCCCCATTGTTTAATCTTAAGACTGATGCCTATCAGTGCTCCAGGAGTTGAGTTACCACTTGTCTCATACAGATGAAAGCAAGTCACTGATCATGTAATAGTCACAAATAGGCCAGCAGCATGGGCAATAGCCTTTTCTTCAGCTCACATATCCTTTTGGGTTTTTTAAACTGGGCTCCAGAGCTCAGTAGATGTCTTAACTATCACTGGAAATCTCTGTAACCATAATCAGTTCATGCTCATTTGCATATGAGCATTCTTTCTTGGATGTCTCTCTCACTGGGATACAGAGTTCTGTTTTCCACCTTCACTACGGGCATATATTGTCTTTCTTTTGCCTTCCATGTTCTATGGTATATGAAACCTTTGTTTATTGGCTCTTACCTCTTCTAGAAACTATGTCCTTTTCCTGCTCTAGTACTTGTCATTGCTTTCCAAATCTGGGGGCTTGTTCAGCTGTCCTTTTTGTGTGGAGGCATGTTTCCATTGGATAACCGTTCTTTTTCCTGTGAATCTTTACATGTGCATGCCACTGTTTTCAGCTATGACTATAAAATTTCTGCTCTTTTTTTTCCCACCCATAAGCCCTATTCCGTCTGCAAAGTTTCATTCTGTTTTGGATGATGCTTCTCATCAAATACCTCTATCTGATGTTCCAGCGTTTTAGATGTTATTTTTGACACCTGAGTTTGACTTGCTCCTAATTCTTTTTCACTGATTAAATGATAAGGAAAAAAAAAGTTTTAACTTTCTGCTTTGCTTTTCATCCCTCAATGTTCAGCTCTCTGTACCGATTCAAGTCTCAGCTCTGCTGTGCCCTCAGGTGTACTTCTGAAAATCCAGCATCCTGGTGGCCACTCCTTTTGATGCAATGTGTTTGCTCTGTTTCAAGGTGCTGCTTGGCCCCTCAGATAATCATGCTTCTTTTCTTGTGGAGGCTCTTTTAGGTTGACTGCTTCCTGCATGTATCGCCTACCACCTGGTGGGTAATAATATGAGCGTACTTCATGTTTCTAAAATTAAATTCTCTTTTATTCAGAAAACTCTTTAGAGAGCTATTGCAATTCATTTGCTGCTGCTGTAGTAGCCATGTGCAGGTTAACCAGCTCTGCAGGGTACAGGTCCAGCTTTCTCCCAGGGGCAATCCAGGTTCCACATCGGTCGCTACCCAAGGAGCCTGCAGCTGCTCAGGGGCAGATCAGCAGAACACCCATTTCACAGATTTCCTCTCCAGTTCAATACATAGTGCTCCCAGGTGTCACTGACTAGATTTTCAATAGCCTTCCTCTGCCTGGGATCCAGTTGGAAGAAGAGTGACTGTACAAAAATCACCCTGCCTTAATACACAGTAAAGTGCAGGAGGGATGCAGACCTCACTCCTGTGAGCCCACAGGTGTGTGACTGATGTGATGTCCCTGTTCCTGCCAGGCATTCAGAGCAGGTTTACCCACTGCTGTTAAAAAACCACACTTTCAGGGCTTGTATTTTGCTTCCACTTTAGTTATACACCATGGAATGAAACAGTAACACTTGGAAGTCTAATATTCCTATTTATACATTTAACCATTAACTAGACATGTACATACATGTGTGTGCACACACACAGAGGCTATATTAAAGACATATTACAAGAAACATTTCCAGCACAGGGATTTAGCTGTGTGAATCCCATTAACAATAATGGGAGTTGTTCCCCTAAATCCCCATGTATCTCGTTAAAATATACCTATTAGTGACAGGCTGAAGCCTACAAAACCCAGCAGCTTCCAAGTTAAAACTGAAACTTCATCATTAACTTACCCTATTGTGCCTAGGTAATACAACACCCTTTAACTTCTCAAATTCAAAGGTGTCTTTTCTCCATTGAACTTAAAACAAATCTTGTCTTGTTAATACAATAGGTTCTGCTATAGATAGCCTGGTCTGTAACTCTTGATCATGTTGGAAATGTTTTCTCTCTCAAGCAATACCATCTATGAAGGGACAGTGTTACCAAAATATCTTTAAAACATTTAGGAGAAGTAGAATATAAAATATAAATGGACTAATGCATTTGCTAAATGCAGATCATAACATTGAAGTATGACAGTGATGAAATGTCAGATACTGAATTATTGTTCTTGGCATTTTTTAAAATAAAGAATTCTCAATGTATAAAACACAAGTCACTCCAGATGAATGAATATCTAAGGAAACCAGATACGTGAAGGAAACTTTATTTACAGTAAACTCATTTATCAATGTCATTATGACAGAAGGAAACCTTAAGCTGTGTGCTCCAAGCATTCCCCAGTGCATTCTAGACAAGAAGAGGCTGTATCTGTGTGTGATGAAGGTCTGCACTGTCCATGGCGTAGAGCATTCTAGAGATGATGAAGCTAAGGGTGAATGAGCTGGCTTGACTGTCCACTGTAGAATTGCCTTTCCTGAGAGCTATTCCTGAGTTATTGAAGAGGGTGATTTAGAGTGAAGTAGCATGTGTGGAAGTCTGTACTAATGCTGTAGTGTTGTTTCTGATATGTGAAACGAGCTCACTTGCTGTTGGCTCAGGTAACTGCACTGCAGATGTAATAGAAGACCATGCTTTTATACCTTTGATAATGGTATAACTTTCTCAGCTTTGATAGGAAGCTGAAATAAGGAGTGCCAGCAAAAACTGGATCAGCAGTGGTGTATAGTGGTGAAATATTTGGAACAAACCTGCATTAAATATAATTTTCTCTGGGTTTAGCAGCAAAGATAAAGGGGTTACAGTGAATGTGAGTATCAGATCCAGTAAGTCCTCCTCGTTTTGAGTTGAGCATGGCCCAAAAATAGACACCTATGCAGCCCCACTTCTGTTGCTTTCAATTTTCACTGCAACGGAAACTGTCCTTTACATCTGGGCTGGAAGCAGTGGGTGAAAATACTGTCCCATGCAAGAAGAAAATATGGTAATTACACTGTATGTGTGTGTTTATTTCCTCCTTGCCTTCTCCAGTATAGATCTCTGTTTTGATATATTGCAAATAATTTTTCTGGCTCTGGGGCCCTCTGTGGTCCTTGTTAACCTGTGACCAGAACTCCAGATCTCAACAAAATGCACTCCCTGCTAGAGCAGCACATGAGTCTGTTGGGTCTGGAGGAGCTCCGGTAGGGCTTCTTCCAGTAGCTTAACCATTAACAATGAGCAGTGAAATGAGTCATCCATACTTTGTTTTTAATTAGAGCTGCAGCTTGAGCTCAAGCTTGAGATTGTTCTTGCCTGCAGAGCTCAGGAGCTGAAACCAGCAGCACTCCCCTGGTCTTGGCTGTGCAGGGATTTCTGTAGAGCAATATCCTCACATTGTTGTGGATACAAACAGTGGGGCAAAACCAATACAATATACAGATTAGCAGGAGAAAGTTAGCATAATTCCTGTTGACTTAGTCTGGCTGGAAATGTTTTACTTGTTCTATTTCTGATTTCCCTCTTGCGCACACATACCACCCCCCTTGCATCCAGCACCCTGGCTCTCTCCTCCAAACAGAAACCCAAATAATGAACACTGGATAAAGGGAAAAATGATTCTTTGTATTTGAGGGTTGCTTGTTTTAAATATATTTAATTTATTATAATTTACACAAGCTTAACAAACTTGATACGAAGCTTTCAAGCCACAAGGTGGATGGAGAAATATCTCTACTGACTCCTGTAGTCAAATGATTCATTTACATTTTAACCATCTTTTGTATTTATTTCATGTGCAACCCATGAAGCCTAAAGCTTCCTGCTGAAAGGATGAACAACCACTGATAGGCCCCACGACCAATTAAAATATCATGAATGCATTTAAAAAGAGGAGTGAATTCAGTGCTCACCTGAACTGCAGTGCCAGCCCTTGCCAAAGCAACACATCCCTTGCCGTCAACATGCTGTGCTCATACAGATAGTGGCTTTAAAGGAAGCTATTTCTTGGAATGTGTTGGAATGCAGAGTTGAAAACATGGTCTTTGGCATTTTGTTACATCTTGGTGAATAAAAATCCTCAATAGAGAGTTAGTTCCATTTTTTATCTGGGTTGCTGTTATCTGTAGAGGGAAATCCAACTTGTTAAGCCTGTGTGCTTTGTGATGTTGGTGCCAAGAAGTTGGGTGCTGGCTGTCAGAGCCCTGGACCCAGCTCTGGTGGCCTCTATCAGCTTGGCCACAGCAGCTGTTTGCTCTCTTTCTTCCTCTCCCCACATTTTATTTTGTCTCTTATTTTGGAAGTTTGTTGGGGCAGAAGATGTGAGATTTCTGAGATGGTATCCGTAATTTCAGCAAGCAGGACCATAGTGAAGGTCATGCTGCTCGTTATGTATACGTACTACATCATGTCCTACAATTGTTCTTTCTTACAAGTGCATTAGGCAGGTAACAATTTAAGCTTCTTATGATGGGCACATTCATTTTTAGCCTGGGTTGCACTGGGATTTCTTTTGCATTCCTGGTTAATAGGTGGGAGGACAGGTTGTGATGGAACAACCAGTGCTGTAATGTTGAAAGGGTAGGAAGCAAGCTGTGCTGGGCCAAGGACCCGGGCTCTGCAGAGCGCTTCAAAGCAGCACACAAAATACTAATCAAACAGTCAGGTGCTTCTTTCTGCACAGCCTAAAGGCAGAATCCCTTGTTCTGGGTGCAGGCAGAGTCACGCTCCTCATGAGGCTTCTGTGGCTCAGGTTTGGATGTCTCTGGCAGTACTTTTGCTTAGAGGGCAGAGACAGCCCTTGGTGGGAGGGGGAGTAGGGAAGAGCCCTGAACCCCAGCTGGTGCCCTGCTCCTTCTCATCCCTGCAGCTACTCCAGGTGTCCTGGAAGAGAAGCTGGGCTGGTACACAGGTTGTGTGTGGCCAGTGATGGTTTTCCGTTCAGGCAGAAGTGGTATGCAGACCCACAGCAGGGAAGGGCACCTGGATATAAGCAAGAAGAAGCAGCTTACTCAAATGGGGTGGTATTTGGCAGCAAAACTGTTGTCTGGACCCCTCATGGAAATGGTGTCCCAGGGTGCCAGTGGAGCACATCAACTGGGGACATGCATCTTTTTGCTGGACCGTGCTAGTTTAGGCTGCAGAAAATTTGATATTTCCCTCATGAAGCATAGCCTTGCAAAAAGACCTCAGTTTGTAGCATTTTTCATGCAAAGAGACACACTGTATAACACAATTACAGTGGTAATAGCCAATAAGACCAGATCAGGGTGAGGGGGCATTAACTGACACTGAAACTGGAGAAGAACACCAGGATGGTTAAGACAAGGAGTTAGAGATGGAGATATCACACTTGATGGACAATACCTGAAAATCAGCACCCTTTTGTTGTGTAATGAGACCATGAGGAGGACAGTAAAGTTTGGGGAAAGAAGTGCAGGAGAAAAGTGAGGTGGGCTGGTTACAAGTCCAACAATAATGTAGAGTTTTAAAGCTAAGTGGCACAAAAGCTGCTGCACGAAGAGGACTGTCTTTGTGCAGGAACCAGACAGTATCTGGTTCTGATATGGGATTACATCTTTCCCCATCTATCTCTCTTTTACTTCCCACCTCTCTACGCACCTTATTATGAATATTGCAAGTTTTGATAGTAAAATCCAAATGCTCAAAAATTGTATTTTAGAGTATTTATATACTTGTCATTAGTGCCTTGTCATTACTGTAAATTTTTATGTCTTCCTGTAGTTAATTTAAACTTTCTGGGAGAGAGTTGGTTGGCAGCATTCAAAAAATCAGTTCATTTTCTTCCTTCACCACTGGTTTGAATTGCTCTAATTGAAACCAGCATTATTTTGTTTGATCTTGTAATTAAACAATGTAATTTATATTAATCCATTAAATAATTTGGCTAATTGCTTTTACGCTGATTGTATCTTAGCCTTTTTTCTTTTAAATTAATATTGGAACCAAGCGGTTATCTGCTGAAAACCAATAAGCCACAAGTGAAGAAAAGATCTCTTTTTCTTGTGGGGATTTTATTTTTAGTTTCTGTGATAAAAGCTGTGTTGCAATATAGACACAGAAGCCCTGATTTAGCCAAATGTTTAAGGATACCACTCCAGTGTTGCTCTGTAAACTTTGGGGCTTTCTTGACTCAGAGTCTAAATGATGAAAAAAGACTCTTGGAAATTAAACCTTTGCATCTCAGGGAGGAAAAAGATGGTCTCATACCAGCAAAAGAAGTCTGTTTTATTCCTGTTTCTATATCCTTGGCCTTCAGAGAACAGCCTTGCTTAGTTGCTCATCCTAAGCCCTGTCTGCTCATTGTGCATGGCTGGGAACGCTCAGCACTTTCCAAAGAATGGCATGAGGCAGTAGCAGCTGTAAACCATGCTCAGATGCATGGGGTTCAGGTGACTAATGAAGTACAACAAATAATGCAGAGCAAACAGTCAGCTTTGCAATCTCTCTTTAAGTTGAAATCTATTTATATGCATTGAGATAACATTCATTCATAGGAACACATTTGCAGAGATCAGGTTGTGAACTATTTGAGAACCTGAAAGGTTGGTTCTCTCATGGTTTGAAAAATCTGTTCCCAGTTCACATGCTTGGGTATAATTTGGCTTGCTGAGGTTAAGATCACTGTGTAGGAATACCCAGGATGTACATGCCCTAGTGAGAAGTTTGAAAAGGACTCACCTGTTGAAGTGAATTCTTTCTTTTGTACTTGTGGTTCCTCATTATTGCCTTGCCATATATAATTCAAACTGAGAACCTGCCTGACCATACAGGAATGCACATATCAAAATAAGCAATGGTGAGAATGCATAAACTAATTCTTGAGGATAATAGCATTTTCGTCTAGATATGACAGAGTTCAGATTTTTTTAGGAAGCTCACCTCTACCACTTGTCAGCAGCAGGCCTGTCAGGTTAAAAATAGTGAAAAAGTGACAAGCAGAATGTTTGACAAAGGTAGGAGCAAAGAGCAGATGACAGTGCCTACGATGATTGATTTCTGATGGTTATTTTCCTATCTCTGTTTTGTTTACTTTTATTGTCATTTTGAACAACCAAAACCATGAGTTGGTTTTGTGCATGCAGTTCTCTCCCAGGTGTTTGCTTGTTGTGGTACAGTTGGGCACACCATGTGACATTTTGCAGCATATTCATTGTTCCTATGCTGAGTGGAGGAGACACTTTGGTGTTGGTGGAAGAGGCAGCAGATTTGCATCTGAGGGAGATCCTTCAAAATGATGTTGTTCTCCAGGTGTTCAAACTTTCCCTTCTGAGGACAAACTTGATTGTTTTACATCCATCTCACTCATTAGCAGTCCCAGGTCCCTGTGGGCCTGTTCAGTGCTTTGCTCTGTTGCTGACCTTGTGATTTCTAAGGCCCATAACAGAAGGACTGCATGAGTTAAAATTTGCCATGTATTTAATGGGTGTTATTGGTGCTTTATACACTGCCCTCTGTACCTCTGTGTTGGTGTTATAACATAGTTGAATCACACATATTGCAGTTTTTCCATTTGTCATTGTTGTTTTTCTCCAGCACTCTTATTCTGTTGATCTGGCTGAGAGAGATGGGCTTTCCCTATCCATCCTTCTATCCATAAAAAAAAAAGTGTAGTTTTAATCTTACTTCTTACAGTATTTCTGGTAAATTTTAGTTGGATTAGACAAATTTCTTATGGCCTCATTTTGTATTTTTATTTCTGTATTCTAGCACAAATTACTAGTGATGTGATTAATGTTCCACATACCTGGTAACTTTGTTCTTTCTGGTTTTGAGATGATGTTAATTAATCCAACTTTGAAAAAAAAACCACTTGCAGTCCTGATCATGTGTCACATTTCTTATTCTTTCTGGAAACCAGAGGCTATAAAAAAGCTGAGTAATTAGAGATATATGTATGCAACTATGCTTGCAGAAACTTTCAGTCTAGATATCACTGTCAGAAGTACCAACTGCACTTAAGAGGATGACTGTAAGTAAGTCTTTTAAACATTTATTTTATAAAGGATAAAAGCAAAGACTATATTATAATTCCATTGTCTTTTCATAGGACTGCATTGAGGGGTTGTTCAGTGCAAAGGAACAAACCCCTCACCATAAACCACAAAAAACTCCAGTCTAGAAAAATATCAGGTTTGTATTAGACCTTTTTTTATGTGTCTAATAAATACATTAAGTTGTTTTGGGATTTACTGTATTGATAGCCCTCTGTGTACAAGTATTAAGTTGCATTAAATTGCGTTGGTTTTGTTGACTTTAGACAGGGCAAGATCATCACATAATAGCAATTTAGAAGAAAATAGAGAAACAAGTACACTGGATGCAATACATGTAGCCACAACCCTTACTATGCTGCTGGAAGGTTGTTGGATATGACAAGGATAGAGTTCAGGAACACAGAGAAGAAAGAATAGCTGTTACTTTCAGAACACTCTGGTTTATCTTGCAATGCCTGTTTTCTTTGCAGAATCACTAATGCTCACTATTACTGGACTTGTTAAAGTGACCTTCAAATTGCTTTACAGATATTGACTTGTGGATGCAATCTACCTTTGCACAATAGTCAATTGTCCATCCCAACTTAAACAAAGCAAAAAACCAGAGTTCATTTCAAAGTATTTAAAGCAAACTCCTTCAAGGATTTTTAAGCATGTCCCTAGCTTTGCAATAGTGTCACCCTTTAGACAAGGTTAGGAGTGATTTTTGCATTGGAGAATGTCTAAAACCTTGGAAGATGAAAAGCTTTCCCACTTTCCCCTCTAGATTATGGTAATACATGAGATAGCACACAATTTTTATTGGACTTCATGTGTGTATATATCTCTACACACTTATGTAAATAAATGTATATCTATAAATACACACCAGTTGAAACAGGATCTAACAAGAATTTATAGAGTTGAGGGCAAATCTTTTTCTCTCTCATGATACTGATGCAGCAGCCATCTCTCCACAGCTGGACGGGTGTCTGCCCTCTCTCTCCTCAGCTGTTGGTATGGCCTCCCCCAAACCCAGCCAGTCAGGTTAGAAAAGTGGCAGATGGCAGGGCTTTTGTTCCCAGGTCACACCGGGACAACCTTGGAGTGCCCAGCCAGCAGTGCAGCCAGCACATCTGTGGGACGGTTTTCACTAACCTGTGTACCAAAAGTCATTGCAGGGAAACAGGGTGGACTTCTAGAGGATTATTGTCCCATTAACCATATTTCAGATTTACACACTTCATTCCCAGATTAAAATCTAACTAAAACTTCAGTGCTAGATATTCTGTAAATTAAGGTGGGCAAAGGGTTTCCCTACACTGGTGTGACACTTAAAAAATTTTGGCATGGAATATCATTTCAAGATAAGAGATCTGGGTGTATATGACCTCATACATTTCTTACTGCCTATGCATTATTACAGCTCTGTGTTTTTTGGCAGCAATATCCCAAGTGCTGTGGCTGATATTTCAATGATGTTCTGACCCCCAGCCTAAAGATATTAACCCAGATCAATGATTCTGATCAATCTTTCTGCAGCCTGAAGTTTAATTGTCTGTATCAACAGAGCTGATGTTAAGATCCTGCAGTGGACTCTCAACACCACTTATGGTGTGAGTTGTTAAAGCTGTTATAGGATGACTGTTGCTGCTATTTATTATTTATACAGTGCTACTGTTGTTTGTGAGGCTTCGAAATACAGATCCCTGACCTTGAGGGGCCTCAATGTTGCTGGTGGGAGAGCATAGGAGAGGTGTCAACCGAGAGCCTGAAGTGAGGGGAGGGTGATGTTTGTGGGAAGGGTGAGTGTGAGTGTGGGCAAAGCACTGAGGAACATTTGGTTGTACAGAGCTCGTTTGGATAGGCCAGATTCTCAACCTTGCCCATTGAGATGAGTGTTGGCCTGAGGGCTCTGTGAGATTTCCTCTGCACAGAGAAAACCTCCTGATGGGAAGCAGTGTGATCCCTCCTTTGGAGGGCACACAGGAGTGCTGATGGAGTGTGCTGCCACCAGCACTGCTGCTGACATGGTCTTCTGGAAGCCTCAGGGGGACACACAAAGGTTATTGAGCTGCTGGCTGGCTCAACCACCCTCTCAAGATGTTTGGGACTACCTCAGCTTTCCTCAGTCTTGTCCTGAAGCAAGTCTAATGGGACAAAAAGCAACCCCCAGAAGTTGCCGCATTCTAGAGATAGATAGTGACATTCCAGCATCCACTGAAGGCAAAGAGTAGAAACTCTTTTAATGAGAGGAAAAAATATACTGAACCAGACTTATGAACTGTAAGGCAGGCTGTTATCTAACTACTTGAAAAATAATTTTTCTCTATGCAGAAACTGAGAGAAAAATAGACTTTTGCTATGAATATCCAAATATCATAGGTAGAGAATAATTTTCCTCATATTCCATGGCAGAGGCAAAATGCCTGGTGCAGGGAGGATTAGACCTTGTTTATTGTGTTGGATGTTCAGTATTGGACACAGCAAATGGTTCAGGTATCCATCAGGTCCCTGGATGTCAATGTAACAGCAGGAATGTCCCTTGATCCACGGAAAATGCAAGATAATTTAACATCCTTTGGTCAAGACATAAGGGTAGAATTAGCTACAGTCTTGCTTATATTTAGTGAATGCAAAATAGTTAATAATTAAAATGTCCTTGTACACTGAAAATGGAAATTTCTCTTAAGGCAAAAGGACAGAATTAAGAGCTGGCATAAGTATATTGAATTCCACCTTTATAGTTGTGTTCGCTCAGACCTGCTTTTGACCCTAAATTAATCATAAGGGACTAAATTTAACTGAACATAAATGTACTTGTATATGCATGTATACATAAAAAGGCATAAAAAGGTGCAGTTAGCATAGAAAATAAAATGCAGCTAATTATTGCAGATCTTTTTAAAGTATGTTTGCAAGTGATGTGTTTTCAAAACAAGCTAAACAATAATTCATCAGCTTGTGTACCACATGCTGGCTGATGAATAAAGTCAGGATTCAGGAAGCAAATGTAAATATGGGGTCTAATTCCCAACTGCCAAATTAGAAGTATTTTGTGCCCACTTTGCACAGGTGCAAGTGAAAACATAAGTTAAAAAACAGCTGGGAATCTGGTCTCACAGTCTGTTGTACTGTTCAAATAATTGAATTCAAAGTGTGGTTACTGACTAACTAAAGCCTCTCCAACTGTATTGGTCCTCGTTTCCCAACTCCAGGCCCGAGACAAGACCAGGCCATTTGAGAAGATTGTCGTTCAAGCTTATCCTTTCAATCAGAATCCTCAGGAATAAAAAAAAAAAAAAAAGCCAGTTTCTTTCATGGTGGCAGTTAATCTGTCAGGAGCAGATTCAAGTTTTGGCAAAGATCTGTGGTGAGATAAAATAAAAAAGCTGCCAAACAGCATTGTTTGCATGGGGAGGAGGAAGGGAGGGAAGCTGACAGGACTTCCCCAAGTTAAATGCCAAGCACACCTACATAATTTTCAATCAGGCCATGTGAAAACCAGGATATTTATAGCTGTAGTAAGTTTTAGTGCTCCTTTACCCTGGGGGCAGTGTGTTCATGGCAGAAATGGATTCATAGTAGCTAATGCTAGTTCTGAGAACATTTTTATAGTTTACTTAAGTAAGTATAGCATAACATGCTAATAGCTTTTAAATAAAGCACATCTAAGCATTGGTGTGCAGTGCCATGTGATTTACAGCTTAGCACCGTATTTTTATAATTTCAGCCTCATACTTTATTTTGAAATGCATTTCTTTCCTCTCTTGCCATTGTCCTCTGAATTTAAAATCTGGAAAGAATTTGGTGCCAATTTTAGGATGGTAACTTGATTAAGACACTATCTCTTTCTAATGAGACTTAAAAATATGTCTGCAACCCTGTTTAGATGGCTGCTGCTGAGTGAAAATGGGTATTTATCATTGCCTTGGTGGGATGCTAGGTCAGGGTTTATCTGCTAAGTCAGAAACAGCATGGATTTAAGGGGAGCCTGTGAGCCTGCATCATATTCAGTACCTACCTCACCTGACCGTAATTTTTTTTTTGGTGGGGTCTGGAACATAAACTACTACAATAATACAAAAATTAAACACCTGATCGATGTATAATTTCTGTACAGTGTCCTCACCCCACTACTCCACTCTGTAATGCAGGATCCCTGGAGCCACTCTCTCCCTGCCCTTTCCCTGTGTCTGGGGCAGAGCTGCTCCCAGACACCTGGATTATCTGTGACAGAACAGGAGGCTTTCCTTTCCCAGGTTCCCCCTTAGTAACCTGAGCACTGCTCCTGTATTTGAGTCCAGGAAACTTTGTGCTGCCCAGAGCACAATCTGGCTGGTGCTGCAGAACCTGGTGAGGGGTGCTGAGCCTCCTGCTGTGTGATCCTGCCTCCTCCAGCCTCCATCTGTCTGTGCCAACTGTCAGCTCTGCTCTTTGCTGCCCACCTGGGGCTTTAGGGCATAGTCTGTTCTTTGGGAGTGCACCTTTGGAAGGGACAATCAGGGTTACCAAGACTGCTGTGTTGTAACTGCAAGTGTTTGTGGAGGTTTTTCCTGTGTAGATGACACCTGGTAGGACCCTTGGCCAGAATAACCCTGCTGGATTTATTAGTAAACACTACATGGCAAATTTTGTGTTGCCACACTCTGACTCCACAGAGATTCCCTCGATTTCATTTGCAATTTCAATGTGAACATGCAGAGCAGCATAGTGGGTTACAGGGGTGTGCTTTGAACATGTGTTTTAAGTGTCTCTCTTCTCACAAGCTTGCATTGTTATTCTCCATTATTTTCAAAAGATCATAGTTTAGGTAGAGAAGTGTTTCAGAGGTTAAAAGTGCATCCTTAAGGGAGTGTGTCATTGGTGTAGTCATGCACTGAGTGCATAGCTGACATAGCACTCTGCTCTCTGGCTGGGTACCTGCTATTGAGATCTTTTGAAGATGTCAGCTGTTTGCATAAAATGTGAAGGATATCTGAGATAAACAGAATGTTCAGCTTTTATGTGTCTCAGCTCCATTTTCTCTTCATAGTCTTCAATTTTTAGCCAGCATTTTTCTCCCCTAGAACTGGTCAAGTTTGTTTAAGGGAAAATTAGGTTTTACTGTCTATTTCTAGTGAGTCTCAGAGAACTTGATCAAATTTAATTACAGGAATGAACAGACTTGGTTGTAACCTTTTACTGCGTTTGTACCAGAGAGAAAATCCCACCAAGATTTCCAAAATCTTTTGAGTGTGGTAACTATGCAAAACATAGTCTACAAGGTAAAATAATGAAAAGGTTAGGGAAGACTTTTCCTTGACCGTGGGAAAAAAGTTTCTATGATCTAAGAACAAATAGTTTGTGTCAGTGGAAACATTTGGGAGTTCATGCCCAGAAGAGGTCACTTATAGTAGGGTACAGGTCAATGATCAGTCCTGAGAGAATTTAGACAGTAAGCACCTCAAAGTAGGAACATGAAGTCAAGTGATAACATTTGCCAATGACACAATCTTGTGGGAAGCAGGAAGCATGAAGTCAAAAGATGGTAAAAT
Organism: Pyrgilauda ruficollis; assembly: GCF_017590135.1. Classification (NCBI taxonomy): domain Eukaryota; kingdom Metazoa; phylum Chordata; class Aves; order Passeriformes; family Passeridae; genus Pyrgilauda; species Pyrgilauda ruficollis. The sequence goes on from NW_024520318.1 coordinate 7,476,637, forward strand.
TCCAAATAACTGAAATAGACTAATAAAATGTGTAGATAAGTGACTTATGGAATCTAGTTTAGAGAAATTGAAGATTCACACAGCTACCTGGTGGCCTGCACACAGGATTTTTCTCCTGCCTATGGCAGCTGGATCCTTTGTAAACCTGAAGCGTGAGGAGCAGAAGAGGCTGCGCGAGTTTAATCTGCAGCCACACCAGGAGCAGTGAGTGGCAAATGCTGTCAGTGTAAATCCCAAGTGACTACTCTCATGCATGCAAAGGCTTGTTGGGAAACATCTGGACGCTTGGAAGAAGCTATTGAATTAGTTTTTAAGTAGAGACATCACTGTGAGTTTCTTGTGGCAAATGCATTTTCAGTGGATAGAGATCACTATCCCTTGTGCAGAGTGTACTGTTGTGAAGAAGGATATAGTAAATATTCTTTACTGGATATTTTAGTAAATATCCTTTACTGGATCCTGTTTTTATGGTGAAGAGCACAATAGATCTAACATTAATACACTTAGAAATATTTCATAATGTCTGTTTAACAGTAGCTACACATAAATCCATTCAGCTTCAATCATTGCTCAGATTTTCTAATTACAAACTGACTGTTGATCTTGTGTTTTTAATTTCAAAGCTGCTATCTACTATCTTTTTTTTTTTTTTTTCTTAACTGCCATACAGTAAGATTGAGAAATTGAGTTGGCTAGGACTGCTGAGTAACCCCATGAACTAATGAAGTAAACATTTGCAACCACTGTGACATGGAAATCATCCAGCTCTCCCTGGTGTACACCTGCAGAAACCTGTGATTCACCTCTGAGTCACTCTGCAAATGTTAGAAGGGCAGAGCTGACAGCCGTGTAGAGGGCTCACTCTGCTGCCAGTTCTCTCCTTCTCCCCTGGAATAATGATATTAATGATGCTTCCAAATGGCTCACAGGGTTGCAAAATGAGACATCTCAAAATCCATGCAGCAGCTTGATTTTCTAATAGGATGCATTAAGTAGAACATTGCATGTTTCACAGGCTGAAGTTGATTAGAAAATAAGACTTAAAATATGTCACTAAAGTGGTTAGAAAAATGGGTTTTGGAAGCTCAGATCAAAGCTTTACAGGAGGGTGATTAAATAAATAAAAAGTTTAAGCCTAACTGAGCAAATAATTGCACATCCTCTGAAAAGAACTGTTCACAGGGATTGATCAAATGTGAGTCACCCCAGGCACAGATGTCTTTCTAAGAATATTCCATTTAATTTTCTTAATGTACACCAAAGCAAAGAGATACTGGTGCTGATCAGTGAATGCTCTTGTTTGCATAAGGAAAGGCTCTTGAAAAATAATGGAGAATGTAAAAAATCACAAATCAAGTAACCACCAAAAAAGTGATTCTGTTCCTGTTGTCTAACAGGGATAATTTCCTTTTAAGCAGTGATTTACCGCACTTATTACAAGATGTGGGATTTCTTTTCCTTGGTGTATACTAGAAAACCACAGCATGTGCTCAAAACTTAAAAAAAATGTAATTCTCATTGCAGACTTTGTTCTTAAGAGTCAATTTGTCCTTTCCTTTGGAAACATCAGCCTTGGGAGACTGGTAAGAATCTTAAAAGCCAAAAGTAAATACTGAAAGTTCATGAGATTCTTACTGTGCATGACTACTGTCACTGGTAAGGATGGGGTTTGAGTACAAAGTGTAACAGACTGGAGGTGAAGAGGATATCTCTAGAGGGGGAATTACATTCCCTGGGGACAGTAGTTTTGGAAAGCCTTTTCCTTCCTGCCTTTGGCATTGGTTTTTGTAAATCCACCTGCAAACCCCTGTCCTCTGCAGAGTGTGTATAGAGGGAGGCTGTGTTAATGTTACAGGTGACAGCCTGTCAGGGAAATTCTGCCCTTCAAGGTTTTGGCGTGTGTTCTATTTATTGCAACAAAGCCAGAATTTCACCTGTGCTGTTTCTGAAGGACAAACAGTAATAGCAGGGAGCTTGGCTTCTTCATTTCTCAGACCTCCTTCTTACACAGGCAGTGCTGGTGGAGTGAAGGTGGGTTACAAGTAGGAAACAAGTAGGACTTAACAAAACTGAGGTTATGAAAAAAAATAAATCCTAAGATCCTTAGAAATGAGCTCTGTGCACAATCCTGAGAGACACAGCACTGTCCTGTTAAAGGTGCCATACAGATGTTGGGTATCTCATTGACTGGATTATATTTCTTATTCAAACACTTATGTTTTGCTTTACTTTGCTCTTTGAATACCAAGGTGTTAAACAAGGCAAACACAAAGGAAATGCAGGCTGCTCCTGTGCTCCCCTCTATCATATCCTTAATGTCTCTGCAGATTTCATTAGGCATCTTCTCATGGCTCCCAGCAAACTGACAGTGGTGGGACTGGAGCATCCATTGGATGGTTAGGACAGGTAATAAAATAATGACTATTGAGTTTCACTTTAATGAGTGCCTGGGAACCATGACTAAATCTCCTTGTTCTTAATAACAGAGGACACCTGACCCTCTGTCTTGAGCTCTTTAATATAGTGTAATACCTAATTTCTGAAGGCAGCTGATATTTTCTCACTGTACCCTCCCTTCTTGCTTCCTCCTTCACCGTCATGTCAGGCATTCATGTACTTGTATTTGGCATTAGCTGTAATCTAATCTGAGTGGGACAGTTCAGAAATTGTCTTGCTGAAGTACTTGTAGGTTTTGGTACATCTCTGGCATCCCTAGCATGATTGCCAGCTCTAGGATAACTGGCTAGGCCATGTGAACTGTGATTTGTGAGCATCTTTAATATCTATTTCACAGCTAATGTAGAAATATTCCCGATATAATAAAGGAGTCATTTTGTTATTTGGGCTTTGGGAGCCATTTGTGATATTCAGTAGTGTGGAGAGGAGTTACATAATGACAAAAATGGAAGTGAATTTCCCACTTAGTGGATTTCCAACCTTTGCATTCAGTTTGAATTACTTACCTTTTCATTTGGTCCCTATGCTCATATTTAATGCCTGTCTATTTCCTCCTGTAACTTATATTATCTATTTACGTTCTGCTGCAATCTTGGGCTGGAGAACCACGGGCTCAGCAGAAAGTGTGACTCTATGTGGCAAAACCAATTTGCTCTGTGATTCAGACTGAGGGGTAGATTCTCTTCTGTCAGTGGAGAAACTTTCCTTTATTCAACAGCAATTTGCTTTTATTGGTGATTAACACTGTCATTTGTGATGTGTCCTTAAAATTGTTACTTTCCCATTCTCACCTCTGAAATTCTCTTTCACTTGGTTGATGTAAACCTTTGATGTGTGCTCATATAGAAAAGGCTTCAGCTGATGTACAGAGAGGGTGAAGGGCGTGCAGCAGCTCAAGGTAGCTGCCTGGTACTTTGGAAAATCAGACACATTATATATCAGCAATTTCTCCTTGCAGCTGGGAAATAAATTTATAGCTTGATATTTCTAAAAGAAAAAATTACTAGTTCTGATTGAAGTGCTTAGCAGCATAGAGAGTTAAAGTAAACATTTTTTATAGCCACACACTTCCTTAATTTTCTTCTTGTATATTTTGAACTTCAGGAAAATGATATTTCCAAAAATGTGGAAGGATACAATTTTTTCTTTTATCTATTCAAATCAGCACCTAGAAAATGCATGAAAATAATAAACTGACATTCAGGAAATAGAAAAGAACTAAATTCAGGTCATGTAGTAAGTGCTTACATGCCTTGAGACAAGGCAGCTACTGGAAAGGTATCAGAACAAGATTATTGAGTTGTCACTCTACCTGTGGGGAAGGATCTCCCAACATCCCCTTTTTGGTGTAAACTTGCTTCTGTGAAAGGGAAGGGTAGTTTTGACTGCCTTGAAACTGGTGTAAACCATACATTTATGCAGAACATGCAAATTGAAATGTAAATCTATTTGTTTTGTCTGCCGTACCTTCACTGTGTCTGTACCTCATGTCCAGCTTGCTCTAGATTTATACCTATGCTACTGAGCTGAGGCAACAGATAGCATATAGGTTTCAAACTTAATTTATGAAGAATGAAGTGAGAGATGCTTTATTGAAGATCAGCTTGGGTTTTTGTTGTTGTAATTTCATATTTTTGGTTCATATTTAGAAGGGATGAATTGAGCATGGCAATTAACTCGGTTTCAAGAGGATGCAACGTTAACATGCTGTTGTCACATATTGATATAACAACTTTTGTTCATAAGAGGTTTATTTCATTACTACCCTGGACTGCAATTTTTATTTTTCTACTAGATGAGAACTAGTAGAACTTTTTTGTGGGGAAGGTGTGTAAAATGCAAGGGAAACAGGGATTTAGCAGTGTCCAATCAGCAGTTAATTAGCTTCTATGTGACAGACAGCCTCAGTGTAGCCCTTCTAATCCCTTCTTTGTGACTTCAGTCTAGAGTAAGGCTCAGACCTGGGTAAAAGTCAGTAACGCTGGCAGAGTTCTGTGAAATGTACACAAAGCTGCACTTGCTAAGTATCTCTTCATGGGAATGTTCCACAAAGCTCCAAAAAGCCACATGCGTTCTTAACATCCACTGTAATTAGATTGCAGTTTGATGAAATTCTTTTTTATTTCAGAATTTAGCGATGGCACTTTCTGTTAAAATAGGAATTGGTCTTAAAAAATAAAACCACATCCATTCAGCATACTGTGAGGAAAAGAGCTGCTTGGGATTTTCTGCAAAACCACTAAAAGAGTGATCCTTGAGAGGAAATTCACCATGTCCTCAGGATGCTTACCTGGAATCAAGAAAGGCACAGCCTTATCGATAGAACTTTGGGCAGCTCTCTTGGTCTCTCTGTATTTTGGTTTTTCTTCTATAAGCTGGTAATTACATTTCCTTTCTCCACAGGGATTTTGGGATGTGCTCAGATATTTGTCACTGTGAAGTTCCTAGAATTTGATATGAAAATGCCCTCTTGTGCAATATCTCTTGAGCCCTCTGTTTTACTGATAGCAATCAGACGTCTAATTTGGGGATGTCAAGGCAGGTGAAAGTAATGCTGGATCTGAGCATGCTGGTTAGGATCTGGTTTAGAAATTTACTTCTGTTCCTTTTCTGCATCTTCATGTTCCTCTTGGCCAGGAAATTCTTAAAGTATTCTTCCTTCTCAGCCATTTGTCCCAGGATGTGTGAGCAGGGCTTGGGGTCTTGTAAAGGACTGTCCCAGGACATGACAGCTGTGGTGTGAAACATTTTCATCCAGCTGCAAGAGCAGCTCTATGTTCCAGTCAGCCAAACTCAAACCTGTAATGTTTGGACTTGGTCCAGTGAGCTGAGGTAAGTTGGTTTCAAGCAGCTTTCCCAAAGAGTTTTCCCAAGCGTATTATCTCCTGGTGCATTGTGTTTAGTGGTTATCCTCAAAGAAATGGGCTGTCAATGGATTCTGGCCATTCTTTTCTTTACAATAAGACCTGTGCCATTAAGTAGTTTCATGTGACCTACAAATGAGACAATAAACATCTGAACCCAGTACCTGCCATAACTTCAAACACAATTTTCATGCAGCAGTTCTGGCTTCTCTGGTGTCTGAGCAAAGTGGTTAAGTCTTCCAGCTCCTGACTGGACCTCAGGCTATTTTTGGGTAGACAGGTTCACACTGCTAAATCATCACTTGGCCAAGCGGGTTATAGTTTATAAAGAGTTTGGGAAAAGCATCAAGACCTGGAGCCAACCTAATTTTCTCCTCAGACCCAGAACTGGCCTGGGGTGAGCCTTGTATGGGGTTTCTTTGGGCAGCACTGGGGTTATTTTCCCAGTAGTAGCTGGAAGGTTGAGTTGGAGAATCAGGGAAGTCAGGTCCTGTAAAAGTTTAGGTCACTTTGGTTTTTGGTATTTTGTGCCTGATCAGTTGACTTCTGCAACAGAAATACTAAGGACTGATCTGTGTAAAAAGCAGAAGACACCATTTTTTCCTGAAATAACCAAGAACTGAAACTTCTTGCAGATATAATTCCGTCAGCCTAATTATTCTTAAATGCTGCCCGTGCAGGAATAAAGAGAAAAAAAAAGGGTGTGAGCTTTTACAATCTTATTCATTCCATCAATGTAAAAAGCTTTTTATTTGGCTTCAAAGTGAGTCTACTACTTCACAACAAAATTTCATTGTGTCCCGGATGAGTTCTGTTTAATAGAATCAAATTTCACCTTTTCTAATTATCTTTTGGAACAGACAATCTTTACAGAATAATTAGTAATAGAAGTACACAATGGATCATTGTCTTTATCACTTGCAAAGAAATTCTAGATGCTGCACTAAATCTTGAGATATGATCTCACAAAATGTAAAATATCTCACCCCCTTCCTGCTAAATTATATGAAATTCAACGTAATTTCACCACAATGGGTGCTAATTTTACTTCTTTGAGAAGACCAGCTTTAAATTGCTTCTACAGAATAACTTTCCCGATACCAGTCTAATTAAACAAGCCTAGACATAGACGAACTTTTTGTCTTCAATTAATTTTCAAGATTTCTAAATGAAAGACTTAACATTCTTTTCTTAAGGAGATGAAAACAGCTGTATGTTTCCTTATCTAGCTTCCAGTTTTCCTTCAGGGGTCATTTACATTGTGGCATTGTTTTAAAATGCTGCCTTCCTATTCTGCTAAAATGAAGTTATCCAGCCAAGCCCTGGATCTAAAAAGGCAGCTCCCCCTGCACTGAATGAACACATACAGTCATAAAGGAAAACACACAATCCTGGCACAAGGGAGAGTCATTTGGAATCTATCACCTCTTCCCCTCTGGCTTTGCCAAATGTTCTGAAAATTATTATTCACCTGGTCAAAACAAGGGAGAAATGACTTCATGAAAATAAAATTAATTTTTTATCAAAACAGGCTGTTTCTCTAAGAATCAAGGTTGAAACTAACCTCCCATTAATTTAAAATTTGCCACAAAACTGGGAGAAAAAAGAAAATGTACAAGAAAAATGGGCTGGGTCCTCCTTGGACTGTTAGTCTTTATAATTTAATTTGTTGAGAATTTAAAATTACATTAATTGTGCTTAAATAACTGACATTATTTGACACTGCAACAACAGAGCAACGGAAATGAGTGACAAACACACAAAAGACTTTTGTTATCTTTGTTTGTCTGCCTGAATAAATCTCAACAAGTAGTTCAAAGATTTAAATTTATAGCATACTTAATCGTCATTAGACGGCCAATCCTATTGACTCTAAACTGCATTTCACTGATATTGAATAGTTTTGGCATCCACTTCAGTTTGACTCATCGAGAATCTTAATTTTCAAATCACTGAAATTGTGTAAAGAGAGGTCATAACAAAGGACTGTACGCAGTGTTATGCTATATATGTGTTTTTAAAATGTTGTTTGTTTTCATTTCTCTTTCAAAAGCTGTTTATTTATATTATTTGAATACCACAGTGCTCTTCAGAAATGCAACCTGTGACGAGGAAAACTAATAAAGGCTCTCAGTTTGGAAAGTAATGAATTCTTTTGAGACTTACCTTACTTGCATGAATTGGCACATTTTTAATTTATAATACCACTCACCAGAAACAAGCAAGGTTGAGCTTCCCCATTTTCCAAAATGCCAGTGCATCCTGACCCAAAAATTCTGTAGACTGCATTGTGAGGAGACTCTAAAACAAAATAAGTTGGCTGAACCCAGCCAGTCATAACTGTGTGTGTGACTCTGCAGTGAGATATGCAGACACTGTTGGACTTTGCTGTCAGATGGCCGTATTAATGCCTTCTGTACATGGAGTACCTATAATTGTACAGGAAATATGTTTAGCTAGAAACTGTCCGGCAGGAAAAACCTCTTACAACCAATGTCCAAGATGAAGGGAAAATCCAAACACCAAACCCGTTTCAAGATGTCTCATTAACTGCTTCCTTTTATGAAAATCTCACAAAATAGGCTTAAGCATTGCAAACTCGAATGAAACAAAATATGTTTTATTTACTAAACCCAGCCAATTTAATTGAAATTATTTAGAAATTTATAATGAATTTTCACAGCTTTTTGTATGGAAAAGAATTAATAAAATTGGATTGCTGTCAACATTTATTTTCACAGTTTTTAAACAGTTTGAAGGGGTTTGGCTTAGTTTTGGATTTTGTATCTGAAGTTATAAAACATCTTGTCTAACATTGACCTAAATTTCATATAAAATACCTTATGGCTTTGTGGAAAAATGGGAAAATTTAATTTTGAAGTGATGTGATTCTTCTCTTCACCACCCTTTCAGTCTGTCAGTTTATCAGTCATTTATTGAAATAGCACTATGTACCAAAGACCAATGAGTACAACAAATATCCAGTGATACCAAACAAAGTATTTACTAGACAACATTATATCTCTCCAGCAAATGTCACCGTCCACCGAATCAGTGGCTCCTCACTTTTCAGTGCAGTTTTACTGCACTGTGGGCTTGAAACTACACAAGCCTTTCCAAGTTCTGAGGGACAGGATGTGCAATTATCAGTCAGCCACACAAGACCTCAGTCTGGAATTTATTCAGTCTTGTCCTCCTTTCCATCCCTACTGGTATGGAAATGCTGGAGCCAGTGCAGCATTGTCACAGAAATGAGAAGAACAAGGTCAGGATCTACCAGACAAAGAGATTTACCTTAACTAAAATATTCTGTTCTTTTCTGTATAAAATTAATAGCCAAATTCCTTAATTTTCTTTATTCCAGAGCAGAAAGGGGTTGAAATCAAAACCAGCCTGAGAAGTTGAGGGACATCTGTGTATTCAAATGCCTAAGGCATTGATGTTCTTAATTTCTTTAGTGATATTTACTTTAATTATTGCATCTGTATGGTCTGACTCTGAGCCATTTAAAACAGCAGCTATGTAAAACTCAATGAAAATATTGAATTTAGTGGAGCTTTCAAATAGAAAAGAAATAATTTTACCCATCTGGACTGAACACTGATATTTGGTGGGGGTATAGCTTTCCTTTACTGTTGACAGTTTAAAAAAAATCAGCTGGACAATGTTATTTCACACCAGTGTCTGTTTATGATTGTTTATGAGATAAAAAAATCAAGATATTCTCCTTCAGGCTTAGCAATACCATCCGTCACTGGTGCAGGTGAAAACTCACTTGTCTTGTTTGAAAACAAGCTGCTCCACAAAGACTTGCTGTGAACTCGTGGCAAATGAACACTTTAACCTTAGTGTAAGAGAAGACAGAACTGTCAAACCACACATACTGAAAATATATTTGCAATTTTGCTATGCAGATAGAAAGGACTGAATATGGCATCTGTCTTCCTGCAGCTCACATGCAGTTTTCCACAGTGAGAGCCTATCTTACATTTATGGGAGGATTTAGGCAGAAAAATGCAAGGCCAGGAGTATCCAGCCTAAAATTTTGGACAGAAAGAGGAATATTGCTGTGCTTTTGCTATTTTGCACCCTTCTCCAGTAATCCCAAACAAACAATTTATTGCCATTTGTGGGAATAATCCAAATTTCATTATTCCTAGCAAATCCAAAGTGCTATGGCCTTTCTGTTCCTAGGAGAATGACAGATTTGGCTATGATATTCTGGTTTTTGATGGGCCAAAATCTCCTGAGATAAGCAACTTCCAGCATCTGCAAAAGGAGCAGAACTGGGACCTTAACCCTTGATCTTTGCATTGGCATTTGAAAGGATTTCCCTTTGAGCAGCACAACTGAAGGCCCAGCTGGATGCTGAGCAATCATTTCCTTCTGATGATGTAAATAAATAAGTAAAATGTAACACTGGTGTGAAAAAAAAAAAATACTTGCTAGTCCTGGTAATTCATGTCTATTTCATTATTTAATTTTTCATATAGTACCAAGGATGTGCTAGAGTGGCTGATGTCTTTGCCACGCTTTAAAAAGGACATAATAGTGGAGAGCACTACTGCCTTCTTTCGAGTGTAGCAGTGTGCTATTACGCCGATAGGATCAGTAAACTTCCTAAAGCCTGCAGGATGAATTGATGTTTTTCAAAGACTTGTTTAGGAAAACAAGGGAAGCAGATGTTCATAGTCCTTTAAGCAGAGGGGAAAAGAGAGGAGAAAGAGAGAAAACTCTCAACAAGGGATTATTCCTTTGTCAATTCCATTCTGACAAGAAAAGAGAATGTGCACTGATGATGTTTTTGCTTTTGTTTAAATTTGTGCTACGTTGATTGAGTGGGGGAAAGATTATTTGTCACATCAGTAGGATGCAACAACCACTGGACAATTTATAAACCAATCAATTGCAGGTGGAGACTCGCTTACAGCCTCAGTTTATATATTTCAGCCTTCAAATACAGAAAGGTAGAAACATGCAGAGACAGATGATTACTGATGAGTATAGTGAGGAAAAAAGGTCGTCACTGATAGAATGAGATTTTTTCTTTGCTTAATATAAAAATAATCCTTGGAACGATGTATGTATTTGACTCCTAAGAGGGGTTTAGTCCATGGTGTTTTGATTTGAGAAACCTTGTTTTTGTTCCTTTTAGCTAAAAAGAAAAAGAGACCCTGTGGACACTTGTTTCCCTGAGGAGAGCAGATAAAATTTACAGGAGAGTCAAATCAGATTCTCTACATTTAACAAACACCCAAAAACTGATGGAAATTTGAATGAGATGGGATTAAGTCCTTCACACAGGGACTTATATTAATTTTCAAAAGACTTTCTATAAGCATAAATTCAAAAAAGTTCTAGTAGGAGTCCAAAATTGATCTATAGTGGTTTATAATTTTTAATTAATTATTTTCTCTCTTGAGAAGAGACATTTTCTGTCTTATGAGAAAGATAAGCAAAATGGAGGTGTAGTGAAGAACTAGAGCAGCAATGAAAAGAAATGTGCAGATGTTGGCCGTGATTGCTCAGGTTTAACTCAATAAGCCTCTCACCATCAGAACAAGTTTTCCCCATGGGGAAAGTGGGCTAACACGTTTTTATATGCATCTTGACTGGTTTATGTTAGAGATTTTTGTGGTAATATCAAGAAACTGGACTTGAAGGCCTAGAGTGGCATTTCCAGGTCAGTTTTCAAAATGTGTTTTGCTCCCACTTTATTTTCAGTCTCATTTGCACATTTGCAGATGAACTCTATCAACATAAATGTTCACAGAGTAAACACTGGACTCCAGCATTTGCATTTTTCCGAAAGTAACTGTGGGCTGCTTACTTAAGTATCAGACAACACACTTGGCATTTCATAAGATTATATTAAAAGAAGGCAAGATACAAGGTTGGCTGGACTTTGGGTTTCATACACTATAAGAGTTTCTGTGTAATCAAAGGTATTTGTGCAAATAAGGTCTTTTTCGCAGGAGCTGGCTGCTCACAAAACTGTTGGGCACCTATTCCTGATGCAGGCCTGCCTCTCCATAATGGCACAGCAGTTTGTGGAGTGTGTTGTGGGTGGGTGAGAGGGGCAGCATGCTCAGACACAGAGCTTGCCAGACTAAAAATAATCTCAATAATGGATAGTGGGAGGTGTTTTAATTGGAGATCCACTGCCATTTGTTGTGGTGTCCCTACAGTGGGACTCCCAGCACAGGGCTGGGAGGAGATGCTGGTGCAGGGTCTATGGGACACTGGCAACCAATGCAGAGACATTTTGTAATTTATTTACCTTAATCACTTGGATTCATCACAAAAGTGACTCAAGGTCTCAGTCCATACTGTGCCACTTTTGAAGCCCTGTTAATCTCCAACGAGACCTCTTAGGACTCTGCCCTTGTATGTGTCATGTGGACATATTTGTCATTAACGTGATTTAGCTCTCTGAGAGGTGTATAAGGCGACTCCCTGGTTAAAAAGGAAATTTGTAGCATCATTTATGCTCTGGAGACTCTTTCTTATGGGGCTGTAGTGTTCAGTGCCTTTTCGCTTCTGCCTTTTATCTTGTGTTGATATTAGTTTATGCTGGTGCTGGTACACAGAATTGTACTTTTCTGATTTGAAAGCATTTTATATTCTCACTACACAGGTGCAAGAATCTGCAACAAGTGCAGAGCAAGGAAGCAAGCTTAACTTAAGGCAAGGACATTTGTACAAGTTGGGATGCTTAGAAGCAGAGAGGAATCCTGCAAATCTCAAATGAAAGGATATTAACTTATTTCAAGTACTACAGATATTTACAGATATAAATATCTCTACAGCTCTTTAGTCTTCCTTTTGAATGAAAGCTTTTCTAATTTGCATGAGTATAAAAAAGAAATAATTCTGTCTATGTTGTTGGGGTTTTTTTAACCTTGCACAATCTATACTGCCAAGAGGGAATTGGCCTAAACACATAATTGAATTAAAATTGAGACTGTGCAGCAGAAGAATTAACATGTATAAGATTCAAGGCCAGATTCTGACACATTTTCTCTAGTAGATAAATGATTTTTTTGCTCTGTGAGTAACTGAAAAAGCAGGATCAACAAAAAAAGTACAGCTTTCAGAAATCTCCAGCAATTCCTAATGTTTATACTTCTGTAGTCATGTCTGTGTATAACTCAAATTCCATCCAAAAATTCCCTTCTTTTTAGTTTTGTTCAGGAAGGAGGATTTCACAGAATTGTATTTGTAAGTGGTTTTGAATCCAGGAGAGTTTTTTGCTGTAAAACTCTGAAGAGCCTATTATGCTACTGCCCTGTCTAAAGCAATGTAGAGTGAAGCTGTTCCAGTATGAGTAATGATGTGTCAGACTAATTGTTTTGACTAGCTGGGCATCCTCTGAGCTCGCTGGATCTTGAATGCCGCAGCTACTTTAGGTTTCATGGCTCTGCACTCTGAATGCAGTGGTTGCTTCTGACTGTTGCTTTTATATCATCTTGCTTTGCACCTTTTGTGTTACATTTTTGCTCCTCAGTGTTTGTCGACAGTATATTTTAAAATATCGTGGAAGTGCCCAGTGTTATACAATCAGTGTCTAAGACTTAAAGAACACTATTTTGTATGGGACAACCTGCTGTTAGTTTGCATATCAAGTATGCCATTTACATTTTGGTGGGTAGTTCAGAAATTTGATGTTTGCCAAATATGAAGAGTTGAAGAACACTCCATGTGCTGGATTAGTTCACTGTTGTGATCTCCTTCACAATGAGCAGCCATCTAATAAAATTTTGTATGCACAGATTTACATGACTGCATTACCCTGTCTTGTAGGTGACAGTTCAAAAGTGCAGTAAAAGGGTCTTTAAATTCCTTTATTGTTTTTTATCAGATGGGCAGAAGATCTTTCAGAAAAGAAAACCCAAAGACAATATTTGCCTCCAGCTCTTAAAAAAGACTTATAAATCCACTGTAACATATAGATTTAAAAATAGTTGGCACAATCATATGTGTGTTAACCTATTTTATGGAAGTTTATAGTAAATTATTTTTAAAAAATCACTTGGCGTATCCCACAAGTAAAACTTTACAATGTTATAGGCAACAGTAAAAAATAATGGAATAAATCTCCACAAGAAGATCTTGCCAGAAAGTTTGCCTTGCCTTGGAGCGGGACATGTGGATTCCACCAGAGGAGTCCAGTAAACTGTGCAAAAGCTGTGATTTGTGGAAACACCACTAACATCCTGTTTGTCCTGCAAATATCTCCTCATCTGTGAGTTTTGGTAGCCTAGCCCAGAGCACCTTGCAGACTGGTATCCTCTACCCTGCATAAAAAATAATAAACAGAGTTGGTAGCGGTGAGATTTGGTACAAAATAAAGAGCTTTAATTAATTTTAAATGGTGCTTTTCAGAGTGTCAAAAGCTCAGCCCACTGAAGTGGAAAAGGGAGTTAGAGGGGCGAGAGCCTGGCAACACAGCTAATCTAGGCACTCCCAGCAAGCTCATTTCAAAAGCTGACATCAGTGCATTGGCATCTCGAGGTAGAGCTGCCTGGGGACAGCAGCCACTCTGCAGACAGACCTGCCAGGGCCAAGTTAGGGCTCTGTGGCAGCTCCTGCGACAAGAGCGCATTGTCACAGCGAGGGGCCAGCGCCCTGCGTGTTTGCGCTCTGGGCACTGGAAGTAACCCAGACACACGGGAGGACTGGTGCTTGGGGCACACAGAACCAAGCATGGACTAGATACAAAACTGGGGATCATGCCTTCTGTCATCAGATATCAGGGGAGTCCCACTGCAGCAAACTGTTGCTCTGTTTCCCCAAGGTATTTAGGTAGTGATTTTGAAATCAGTGTTTACATGGTTTCTTAAAGAGAGGGGCTGTGCAATGGAATATTCTAATGCATAAAGAAAAATGTGTTTTGAGTAGCTACTATGATTGCTTAAAAGATTAGCTAAATTGTTTTTTTTTTTTAATTTCCTTTATAGAGAGTTTATTCTTCTGGAGGTCATTCTGGGATCTCTTTTCTAAAGGCTAATAGTTATAAACACAAATACCATTAAATAAGCTATCAAATATTGGTGGAGTTTTTTCTCTCATCATATTAACAGCAGCTAAAGTATGTTTGTCTATCCAGACTTGTTTCTCTTTAAATCAGTGTCAGAACTCATATTGATTTCTACCATAGCACACAAGGTGAATCTGTACTTAATATATGTTAGACTTAGGAAAAAAAACATCTAGAATATGAACCTGGTGCTGAAATGGCTATGCAAGTCTTCAGCTAAAAAATCCTCTCAGACTCTGGTTTTTACTAGGCCTCAGATAATGCTCCTTAAAATTAAGCTGGCACTTCATAGCAAGTTCTTATTCATTCATTATTTACAAAGTAGGAAAAAGAAAACCTCAGCACTATTTGCTGAGTACCAGTCAGATGACCCACAGACAACAGAAGCTTGCAAAGTTTTAATAAGGTAGATAATTCCTTTTTATAAACGTAATCTCTCATCTCAGCCACTGGAGCAGAGCAGCTTCAAATTTGTCTTCTGAACTTCTGCACAAAGTGATTTTCTACAATTTTCAGTTGTACCCTCAGCTACATTCATATCCAATTTTGTATTTCAAGTTTGATTCACTGAAGAGACCTAATGTGGTGTTGTTATTAAAAAGCACACAAGCCTAGAATGGGACTACTCATATTCTTAAAAAGTCTATATTTCAGTACTGCCTTGAGTGGATCTCCCATCTGTGCTCTGCCCTTTTTGGAATGAGGTGAGGGTATGTATTTTCAAATCTAATTACCGTCCTGTAGCTGTAGGAAGCTCTCCAGAGCTGCTGTTCATATTTCATTTATTTGCTGACACCCACCCCTATCACCTCCTCAAAAGATGATCCCCCCTCAAAAAAAAAAACCCAAAAAAACTCCAAACAAACAAAAAACAACAGCAACCAAAAACTACTGACACCCCACTCCCCCAAACCTCAGAATTTCCACAGGAAGGCAAGCCATCATTTCACTGACAAGGATGCTTCTGAGTGTCTGTCTCCTGCATGAAGCTGATGGCAGATTGGGAAGTGATGCTGCCCTTGGGCATGAGTGGCATGTGCCACCAGGGTACTTTGTGCTAATGGATAACACTGAGTCCCAAAGGAACATCTGCTGAGACCCAAGTAATCCCCCCCAGCATCTGTGTTGGAGCCATGCTTGCATGCTCATCTGACAATATGTTTTCTATAGGATGTAGAAGTTGAATCCAGGCAGTCCTTCTAAAGCTGAAGTAGCTCCTGAGGTCCTGCCATGGAATGTATTTAGGATCCATGAAGTAGCCTCTCACTGACCCTGTGACCTGACTTGACCAAATCCTGCATTTCACACTCTGGGTGGATCTCTCTGCTGCACAGTGCCTTAGGGCCACCTCCCTCCTGCACAGCACTGTACTCCTGTTTTCCCTCTGTGTTTTCCCACAGAAACACGTCTCCTCCCAGTCACTCAGAAAAGAAGGAGGAACTCTCTTTTCTGCCTGTAGCAATGTCTGCTCATTTAGAGATTTTGTCTGGCTGACGCGTTGTCAGCCTCCCTGTGACCACATATATATTGTGTAAGAGATGACAGCAAATTTGGTTCTGTGTAGTAATGAAACAGTTTTATCCTAACATACATTGTTTCCTATCAATTTCTTCCAGATATAATAGTTAACTGAATAATAGACAAAAAGTTTAGTTTAGAGATTGGTTTTAACCAAAAACTTTAGACGGGACAACATCTGATTTTGGCATAAATTATAAACATCCCCTGAGAAATATGTTGGCTTGAGTTTATGTTTGCTCATGGTCTATCTTGAAAGTGCAAGTTTTGCTTCCGTGGTGAGATACCTTTAGTGGGAAAGCTTATCTTCTCATGGCTGTGTTCTGGCACTGTACCATGGCTTGTCTTCCCTCTGTAATGAAATGTTTTGATCTGAGTTGTGTCAGATGAAATTTCATTGTCTTAGGGTGAATCTTTGACTGTCTTACACAGTCTTGCACTGTGTATAGATTTAATCTGCATTCTAGATCCACACTACACAAAAATAGACCATTGTTGCAGCTTCTCTGCATATCAGTGCTGTGAAGGCGGAACAGGAATTATACACAAACCCAGGCTGAATGAAATCTGTACTGGGCAGCCACAATATAGAATGTGTGTTATTTTTAGCATTCATTCACATCACACAGTGACAGAGCAGTCACTGGCAATTATAGCAGGCTCTGGAAACCCATTGCTTACTTGAAAATATGTTAAATCAGAAAATGTCCACATTGGATCAATTCAGCTTTTGCCGTTAGCATCAATTGCCTCCCACCTTCATTTTCAAATCCATCCTTGGTTTCTCTAACATACCTAATATAATGATATTTTTTAAAAATCCATTGTTTATGTATCTTGCTTTTTCTTATTTTTTTTTTCTTTCATGTGTTTGCCTTTGACTGGGAAAATCATGACTATAAGCACATTCCAGTCTTCTAATGAGTGCCAGGAAAGGAACAGTCTCGTGGTTAAAACACAGGACTGGAGAATGAACAGACAGAGGTCTTGTACTAGCTGGGCTCTGGCACAAATTTGAGGCAAATAACTTTCTCTCTCCATGACTCAATGCTTGCCAGAAAAAAAAAAAAAAAAAGAAAAAAAAAAAGGTGTGTGTGGGAGTCTTTTGTCAGTGACAAACATATTTTGAGATTGTCTGTTAAGTATAGAGATTATTTTCTTTTGGAAACATTTCAGAAAGAGCAGAGGCAGTGAGGAGGTTTTCTGTATGTCTGGAGCTTCATTCAAAATTTTGCCAGACACTCCACACTCTTGCAAGTGGCTGGCAGTTAGGAATGGATGCTTTTTCCCAAGTAATTTCTTTTACAATAAAGTTGCTCTTTAAATATTCATGTATTATTTAGGACAGAACTTAAGGTTTTTGCCAAGATAAGATATTTTTCTATCTTACTCTATGGATGCAAGCGAAAAGGGAGGAGTGGAGGACAGGAAATTAAAGTATTTTTAACCCCTGGAATTAGTTTATTTTCAAATTTTATGCAGCGATTTGACTTGCTATTTATTTTATTGAGTGTAGTTTGTTCATCAGGGGTGGTTCTGCATTGTAGAAACACTGTGCCACTCAGATAATTGGGATAATTAAATCGCAGTGAGATAATTCCATCTTCATTTTAATTCTGTGCACCGCTCACAGATCTTAATTTAACAACACATTCAGATGAAAGATTTCTGACTCGAGATATCTGTGGTGGTGTAAGGAATAGGAACCATTTCAGGATTATTTCTTCATTTGCTTGCATAAGGCAGATGCTTTGCTGAAGTTTGGCAGTAGCAAAGCTGATACCAAGGAGCACTGTGCTCTAGATATGCAAGTCCCCTGGTGCTCTGAACCAAAATACAAAGCTCTGTTAGCTCAGGGGTGTAGCTGTCCCTATCACAGCTGGTTCTGCCATGGGAGGGTGACAAAGTTCTACTGGGTTCATGTGGAGCAACAGTTTTTTTGCATTTTGAAGTAATATAAAATGCATTTCTCTGTGTGGTGTGATTTTCTGTAGTATTTAGGTATTCTGTCGTGTTCTAAAAGTGTGAAAGAAAAGTGGAGAAGAGAAATGGGGGTGTTCAGTGACACATCAGCAACTCTAGATGTCTTATAATATCAATCTATACATTAATTATGGCAAGAGAGGCAATTTTATGCACGAGTGCAAATCTTATGCAACAGAATGTATTTTGTCATTAACTGGATGGAAAATTTTGTCACTATGAGCAATTTTTGCTAAAAATAAATAAATTCATTTTGTAACCAAATGCATTTATTTAGAAACAAGGGACGTCTGTCTGATTGGGAGGGAGTGGGTGTTTTGAGAAAGAGGTGGCTTGTGATTCAGAACTCCTTAGATCTATTCTTGGTTCTGCTTCTGATTCATTATTGGTTGGATCTCAAATCAGTGGAAAATGGGCCAAACTTTCTGTGACCTATAACGAATCACATCAATATAAAAGTCATGTTTTAGGCAAAGACTTTCTTAACGTGTCTTGCTTAGTAAAACACAAGAATTCTGATGCAAGAAAGATGATGTGCTACTTCTCCAGTCCCTTCCCTCTGACCATCTGGTTCTGGGCATGCTGTGCATCTTCCATATTTGGTCAGTTTTATTTCTATTGCTCAATCAACACAAAAGTATTTTTCTAAAATCTGGGACTCTAAATATACCATGAATAGCAACACATACATATATATAGATAGTATGCCCAGAACTTTTTTTTTCTTTTTGAGGGAGAAATTCTGGAGCTGAGGATGTCCATTATTGTATTAAAATTCTGACTAAAATTTTGTCAAAAGCCTTAATTATGTTTCTTTTTTTTTTTTTAATGATTATGAGTCTGTTTAAACAATGAAAAGATTTTGCAGGTAGCCAATGTAAATAATTGTGTACTCATGCAGTCTCTTACCCACTTTAACTCTAGAACTCTAGCCCTTTTCACTGCCTTTCATTTAGGATCACAGAAAGTAGAAGAGCTTTCCCAGGTTATCAAATCCAGTCCCTAGTGTTCACTGGAAGCCATACAATTAAATAACAGATAGGAAAATTCCAGAGGCCATTATCACAGTCCCCAATAAGCTTTCCATACCAAACTTCTGACATGCAGTGAAAACCCAGAGCCAGAACCATAACGTGTTGCTCCAAAAGAACAGCAAGAAAAAAATTAAGTTAATGCTGATGCCTTAGTTTCTTGCAATATGAGAAAATAAAGCTTTCAGATAAAGTACTAGTTTGGCAAATCTATCTTTTTTGGGTGTTCTGCCCACAGCTAGGAGGTTGTGAGATAACTAGAGAGCAATCCTATTTTCAGACTGTACCACGAGGCTGCCTTCCAGCAGCAAAGCAATACTGAACATTTACTTTTCATTCTGGGAAATATTTCCAGTGCTTGAGGGAGGATAATTTAATGTGGTGTGTACATCCCATTATTGCAGATTGGATTTTTTGTGTGTGTACTTCAATTTAGATTAAACAGTGTAGAAGCAATTCCCAAAGGACACCATGTTCTTGTTGCATGTATAGCATAATGCTACTAAAATTTGGAAGAACTGAATCAATAGAATGTATAAATAGGTGTCTCCTTTACCCATCTGCACAGCTACAATGTGTTTAATGTATTAATTAAACTTTCAGCAAAAAGAAAAATGAAGCTTGAACACTAATCTAAAAACATTCTTTTTTAACGTGTCAGGAGTGTAATGTACAAAACAACATCCTTAACAACTTAATAAGTAAGTGAGAAACATTGCGGTGGGTAATGTATCTTCAATGCTAACAGTTACTGCAAATGACTGATAAGAAAAAAAGAGTTTAAATCTCTTAACTTGTGAGCACTTGGTTGTTGCTGAGTAAAGGACACAGATCTGAAACCTGCTCTAGATTAGGGAGAGAGGGTGAAAGGTTAGAAGTCCTACTTTTAGCTCTAACACAAAATCAAACGTCTGTTCTTTCGACAAAGAAATTTGCAGATAGTAACAGGGACTACACATCTAAATCCTTTCTATGTTCATGTGAGCATACATTTCACAAGGTGCATTTGAGGTACATTTAATTAGAGCTACAGTAGTATAAATGTATTTTAAAGTGTTCCAATAGGCTGACTTTAGTTTCACTTCCCATGAAATGCTACGCAGTGGCAGAATTCTCCTTCCCACTTGTGGGAAAATGAGGACATTTCCCTGATATTGTTGTCATTGATGTAACTGAGAACAATTTGTCTCAGTATAGATAAGCAAAACAATTTACTCATGCACTAGAACTTTCTGTCCTGCAGGTGTTAACATTTAGTGATGATAACTCTGATGAGCAGCACTGTCTGTCATGAAATTATCTCCTTGTATCATACATCTACAACTCCTTGGAAAATTAAATTGACACATGGAATGCAAATGCATTACTAGCCTTTAAAATTTTTCTGTGTGGCTTTGGAGGTCCAAAATGTATATCCCACATTTGGTAGCTGGTGACCTTTGTTCTCAAGAGATTTTCTGAGATGTGACTACTTCCAATTGCAAGTCTCATTTCCAGAACTGCACTTCTCCTCAGCTGAGTCTCAAATGAGGGTGTAATCAGCAACAAATGGTGCATAGAAAACTAATGTAAAGGGAGTGTAAGACACATGAAGTGCTGGGTAACCCTAATGTTATTAGGGCACAGGCTGGACTCTAGAAGACAGCTCTATTCCATGAGGATTGGGAAGCCCAGGATAAAAGGTGAAGGAACCTTTGAAATGTCTTCCCACAGTGTTGTGTTATCATATGACTGACAAGTGGGGGACCAGTTGTGGGCATGCTCTGAAATCCCACTGCATCATTCTTGTTTTGAAAACTGACATGGTTCCATATTATCATCATGCAATATTCAAACTGGACTGCAGACCACCACTGAGATCTCCAGTCTGAGCTGGTCATTGTGTGGGCAGTCTCCATGCCCAACAAACTCTTATCCTGGGATGTGATCATCACAAACCTGGTGGATGTCTCCACAGCCTGATGGATATCTCCCATCGTGGATAGTCAGGACTGCCAGATAATATATGGAGAAACTTTGTGTCCCTCCCTGCAATGTGGAAGCTTCATGAAAAATCAGGAAATCTCGAAATGAAAACTTCTAAGCATAAGGGACTCTCACTTGTCTTGGTTGGTTTTGTGGGGTTTTTTGGTGTTTTTTTTAGATTTGTTTATTTGTTTTGATTTGGGGTTTTGTTTGTTTATTTTTATTTGTTTGGGTTTTCTCAAACATAAGGGCTATGAACTTCTTTAAAAAATAATGAGCTAAGGTTCTCCTGTAACCAAATAACTTGAGGAGTTAGGGATTTTTGAAGATGTCTAAACAACACAAGATTGCAGTCAGTACAAAAGATGAGGCAGTTCAGGTCTGTTTAGGCTAGCAAGGTTTCAACTACTCCTGCTGTTGATGCATTGCCATTAATTTGGGTGTGACTGTGCTCATCACTAATTGACACTTGAGTAGTGGTTTATGGCAAATAACGAAGGATTTTTATATCCATCAGCAGGTTGTGCAGGGAATGATCTGAAAGCTGTGCAAACAAAAAGCAGAACATGTATTTAAGCTACTTCTGCAGTGCTCATATTGAACCTTTAGTAAACTATCCAGCCAACTGCATTTTCCTCAACAGTAACATTTGAAAATTATTTATGTTGTTATTATATACATGGTGATTCCCCATCTGGTATAATTTATATTATTGATATTTTTTTAATACTATAATAGGAAATAATCCTGTGTTTTGTTTGTAAAACTGTTTAGCAAATATTCCTTATACCTAACATGGATTTTTTTTTTTTTTTTTTTTTGCCCCAGCACATTAAAGATTCAGGACTAAGCCTTCAGCTGGTGTAAGCTGATCTGGCTTCCAGTGTAGTCAATTCTTTAACTTTGTGAAGACTTTCAGTCGTAGCCAAGAGAAGAATAAGAAAATCAGTGCAGCTCTTGTATCTGTCTTATTGATCAGACCTTAATTGCACCAAGAAACAAAATGTTTTAAAAATTCTTTTGTTTGAGCCAGAGCAGTTTATGAAAAATGGCTATACTATACTGTGTAGAGGGAGTTTGTGCATATGCTAGGGGGAAGGGCGCAGAGCTAAACAAAACCATTAATTAGAAAAGGATACTTTAATTGAAACTGAGCAAAAAGTGGAAAATTATTTATCCAAACAAACTTTGTATCCCATAAAGGTGTGGGTACATAAAGCACGCAAGCCCGTTGCTTATTAGATTATTTCAGGCCTTCAGAAGCTGTTTGCTTACTCCAATAGCAACTTGTTGATAATAGGAAGCCTTTTGTGAGAAACGGCCCAAAAAACAATGGAAAGCGTCAGATTTAGTAAAGTGTCTAAAGAAAGTCTTAAAATGACACCCACGCTACGAAGGGAAGACCAAATTTGCTTTTTCTGAAGGGAATTTGTGTTTGTCAGGAAGGGCTCCTGGCGGCTTTGTTTCCAGGCCTTGATGTGTGACCAGGAGCCTCCAGGCCTCCCGTCACCCCTGGCCTTGTTCTGCCACCGCGCTGCCCACCCATACCGACACCGCAGGGGGAAGGGTTTCAGAGGAGCCGGAATCAAAAGCGGAGGGAGGAAAAAAAGTGCTTTTCAGGGTCTGATGTGTGGGAATCAAATGAGAGGCCTAGCTGAAATCCGGTCGCCAGGCAACCATAGTGATATGCTGAGGGAATATCATTAAAGTTGGAAACTAAGCAGTCGCTCTGAATTAGCAAACCTGACCGCCGTGTGGATGATGCGCCAGAGCCACCTCAGCCCCCAAGTGCCGTTTCTGCACGTAGAGGGGGGAAAATAGCAGCTGATTTGTGGAGTTTTTCATAAAAAATAGACAATGGCTGTCCAGACACGGAGTTGGTGGTGAAATATGGTAACTGCCAGGCTTGCAGCTGGCCCTCTGACACAAGATTAATAAGTTGCCGTTTCCTAGCCGACCACAACCTAGTGGGAACTATCCGGCATTTTTCCATGAATTGTGGGTAACAGCCTTCCCGCAAGCTGGCCTACTTTACTGCTCTGCTTTCTGCGGATCGCCCAAAGTGCAGTAAACATCTGTGCCTGCAATGAGGTCAGCGGACATGGTGTCCGGCAGCCGCCACCTGAGCGGCCCAGCCCCGTGCACGGAGCCCAGCGCTGGGCTTTTCCCGTGCCACATCCACCACACGGGGAAGGCGCCCATGGCTGTGGGCTCAGCACTTCACAAAGTTTTGCTGCAGCTGGAACGGGGAGGGGGCGGCGGGGGACTGGGTTCGGAAATGACAATGTGACAAGAGAGCGGGAGCGAACCTATTGAATTAGATTTAGGCTGTGCTGAATATTATCATTGACACGAACAAGCAAAGCTTATCTGCTCTTGCCTTCTTGAAAGGTTTAATGAAATTGAATTGCCAACCTCTGTATTTTACCACCATTTGGCTGAAGTGGCTCAGAGGCATACATGATCGCTTAAAAGGAAGCCAGGTTGAGTCAAACTGCAAAGCGTATGTATGCATTTTTGACAGCAACATCTCAAACACAGTGTGACATGGCATAACATTTAGAGGTAATTTGATTACAGGCACTGTGTAATGCAAATCAGACTTCCCCAAACATGTTAATTTTTTATCACAAGAGCTCACCAACACAGTCAAGTTCAGTTTAAGTTATTGTCAAGCTACATTTTATCTTATATTTAGGCTTTGTAATATAATTGTGTGCAGTTGCCCACAAATTATAAAGAGCTCGAAGTTCAGTGAATCCCCTGGGTTCTCTCTTTCTAGGTTTAATTTTCAATGATGATATGATGAAAATATTTCTTTATATTAAATAGGTGTTTGAAGAGAATCATTTGAATGTTTCTTCAGGCATAAAAATTTGGAAGGAACAAATTGCAACTTAAATTCATAGGAAAAAGAATGAATGCATGTGTCTTTAAGCTTCATTATGATCAATTTATTCACTTAGGGCCACATGCAGCTGAGTTGCAAATAATTTTAGATAATAACTTTGTTGGTACGTAGGCAGAACCTGTCAGAGTAACTCTGAATGTAAAAGTGCAAGGTTTGAGCTTTCTGTTTCTGGATTTTCTTCTGTCCTTCTGTGCAATGGTGGTGAAACAGGTTCCTTCTTTTTTGTCTCAGTTTCCCTAGCTTTATATAGTACATTTAGGTTCTCAAATGAAAAATATCAAAAGGAATAATATTTGAATGATATTGTCAGCCTAGGGAGCATATTCTTAAATTGTGAGCTTCTATTTTTAGAAATTTGTTCATGGAGCATTATTCTGATGATTCAGAGCTATTGAAACTTTCAGTGGTTACAGGGTCCTGCAGGTAAGATCTATCTCTCAAGCTGGAGCACAACATAATTCCCTGCATGCAATGTCTGTCAGATACCAACCAAAAGACAGCACTGGCAGGTGGTTGCCAGCAATGTCCTATGTAAATGGCACTGGAAATCAGTCTGATTTGAGGCAGCATTGAAGTGTCTTACTTGGAGGAACAGGAGAAACTGATGAGAGGTGAAGAGATGGTCCAGCACAGTTAGGTGAAGTCTGATCAACCCAGTGAATTCAGAATTCAAATTCCAGAAGTGAAGCAGAGCTGACCACAATCAGGGAGAAGCCCAGATGATGAGCATGCAGGTGACAGTAGAAGCTGAGTATGTAGTCATTCACCTTTGCTTAAAAGGCAAGGTATCTTGCTTAGTGTGTGTACTGTGGCTACAAAAAAGAGTTCTAGCATCTACCAGCCATGATTATTCCTTTCCAGTATGTGTGTCAAGGATGCCTTTTGAACATGTGTAAAGATGCAGATAAAAGTATTCCCCAGTCAGTTATAAAGAGGAACCCAAAAATAAACACAAGTGAAGGTTTATATGTGGTAATAATTTCCTGCACATCAACTGATCTACTGCAATCTTCCATGCATGCTTTTAGCTCTTGAAAAATGTGAACGAATTCATGCTGGTTTAGCCCTCTGCTCGGAGTGAAAGAGAGGAATTAGCTAATTCCAGTTACCTGAGCCACCAGCTTAGAGCACATGCACAGGCAGTTACCATGAATCAGAGGTCGTGCAATAACCTCTTTGTACATGAACATCCAGAGTTTATATGAACCGATCCCACTCAGTTATAATGAGAGAGGACAAGTTGCCTTGGGCTTTGCATCCACAGAAACATTAGTGCTGTTTGCTGTCTGTGTCTTTTTGGGTCAGTGTAGCTTTTGCATTTTCTCTGGTTCTTTTATATAATCTCCAGCACTTTCAGAACACACATTTCTCTTGTGAGATTTACCTGGCCTGGAGTGAGAAGAGAAGCTTAACAACATGGGTCCCTTTTATTTATAAGAGCATTCCTCTCACAATCTCCACCTGTCACAGATGTGAGGATTAAATGCAGCTCTGTTTCTTGTACATATTAATCTCTTATGTCCCAGTGATTCTGGACCCTGTGGATACTTAGAAAATGGGTTTTCCAAGAGCCTGAATATTGTTGCCTTTAATTCACTAATATCTGTCACTTCTTTGCATCCATGAAAACATTCTTAATCTGTCAACTAAGATTTACTTATACTCTATTCTCTGAATTATTTGGGACTACAAGATTTTAGGTATTTTAATAGTGAAATAAAGTAACAGGATAGTATTTTTCAGTTGTAGTAATAGTGCTTCATATTTAGTGTGGTGTGTACTTTTGAACAAAAAATGAATGTTTCTAACAAATTAATTCGTTTAGCAGTCCCATGTGTGTTTTTTCAACCAATGTCGACTCTCAAGCCTCTCTGGTCCTACAGAATCTCTTGATGCTTTACCACTCCTTGACATAGCTGGCTGTTACTACAGCAAAGTCACTGTGCTGTTTTTAATGCCCCCTCTTCAGCTTTTCTGGTTTCACTGGTTCCTGGAGTCGTTTGGACTCTCTTTCTCCTTCTGCATGAAAGGTGTCACCTCAATGACTGTCGTTTGCTAGAAGAAATAGAGCTCCTCAGGCAAGGCAGGAAGAAAACAGCCTCTCTTCCATCCCATGACCAGCTCTTCAGTTGTGAGGGCGGAGCTGGCTGTGCAGAGAAAGAAGTCACTTGCCTCATTTATGGGATTTTCAATTACTGCAGCGTTAACTCAGACCCATTTCTTGGCCACAGAGCAGACACTTGCAGCTCAGCTCTAAAAATCAACCATCAGTTTGCATCCATGCCTGTCTGCCTTGCTGTGCCAGAGGGAGAGGAAAGGGTGAGGCTCAGAGAACTCTCTGGTTCTTGGTGTTAACAAGAAGCTGATGTGATCTGTGAGTGTTCTTAAATAAGTGATGAACAGGACATGTAAGCACAAGAACACATCTTCTTGTTACCCGTGTGTACCTTCCTTGATATCAGATGTCTGTATTACTACTCCTCCTATTGTAACCCAGGACTGTGATTGTAAACTGAATGTTCTTTATCTATTTAATAGTCTTATATAATCAAGTATCTGGAAAAGTAGAGGAACCTGATCAAGAAACATTTTCCTCTAGTCCTAAATTGAACAGTACTGTAGTTTTGCTTCACATCTTTATGCGAAATAGTAGAAAAAATCATAGCAGTGCTGTTCTGAATCTGCAGGAGGGGTAGCGGAGAGTGCCAGTTCAGGTGCTATATGAAACAGTGTGCACAGGGTAAGATCTTTGATTTTTCTGATCAGATGCTTTCTGATAGAAAATAACACCCCTTCTTATCAGTTCTGAGGGTTTTCTGTGTACAGCATAGGATATCAGCAGGAGAGTGGCTGAAGTCTCTTGCCTCTACTAATGTTGCCACAGAGCTTTCTGTGACAGCAAAGCCCACAGTCATCTAGTCTGGAGCTGGAAATTTCTCCAGGTGATCTTTGTTCATTGAAATATTTTGTTCAGATTTTCAAGTGACACATTTAAAAAAATAGTTAAACAAATAATTAAGTAAACCCAATGCCCTATGCAGGAGGTAATAGATATATATATGTGTGCTATCACTAGCCCAGTTTTTATTGTCAAAAGTGTGCTCACTTGGCAAAAGCCAACTTTTGAGACATAGAGAGTAGGTTTTCGCCAAGGGAGAGCTGTTGGATTGACTGACTGAATTTATCTCTGCAAGATATTTTTAATAAGTTAAACCCCTCCATAGATCAAATATATGACAAGAATGTGACACCGCAAAAGAAGTAGTCTGGGCTTCATGAGAAATGTGCTGGACACAGTTAAGGGAATTACCTTGTGATTGGCTTGGCCTCTTCCTGCTGCAAGTGTTATGGTAAAGGCTAATTCCCCATGCTCCTCCTTTTCTTGGCCACCATTGCAGCATGCCTTGGGCCAGCAAATTTGGTCTATAAGTAGATGTGATTTAACCCTTATGGTTTATTTTCTGCTTGGCTGTCAGCTGATGGCAAAAGGCCAAATGCTAACAACCACGATGGCTGAGCAGCTGGACCTGCATGCATGACATCTCAAAAATTGCTTACATACTGTCTCCTTCATTGCAGTGTGATCTCTTCCTGTTTGACTGGTGTGATGGCAGAAGCAAGATTAACAACCTCAGGAAGAGCACAGGGCTAAGGATTTTTATTTTATTTCAATGTTACTGAAATAAACTATTTCTAAGTGATAAATAGTTGAACATGTTTTCTCTTTAATTAGAACTATAAACTTTTGTAAGGATTTCTTCTGGTTATTTCCCTCATCTGCTTGTTGAATTTCTGCAGATTGTTACTAAGGGTAAAGAAAAGAAATTTTTCTTTGAGGCAGAATTTATCCATCATAACATCAGTAATGAACAGGAGAGAGAACTGTCTGCTATTGCTTGAAAATTAAAAACATTTTATGCAATAATTCTGAAAGCTTGATGTTTAGTTGGTAGAAATTTATTGAAATTTGAGGTAATGAGATTACTTCTGTAAAAGTAACAAATGCAGTAAAGTAGCCGGTACAACTTTCCATATGCAAGAAAAGAAATCCTTTATGTTTCATTTTATTTTAGGCAAGCAAGTGGTTTTGCTGTCAGCACCACTTGTAGCAGTATAATGAAAGTGAATAATTTTAAACAAACCCTCAAATACTCTCTACTTTGTGTTAGGATTATGCAACTGAGAGAGAATAGTAACTTCTTAACAAAAAAGTAGCAATATGTGACATTTTGTCTGTCAGCACTGGTGAAGTGGAATACACAAGCTTATTTAAAATTGAGTTGTATTTCACATAATGATAAAATAATAAAGGAAAAAGAAGTGGCTTAGAGTATAATGAACTCAAAGCACCCAAGCAAGGAATATTGTAGAATCAGGGAGGAATATTATATGCAAGCATCCTGTGAAAAATAACATATCTTGATAAGGGTTTTCTATAATTTATTCTTGATATTGTGGAAGTGGGCACTGAGGAAGACTGGTAAGCATATGACATTACTCGTGTAAATTGGAAAGGATCAGGCCCTGTATGAGATGCATAGTCTTCTTTTGGTACTAGATTAATGTGTCTAAATTTAAGCAGGATAGAGGAATTTTTAAAAACACTTAATGTTAGCACTTCTGCTGACCTAAATGGGAGAAGAGCTTGGACAGCACCGAAGACTTCAGGAAATCCTAGGTTTTGTGTACAGGTTCTCAAATCCTTAACTGCATGTTAAATCAGCCTTCCAATTTGAAAATTGATTGTTAATGGCTTGTTTAACAGACTGAAAACCCTTTGAAATTTATGGAAAAAATTCTGATTATTTCAGAAAGGTTTGGATCAATTTTGGAATCAGTTTTGTTTTAGATGGACTTGGTTGGTTTGTGCAAAACAGTCAGGCAAAGGGGATTAGAACTGAATGTGTTGATTGGTACTGGTTACACATTTTAAACTTGTGGCATTCAGAGTGGAATTCTTTTTGCTCTGAAATTTAAAATAAAAGTAGAGGTTTTTCTGAGATACAGATACAAATTAGAACCAGCTTTTTTTTTACTGTACACAGTCTTTATAATTTTTCCACTACTTCCATTGTTATTGAAGGATGTGCAATCTCAGAGAAACATTCCTCCAAGTAGATGGATATTATTGCGGCTGAAACAGAAGTTAACTCCAGGAAATGTGTTTTGTGGTTCACCATGTTTAATTCAGTGCAACACATCTGGCTATAACTTGATTTCTTTTCCTGCATATTTTTGTGCTCATTTGTGATGCAAGCAGAGGGAGGAGAGACTAGGCAAAATGTGTTTCCTTGAAGTGCAGCATTGCTGTGTGCAGCAATCCCCTGTTCTGCCTGATCAGTCCCAGGCTGGCCTCAGCTTCATGGTATACTTCCAAATTAATACCAAGGAACCTGTTGTTATTCTTGGTTTTGCTACCTGTGAAATTCAATATTGGACTGGTAAGAATCCAATTTCGCCTAATCCAGCAGGCAAACCATGATGCCACTTAGGTGAACTTTGCAAAACACTCTGGGTAGAACAAGGATCTGCCAAAGCCTCCTCTTGCTTCATTCTCTCCAAGTAAAGAACCAAATTCTGTAGGAGCGCTGTGTAAAAAGCTCAGTGCTTCCTTGGCTCACACACTAAGAACAGATGCTTAATATTGACTAGATACATTTGCTGTTATTGGAATTACATTACTGTGTATTCATGCAACTTCCCCAAAAGAGACATTTTCCCCCTTGTGTTGTGTTTAAATATTTTCCAGTTAGTAATCTCATAATACCCTTCACAAAAGAAAATAATTTCATAGCAGAATAGACACATCCTGAAGGTACCATGTCTTACATGAGGACTGGTCCTTCATTAGTGCCGCAGTGGAATTCAGGTTTGCTAACAAAGCAGAATGTGCCCACGATATTAATGTAGTGTGATCGGCCACTTGATGAGGGAATAATTCATAGGCATGCACTAACAAGGCTTTGACTGAGCTTTGCTCACCCTTTTAAAGGAAGACAGGGCTGTTGTTTTGGGGTTCAGTCCTGGCCCTTCTGAAGGCATGAGGATTATATTGTCTCTTTGAGGTGTATAACAATGAGAGCACTGCCTCTTCCTGACAGGCCCTGTGCTATGCCTCTGTTAGAAAACAGAGCTCAGAGGTCTACCAAAAAGCCCACTGTGCCTGGAAATATCAGACAATGAAAAACGGAATTAATAGAATCTGACACAGTTTTACTGTAGCAGCATGTTTTTCCTTACTTAAATATATTTTTCCTTCTCTTGTCAACAGATTACTTGGTGCTCTTTTCAGAAACAGAAAAGTTGCAAAACCAAAACAAAAGCTCTAAAGATATTAGGTTAAGGATTTAATTCTGTGTTTAAAAAAAAAAAAAAAGATACCACACAAAATGTCAGACAGTCTGAAGCACTGCTGGCAGAGTTAAGAAAGTGGTTCTCTGACAAAAGAAGCCTGGTTGTCTTTGACTATCCATTTGAACATGCAGACCTGCTTGCAAGCCTGAACTAGAATTCTTGTCCAAATTTTGGGAGTGCTTGGATTCTGCTTTTTGGGGTTGATCTTGTATTGAATTGCTACCTACATCTGTCTTTCTCTGCAAAATACTTGGGTTGCTTGAAGCTAGAGTTTTGCTTTGGATTGCAGAGTTTCTCACTTCAACATAATATTGTTGGGTTTCTTATTCCAGAAACATATTGGCCCCAGCTGAATGCTCAGTCACTGTGGTTGAGGCCTCTGTTTGGAGATGCAGGCTCAGGCAAAGGGAATTTACTCAATTTTTTAGTGCTCAGCTGGTATTGTCTGGGGTGAAACTCCAAATCTTCTGGCATGTTTTGCTGCTGACTTCAGCCTGGCTAGGTTTTTCCCTGTCTCATATTTTTGTGCTGCCCAAACAGCTGCTCACCTGGAAAGGGAGTAGGCAAAGGTTCCCTTTCATGTTTTGGATTCTGTGTGTTTCTAAGGCGTGTTCTCAGCCTGGATTAAGTGAGTTATGAGCTGTTGAACAGTGCAGAATGTCTGTGGCAGCAGCTATGGAGGTCTGCCCTCAGATCTCTTTTTCCTTCTTCAGAAACCCCTGCAAACAGAGTCTGGAAACCAAGCAACATCCACCAGTCAGACAAGACAGAGAATCCTGTAGCAATAGCAGTAGGAAAGCAATTATGGTAAGCCTTTAACTAGCTACAGAGTGAACATTTTACATTCCTAAATCTGCCATAATGCAAAATAATCTGTTTATATTAGGAAAGACATTGCATTCTGCTCACTCATCCCTTCCCAGGCTTGTCTGCACAGAACTAGGTTTCCATAGCTCATAATAGGAAAACACACAATTGTCAAAACTTTAGGACTTGGCTTCTTTTCTTAATATTGCCCCAGCTGCACTTTCTTCATAGCCAAAGGGTCTCTTCTTGCTCCTTCAATGAAGAGACATATTGCGATAATTTGGAGTTTGGTGCTCATCCCATGAGCCACAGGATCCTCTCTCAGCTGCTGGACTCTTTTCCCAATTACCACATGTGGCCTTGAAGCTGTTTTGCTCAGCAGCACTTGATAGAGTTCAGACATTCTGGCCTCACAGGCACCCACTCACCCTGCTTTGGTGCCATTCTGTCTGCAGCTCACAAGTAACTTCTGTTGGTGCCCGTTGGGATCTGACACAGGAGGCCTCCAAGTCAGAAACATCTCTGCTTTCTTCCCAGCCCCATTTAAACAAGACCATTTTAGTAGGTGACCATTTCACCTGATGGATGTCATAAAGCAGGTCACATTTAAAACTTCCAATAAACTGATTTTAAAATTAAATTTAGCAATAGCATTTCACTAGTGAAGTGCTCACTTGCAGAGCTCCAAGCACAGTGAAGGAATTTAGTGGGTCTTTTTATAACCACGGGCTTGCCTCTAACTACAATTATAAATGGCTGAATTCTTATCTGGTTAAAGGGAGTTGGATTGTGCCCTGAACTAGATGCCAAGTTTCAAGAGCTTTCAGAAATCGGATTTAGATCAGATGAAACCTTAAGAAGCTAGATGTTTGGATGAACCACATGTTTTCAGAAAAACCCCAAACCTTCTCACTGTGTTTTTTTTTTTTCTTATAATCTTCTAATATAGTGAATGCATTGCTGGCTGTCTTCTATATGAAGCAGGGTAATATATGCATGAATAGCTTTAAGCTTGTGACTGGTTCCATTGAAGGGTTAAATTTTTGTGCATTGTTAAGTTCTCTGTATGCGACTGCCATTCCAGAGCCCAATCCCACATTCCTGAGCAGCCAAATTTCCCCTGGAAGTCAGTGGGAAGTTTTCAGGTGCATAGCAATGGACTACAAAGCAGAGTTTCTTGAGAAACAGGGGACTCACCATTTTCAAACAAAAATCTAGTCACCTTGAAAGCGACCTCTGTGCTCCCTCTCAGCCAGAACCATTGAAAGAAAACCTTCATTTGTATTTATCCTCCAACACTGAGTGAAACAAGCATTGCATACCCATCAAAGAAAACACTTTAAAAATGCATTTTAAAAATGCCTAGACTTGGAATGTTGAAATGTTTTTGACCCTTCCCTTCAGTGAGGCACGTTTATTTTAATAAATGCAGTTAGGCGATTATTACAAGTTGTTGGAAATAGTATTTATTTGAGAGAAAAGCAGAGTTCCCTTCTATTTCTCTCCCTATTTCCCCCCTGTGATTCCCAGTTTCAGCTCTTCCCCCAGACTCATTTGGGCAGGGTGCCTGTGAGCAGCACTGAATATAAAGAAAGGAAGCGGCCCAAGTGTAAGTTTCCTTTGCCTTATGCCCCATATTATTCCTTATTTGTTGTGCTAATTCAGCAGCGTAATTCCCAAATACAGCCTCCTTGAATTGTTTTGATGAGAACTGCTAACTCAGTGCAGACTATTTTTAACGAGCTCTGCAGCCCAAAGAGTCAGAACTTTATGGTGTGAAGGCTCCACGCACTAACCGTTTAATAATATGGCCGGGTATTGAAGTCCCACTACTATTAAAAAAAAATGAATAATTTCTGCGATGTGATTAAAATTTGTTTCTCAAGCCCCGAAGCGCAGCGTGCGAGTTAAGCAGCCGGGCAGCCGCGTCCTTTGTCCTGGTGCCTTTGGGGACGATGTGGCAGTGCCCTCTAGTGACACAGCCCGACAAGTGTGCCGCGGAGCACAATGCAGGACTTTGTTCCACTTCCTGGCCGTTCTTTCTTTTGCACTCTATTTTGGGACGAAATTGATTTCTGTCTAAATATTTCCAAAGCTAACATCTAGAGAAGGCGTCGCAGTCCCAAAAATAATACGTCTTTCCATACTTTTTAGAATCGGTGGGTGTTTTTTCATCTTTCAACTACTGTATTAACAAATGAGCTGTGGTTAAACATTTCAAAGGAGCAGAATTTTTATTTTTGCTCTTCTGCGTTACTTGTGCCAGCAGGGTTTTGCATGGCTGAAGCCTTACAAAGTCAGTAGTTGGAGGCTTCATCCAGTTCCCAGGGAATTTAGTACCCAAGTTCTCATTAGACTTCCACAGGAGCAGGATTGGGTTCACTGGATAGTCATACACAATTAAAAGATAAACAGTCAGCCTGAAATGTTACTGAAACTTTTAGCTTCCTTTGCTCAGAAAACAGGGGCATTCAGAAATGTTCAGGAAAAGAAAAAAAAAAATAAAAAAATAAAAAAAATAAGAGAAATCTATGCTAATTGTAGAGAATTTCAGAAAGTGCACAAAACATCTATACCTTTGTTGCTGTCAAACACTAGTTTCTCTCTGTGTCCTCCTACACACATTTTATAATCTCTTTGTGACCATAACAATAACATATTGGAATATGACCAAATCAGTGACCTGCTTCATTCAGGGATTGGCTGGTTTTTGGCATTTTTCTGTAGCAATGAAATCAGTGAACTATAGTTTGCCTACAATGTACAGGGGATTTAGTGCATGCTATAGTACACACTATTAAAATACCATATTTTTTTCATATATTCTGTAATGAGACTAGATCCAGCATTGTTAATGCTGTAGTTTGTGGTTTGAGTACTCCTGCTGTTACTGTTAGTCATATTGAAATAGCACTAAGGAGCCTCATTCAGATGTGCCTGCTGCTGTACAAATATGAAAAGGAAAAAAAAAAAAAAGCAGAATCTATAAAGTTAGTTTCTCTCTTGAATATTTAGTTTTATTTAAATATCAAACTTCCTGTGCCATAAACAAACAAAAATCATCCTGTTAACTGATGCATTAAAGAGGTTAGATCCTGTATTTCTTCTGTGATGGGGAGGGGGGCGAAAGGGGAAGTGATGCTATTGACCTATATAAGTGCTATTCAAAGTGAGCAAAAGTTAGCCTAAGAAAAGCTGAAATGTTCTGCGTGATCCTCTTCACATGGAAAGGTCAGGAGGTGGAGAGTGAAAATCAGGAGAAAAAGATGTGATTAAAATGAGGTTTTATTTTTGTTTCAGGTTAGGGGAGTGGGAGCTGATTGAACATATTAGACATGAGAGCAGAGTAAGAGACATATCCCTCAGTGCCAGGGTTATCCATGTAACCCAAAGACCCTTTTTATTTAAAAAGATATTGCTTGTGATCTTTTCCAAAGATGGAATCAATAAATGCCCGCCAAAGTTACTCTTTTGGTCAAAATGATAAATGAACATCGAAGTGCTATAAATTGGTAGCAACCAGCACAGTGATCCTGGAATTCAACAAGAAAACCAATAAGAGCAAAGCAACACTGAGACCCTCCTGGCTCTGCCATTGCTGCTGAAATTCTTAGAAATGATCCAAATATTTGACATGAAATGATAAAAATAAAGAAAAAAATGTTTTGCATTTTTTCCCTCATTGGAATTAAACCTTAAAATAACAAGTCCTGTCTCCTTCCAATGTCTGTAGTTTGTATGTCCAGTGAACCTTCAACACAGTCATCATTGTCTGAGTGCACAGCATCTGGAGTCAGCCCTGGTACCTGCCTGCACAGAGGCTTTTGGCAACACAGGAGGTGGGAGCAGGCACCAGTATCCTCCAGTACCCTCCTGTGCTCAGGGAATGCTGCTCAGGCTTGAATTCTGCTCCTAGTTACAAACAGTCCCAGTGCTCCACAGACTCTGTGCTACCAGCAAACCCAGCAAACACAAGGCAAAGCACATAATTTTCCTATGTAGTACCACCCTGAGAAATAACTCCTTGTGTTTCTTGGATATTGCAATACCTTAGCTAAGGACATGCTGATTTGAATACAAAAAATGTACCCCCCCCCCCCAAAAAAAAATTATAAAACTTACTCTTTATTTCTTTACTTTTTTGATTTTTTTTTAAAAACCAATCTGTATTTCCAGCCAGGTTTTCATTTAAAATAACCCTCTCATTCAAAACCTCACCTGTAACTTTATCCCAGTGGTAACTCTTACCTGCCATACTAGCCCTAGGCCCTTGTAGCACTTGACATCATCTCTTGGACAGGTTACAGAGCCTATTGAGACAGTTGTTAGAAGCAGATTTACTCTGCAATGTGGAGCCAACCACAGAAGAAAATTAGTGCATTTATCTGTCAGCATTAGTCTAGATTATCAATCCAGTACACTAGTCACAGGATCTGGTTTTTCTTTCTCTGGGGAAGTGAAATTGATATAGTGGTAGGTAGTAAAGGTGTCAGTTATAAACAGGACATTAGCATGAGAAAGTAGGAAAATGGCTACTTTTAGGCAACAGTCCTTTTTTACGTTTAAGTATAGATTTGAAAAGTAGAGCTTTCTTCCTCACAAGTAGACTTCCTAAAAAGTATGTCAAAATTCCTTCCTTCAAGCCTTTTAGCTTTGTTTTTCCTACAAATAAAGTTTTGAATTCTGTTCTGATTCTGAAAAAAAAAAATGCGCAAAATCCCTCTTTTTCTCTCTCTCTCTCTTTTTTAAAAACAGTTGTGGTAATCAATGTCAAGATTCTGAAAAGACCAAAAGTTTTCCCAATTAGGCAAGCCTCTGCATGACAATGAGAAAATTAGCTAATTTTCTTGGTCATACATCATCCATGACCAAATTGCAACTTTTTTGATGAATAGGACTGCAGTAACATACAGGTGTCCCCATCCCAAATCACTGCCCTGTTTGCTGGATGCTGGATAAATATCCTCCTGAATAGCTAATAAAGGTTTTGTTCTGAGGAACGGCAAAGTCAGCTTGGTCCTTGCTGTGTTTTAGGTTTTTTGCCATACCTACAAAGCTTTCTATTACCAAGCCCAGCCAATCCATTGCTATTTCCATTATCCACCCACAAATGAACATGCTGCATGAGAGAATAAGACAGTTGCTCCCTACAATTACATTCCATTGTATATGGATGAGTATGAACTGCATGAGATTAGATTTTGTATAAACAAGCAGTGAATAGTAATCCTTTGTCCTTAAACCTCCCTCCTTTTTGGCCCTAAAAAGGGTTCCCAAACTCTTTTACAGTTTTGGACCATCATATTTAGGATATATTTTGTTTTATTCTTGGTGATTCCTGGTGGTGGCTGCTGAGAAAAGCAGTGCTGCCATAAGCAGCAGGGAGCCTGGAGCTGACAGGGGTGTCAGAGTCTAGGGTCAGTCCTCCGGACATTCTGGTGTGCCCTGCTGCCTCCTGTGCTCTGCAGGAGCCTCTCCTGGGTGCAGAGGTCTTGAGCAGAACTAGACTTTGTCTCAGACAGGTAGAATGGTGCTGAAGGTTTTGCTGCACTCCTGATATGAAGCAAACACCATCTCTGTTAGGATTTGTAAACAAGGCTGTTGTTTCTCAGAACATATTAAAAAAAATCCCAAGAAGCTGAAAAAAAATGAAGACATTTCAGAGTATGATGTTGGGTGCATAATACCAATGGAATTTCAAAGATACTGAGGCCCTTGCTTCCTTTGTCCTTCTTCCTTATCTAACTTCATATGAAAGCTGAGACTTGTCCTTATATTTCTAGGTCTGTTCAATTTATAACGGATTGTTCTGATTACTGGTGCTATAGTCCTGACTAAAATGTGAACCTCAAGAAACACCACTTAATCCCAAAAGTGAATTTTTTTTTGGAAAGCTTTTTCTGCTTCTGGCTTAAGTACTTAAAGACTTTCCTGTAGAAAATATATCAGCCCATTTCCATGCTGGTTTAACATTTGCCACACAGAAGTGCCTGAGAGTGAGGATTAAAATCAATTCCCAAGAATGACTGGGTCACCTAAACCTGTTGCTTGCTGTTAATAGAAAGTAAGAGCAAATTAATATTTAAATTTCTGCCATAATTTTGTGTGAAAAAATCATTGATTTCTGTTTTGCATATTTCACTAGCAGTATAAGTGAGGTTGTTTGCACCAGTTAACATTAGTCACGGGTAACAGTGCATCAAGGTCAGGCCTCAGCTTCTGTAGGCCTCTAGAGAGATGTTTTTTACTTTAGAAAAAAAATTATTCACTTTTTCTTCAAATAGTGCAGAAAGAATAACTATCTCCCTGTATGTGGTTGGAACTAGATGATCTTTGAGGTCCCTTCCAACCTAAACCATTCTACAATTCTGTGAATGTATTTTCCTGGCCTATTTTCCTACCATACCCCCAGTGGTGAAGGGGACAGAACATGGGTGCTTATGCCTGTGAGGGGAGCATTTGATTTGCACAGGGTAGCAGTGGTGTGGCACATGCTGCCCATGTTCCTCTGTGTGGGCTGCTCTCTGTCTTTGAGTTTGAACTGCTGCTAAATTGACTCTGGGAAAAATTCAGACCTTTTTACTCTATTGCTGTATGTTGCATGCAAGTGTTGTTTCACAGACTAACACCACACTCTTCCCTCTCCCCCAGCAAGGAAAATGTGTTGTGTGGACAAGCACAGGCCAACGTTGCTCTGTTTGTAGCTCTAATTTTTTGTTTGTGGGTCTGCTCCAAGGTACTTGTGCCCTAAAACTGCTGCTGCCAAAGAATTAGTGGGAAAATGGAATTGCTTCACTATCTGAGGCTGATTCCTTGGCCTGCAACAACCAGTGAGAGCAAAAAACTGCTCACAGAGGAGAAAGGGAAGGAACACATGTGGCATGAGAGCAGGGATGCTGCCTATAGCAGAAGAGAGGCAGGAGGTCTGAAGGACTGGAAATAATAAATTTCATTTCCTTCCTGCTGTGTTCTTGGGTTAAATGGTAGAGAATCAATATGAGTTACGTTTCTCTGTGTTGAGTCCCAGTGGGCATCTGTGTGTGTGCAAACAGTCAGTGCCCAGCAGGTCTACATTCCTGGCAGGGAGCTCAGACAGGCTGTGGAGGGTGGGCAGGTTGATGGGACCTGGATGGGTTCATGGTGGGATGGCTCAGGCCTCTGTGAATGTCCCATTTCAGAGGAGGTTTCCTGTGGCTGGTTACATTCTTGCTGTGAAGGCCCACCCGATTTAGATACGTGCCCCTACAGATGCAGTCTGTTGGAAAATAGTGCTGGAAAATAGCCTGAGGCAAACTGTGGATCTTTACCTGCCTCTGCTATAACTTCTTACTTTGGGAAATTCCCTGCTAGACCACTCCTGAGCTCAGAAACCATGTACATGTTTGGGCAGAGGTAGAGATTCAAACTTTTACTTTCGGGGCCTTAGGAGCTCTCCTGGACATCAGCAGACTCTGACTTATGGAAGACCTTCATTTCTGTGCCAGAGGAATAACATTCAGTACTGCCAGGCTTTTTGTCTTTCTTCAGCTGGGAAGGGCAGTCGTTTGAAGGAAGGGGTTGTCTTTGCTTTTAGTATTACCATAGAAAAATGAATTTATTTTTCAAGACTTTGACAGGTAAAAGACTGCAGAGCAGGTAAAAGCTAACAAAGTCCCTGTCTATTGCCTAACACTGCTGCAGTAAAACTTAATGGGAAAACTTCTTGGTAAGGCACAAGGGACCCTCTCCCTGTGGTGTTGTTTGACATGGGAAATGCTTCCAAATTGTTGCACAAGTTTTTTCAAATGGTTTGCTTTTGTTTTGCATGTAAGAAGGAAAATGCTAGAAGCAACTTAAGAAGAATCAGTGCACAAAACTTAGTTTCTCTCCCTCACCAGGTGATCCTTCCCAGTGTCTTTCATTGCCCCAGCAACAAAATGGTGTCTTTCAGCAAAGTGAAAGACAGCTTTTCTTTCATTAACAAGCTGCCACAGATTTGATCCAAATTCTTCATATAGATTTCCTGTATTTTCATTGTCCTACACTGTACTTTTCATAGGCAACATTTATGTGTTTATGTATGTGTAGATATATATATATATATATATACATGGCAGTATTGTTAGGTAGGAAGCCAAGCTAGAGTGGCTTTGCTCCATCTTTTCCCCGGCAGGAAGTTCAGGATCACTTTCCTGAAATCAAGAGCCTGGGGACTTCTTGCTGTTCTACAGAACTGCGATGCAATGAGTCACTGCTGTCTGTCAATTTGTGTCCCTCATTCTCTTAAAATTCTAGAAGTGTTTCTTAATTTGTTTTTACTTGTTTTTCTTCATCAGGCAGTGAAAAGAAAGTTAGATCTGCACCAGGAATAGATTCAGGGAATTCTCATCCAATTCGGCAAATTCTTTGCTCACTCCCCCTTAAATGAAGATATTTCCATTAGAAAAGACTACTCGTGTGAATAAGCTTTGCCCAAATGCAATACCAGCATGCATCATCTCAATCTATAAATCCAAGAAGCAAAGATTTCACGTATTCCACTCCATAACTGGAGTTTCTGGATAGTTGGAAAATCAAGCTGAAAAACATCATCAGAAATTCTCTGTTGAATGCAAAGCATAAATTTAAGAGATTGTGATATGATTGCAAAGGGCAGATCTGATGACCTAGAATTTTAAGAGGAGAATTTTAAGATGTGAACAAATTTCTGAGAACAGTAATTGGCACAGGAAGTCATCAGAGCTCTGAGATACTGAAGCATTTTACTGAAGATGCTGCTGGGTTTTGCTCTGCCCACTGTGCTTTCAGTTCTCTCTCAGCCCTCTCTGCTACTTGGACTTTGCAGACCTGATTGCTAAAGTTAATTGAAATGCTGTTTATGGAGTCAATGATGATGTTTTCATTCACTAGGTACAAAAGAGGAGAAAACTATGAAAAATTTTAAATTCTCTCCTTTTTCAACTTTCAAGTTGGGAAAAAAACCCCATAAAATAATGCAACTTCATTGACATTTTCCTTTCTCCCTGTCTCTGAACTTGAATTTTGCACTCTGACATAGTAGGACAGATCTTTTGTCTGCAGGTGCAACGGAGAAAGGGGAGAAATGTAGCATTGTGGAAGAGCCCTGAGGGATGAGAGCAGTAGGAGATATCATCTGTTCCTCAATTCCCAAAGGAAGGAATCCTCCACTCTGACTTGACATACAGGTGGTTGTGTTAATTGCAGAGATATGGGTTGGGATAGTTTTACTGTATAATATTACGTACCACATGCCTATAGATCTATAAATAGGATAATGTTTACTTTTAAAAGTGCATGGTTACAGTTTCCCGAGTTTTTGCAAAGCTGGTAGCCTCAATCTGGTGATGGGTTTTGATTTATTTTACTAAGAGAACCATGAACATTATATCAGAGGTAATATGTTGTGAAAGGGCTGATTACAGTAAATATAAGAGCAAATTCAAGGAGGAAGGAAAGAAACCACTATTCCTCCTTGCTGGTTTGTGGGGGTTTTTTGCTATTTTACTTTAATATAAAAGACAGGCAATCATTTAC
This sequence comes from Pyrgilauda ruficollis, assembly GCF_017590135.1. Taxonomy (NCBI): domain Eukaryota; kingdom Metazoa; phylum Chordata; class Aves; order Passeriformes; family Passeridae; genus Pyrgilauda; species Pyrgilauda ruficollis. The sequence goes on from NW_024520318.1 coordinate 7,517,101, forward strand.
ATGAATTTCTCCATTATAGACCAAAATAACAGTGCAGTTTTCATTAACAAAAAGACTACCTTTCTTCTTCGTTTGTGTTGTCAAGATACTTTAGCTGAAACATACAGTGATTTCCAACACTTACCCTAGTTGTCACACTGAGAGTGAAATAATGGCTGACATTAGGAAGATTATTTTTCAGCAATAAAATTACCTTTCACAACATACTTCTATCTAAGTGGAAATGATGGAAAATCATAGATTCTATTTTCAAATTGAGAGAGAGAGAGAGAGAAAGATGAAAATGAAATCAACAGGATTTCCTACCAGAGAATGTAGAGAATGCAAGCAAGCCAAAGATGCTGCCCCAGATCCAGTGGGAGCATATTCCCAGACCTGTTTTTATTAAGTGAGCCAGTTGATTGAGACAAGTGGAATTGTGTGAAATGTTTTCTGTGCACAGTGTAAAATGTGGAGGTTAATTAACTGGGATCCCAATCCTGCTGCCTCTGCTGTCAGCAACACAACTCATGTGGATATCATTAAGAGCTGAGACTGAGCTTTTACTTAGGTTTTGTTAAGGACTTTGTGAAATTTTTTGATGAATCTCTAGCCAGATTTGACAGAAATGGGGTCAGTTTAAGGTTTTCTGTTGAAACTGTGATGTTCCCAGAAATGTATGATTTCAGTCATAGTGCTGGTGAAACTTGGCTTCACTGTGCATGGAGTTGAATTTGAATGGAGTGCAGGGCATCTGAAACTATGTGAATCAAAAGAAAAAATGTGCATGTGATCCCTGCTGAAGTGTAACTGCCAAATTAAGTCTGCCTATAAAAATGAGCTTCTAAAGAAAAAATGAAAGGAGTGTAGGCTGGTTTTATAAATACAATTGCATCTTGTGTCATCAGGCAGGCAGCCAGCAAAACAGTGGATTGTGACTTGGGCTATAAGTTGCATAACTATAAAGGTAAATAAGTAAAAGGAACGGATTGGTGGCTTTCCATTTGCCTCTAAGTGAGGGTAGAATTGGGCCTTCAGGAGCACTCGAACAGTCCAAGGCAATAAACACAGTGACTTTGCACTCTGCACAAAATATACCTGCAAGTAAACCCAGTAAAATAATGCTTTCTCAAAATGTTGCCCCTCTGATTTTAGCCCTCCAAAGATCTATTTTTAGATTTGCCTCTTCTGTCAGTGTTGCTCCTGAGCCATTGTTCCCCCGAGTCGGGGCTGGTGAAGTAGCTGGCAGCGAGTTGCGGGTGGGTTGGAAATGCACACGAACACGCTCAGCTACAAAGAGATTTTAGTTCTCATAGTGTTAACTGCCCCTTCCCTGCACTCCTCTCCCCCCGCGCCACCCCCGCCTGCCACAAGCGCGACCCAGATCACATTAGAGTCCCAGAGCACAGGGAACGGGTCTCATCTATCCGTCACCAAGGAGGCAGACAGGACGGGGAAACAACAAGTCATTTGTACCTGATGAGGAGGACACTCCTGGGAAACAAACAGATGAGCCACCACATGAATCTGAGCTATTCTCTGAGGTAAACAGAACTGCATGAGAAACACACAAATTATCAGGGGCATCATGCTTAACTCCCTCGCTTCAAGCTGCTGGACAGGCTGTGGGCCTGAAATTCTAGATTGTCCCTATATCTGATTGTGAGAAAGTTAACCCCCTAAAAGCATCAGGGGAGGGGGAGGGAATCCCAGACCCCAGGTTTGTGGAGCAGCATTGTTCACCCTTGCTCATGTTTAGTTGTCCATGCCACCCCACAGTGTCCTGGGACACCAGCCCTGTGCCAGTCACACAGGACATGGGCACCAGGGCTTGCAGCATGCTTTGTGCAGGTTACAGATTTTCCCTTTGGGGCCATTTCTGGTTAGATTTATTTCAAGCTTGAGCCAACTTGTGATGCTGTAACACTCTAATGATAGGTCGTATCAATAGTGGGGTCCGTTGCTACAAGCAAAACATTTGTAGTAGGGTGCTGTCGCTAGGAGTGGTGACAGCATTGACACCACTGCAGAGCAGGGCTGAGTGGGAATGGTCATGTGTTCATGGCACATCTTGCTCTGCCTGCTCCAGTAGGCTTGAGGCCCTTCCTTCACCTCACATTTTGTAAATGTGCTCTCATTCTGGTCGAAGAGGCTCATATTAACTGATTTTGTAGCAGGCCTAAGCTTTCTAGCAAGTTATGTGGGACAATTTCCATGAAGAGAATTTAAGTCATAGTTGCAGTCTGCTGCTGTCTTTGACACACCATTGCACTGGGCAGCTAGAGGCTGTGCAAATCTTCGTGGCATGGCCACAGGGATAATATAGTAGTTTATCCCTATTTTATGACAAGAAATTGAAGTGGAAAGAGATTTACTAAGTGATTTTTATTAAGTCATACAAGGATCCTCTGCTGAAGTGAGGAATTAAACCAGAGTTTTGAATCCTAGTCCAGACCTTTTAATCACAAGGTCATTCTTCCATTCTGCTAGGTAGCAAAACAAGAGGTTTAATTTGGTGCTTAATATTTAAAAAGAGTTGTCTGTGAATCTCAGTCCAAGAGGCACATAAGTATAGTGGTTAAAACAAATTGGAGAAAGAAAAAATATCCTGCTGGAGCTGAGTTCAGAAGTCTGGCAAGAAGAGGGGTCTTGTGATTAAGCATGACTTGAATGTAGGTCACTTTGGAGAGCCAGGTGATTTCTGAATGCAACACTTAGCAAAGTCTCTCTGCTCTTGGTAGATTTTCGGTAATGTAACTCAGAGGAGATCAAGGTTCTAATTTTGACATTTTTCTTGACAAGTATTGTTCTACTTCTTTTCTTTCACTCTTTTCCCTTTTTCCTTGTTCTTCCATTGTGAAAGTGATTATACTGTGTTGTGAAGTGATTAGTGATAACAAGTGATGCTCTTTGAGTAATATGTTAGGAATACCTTTTCACATTCATGAGTTATAATATGGGAGGGTTATAGTATGTTTGTATTGTACCTTAACAGTTTCACTTCTGAAGTGCCAGTGAATGCTCTATAGTATATCTAAATTTTCTCTGAAGATTGGTACAATACAGAAACATATAGTATCATTTAGAAATACAAAAACATGTGTTAAAGAATTTTAAAAATGCTGATTCAAGAACTAGAAAACTCATTGAAGACAGATTGGTGATTTTGCACCTGTCCATGACATCTCTGAGAACATTAACTGAATAGGGACAGATTACCAGGCAGGCAGAGAGCTCTGTACAGCCAGTTCCCTCTTGGAATCTGCAAATGTGATTCCACTACCTTCATGAAAGTTGATTCATGAAGGCCAGGGAAAAATTTAGCTTTTATTATATAAAGTTTTGTATTCATGAGTTAGTATTCTCTGTGAAGTATGTTGAGCTTCTCTTTTTTTACATACTGTGTTACTGAATCATTCATACCTATCTCCCTGACAGATGATCACATCTTATAATTAATTTTATGAAAGTATTTTCAATTAATTCTTTCCTTATTCTGAGTAGTAAACCCTTGAATATAACCCCATGAATATCATCTTTTTATCATCAATTTAACTTTACTCCAGGCCAGTAGATTACATTTTGTGTACAGGGCAGCAACTGTAAATTAGCCAGTATTCATAGTGGAAGTATTAGTTTTTTGGTAATCAGAAACACATATTGGTTTGTTATCAGATTAGGAGGTAATTGAATGAAAGAGGATTATTTATATGTGCTTTATTTCTAGATTTTAGAAAATGGGTCTAGAAGATGGAAAAGTAGTTTCTCTGATTGCAATTTGAGGATGTTATCTCAACTGTAGGGAATAAGGAATAAGTCAAAATGATAGTGGAATAGTTATTTTAGACAGAAGACTTAACCCCTTAGAAAAAAAAAAAAACCCATTTGTACAAATTCTCCATTTTTGCATCATAAAGAACAAATGCTCCAGGACTGGCTTCTGTTTAATCCTATGCTTATATGTTTTTAAACCTGTTTCTGCTAGTATTTTCTGGATATTCAGTGTACCTCCTTGTCGTGCTGTTCTGCTCCTGGTGCACTTAATGGTATGATTCCCATGGATTTTTCTGTACAAACAATGTTTTGCTAAACGTGTTCTCAACAAATTGAAGGTGTGTTTCTAACAGGATGGAGCATTAGTCAGTATGCACATGATGGAAGCTCCTCACAATAGGAGAAAAGGCCAGTTTGTTTAGTCCTCTTTCAGAGTTGTGCACCCCTCTAATGCCACCTTTCCTGTCTGAGTCAGGGCATTGTCTCTCTTGCCTGTAAACTGTAGGGTCAAGCTGAGGTAAATCTCTGATGGGATGTGAAAGAGGGCAGTTCAGCTATCTGATGGGAACTTCTGTGTACAGTATCATTTAGAGGTCATGTTTTTCACCCCATCAGATTTTCATAGGTCGCTTCATTAAAAATTGAGCTTCAACCACACAACAAAACAGAGTGGCAGGCTGCTTGAAACTTCTATCAATAATGTATCAGCTCATCTATTCTGATTTCTTCCAAATACTGCCTTTGTTATTTTTAGCACAAAAGAGAATGCATCTAAATACCAAGCTCTGTAAAGGGGCAGGAGACTTCACTCATTGCCACGCTTTGCTAAACAGTGTCAAACACGAAGCAACCTTTTGCTTACATAGAGCTTTTCAGTTAAAGGGGGAAGGTTTCCATTCCATGAATGCTTGTTTTTGTGCTGGCCAAGATGAGCAATTTTTCAAAGCCCTCATTAACCAACAAGAGACATAGCTGTATTCAAGGATCCCTCCAAAGCACCAGTCATGTCAGAAACACGACCAACTCATTCTTGGTGTGGGCTTATGCACAAAGCTCTGAGTAGTGGTCATGCTCACTGTGCTTGAGAAATTGCCAGGGGTGTTGATTAGAAGGCCCAGTAATCCCCTGGGCTCCTTAAACTACATGTAGGAATGCTTCCCTGCCTTGCCATTCCATTTCAGCCAGGGGAGAAGCAGGCCTACACATTTCTTTTTTTGCTGTTTTTTGGGTCATTTTCTCTGCAGAGAAAGCAAAGGCTGTAAGGCCTGCCTTGTACAGGTCGTTTTAGTGTGTGCTGTTTATTGAGTGTGACTGTGCAAGGGCATATGGAGGTCCAGGAGAATCCAGAAGAGAGTAATTCAATAATTAGAGCCAAGAGCTTCTGTCTCCAAGATGTAGTGCTGCCTGTAATGTGAATTTTTGACGTGGCTTTGTGTCTGTAATGTGGAATAACAGCATTTCCTCCCTTCCACATCCTGCTCCCCACAATCTTATGACTTGAATGGAAACAGGCAGAGGAAAAAGCACTCTTTTCTTATGGATTTTCTCTGACACGTCCCTGCTGCAGTGCATGTCAGTGAACCTGTGCATTACACAGGAGTGGCTCTGTTCTAGTCTGCATCATTCAAGATTTGTTTCTCTCTGAGAAGGTTTTCTTCAGTGCTGGCTGGTGTAAGGAGATGTAAATTTTTTTCTTTGCAAACTGTACAAGGTCCTTTGAATTTCTTCTACCCAATATATCTTTCTTCAGCTCAATAGCTCTTCATCTTAATTTGCAGAAAAGTTTGGGGCAGACTTAGGAAGAAGAAAATTCTTACCTGTAAGAAAACAAAGGAACCTTCAGTAAAACCTGAGGGTAAAAGCAGGAATATCTTATATAATATATAGCAAGTAGCAATATATACTATCATATATATATTTATATATATAAATTATCTTATATACCGTATAGCAAGAACTGTAAAGCTGTATTTTTTTTGTTTTAGAATTAATAGTCCTAGCAACCCATTTCTAAAAATACCCATCATAGGGGAGGTATTTATACCTCAGCTTTAGGCACCTCTCTCAGCTGGCTAAGTTAGTCACTTTATATCTCCTTTACAGTCAGAGCAGAGAAGTTTCTGGCTGACCCTATGCAGCAGGACTTCAGTGCCTTGCTTTATTCTGAAGAGAAGCCTGTGATTTTAAAGGGATAACTGAGATTATCTGAGTGAATTATGGACTTCAAGTTAGGTGATATGATTCTACCACTAATGTCTCCGCAGGTTCATTGAGTAACTCAAGGTGCTAGAATTTCATAGCTATTTGCAAATACTCTAATAATGACACAGAGAACAAAAAGGCAGGAAAAGCTTTATTGCTGTTGTGTGTGATGTTCATGACCTCGATTATTTTGCTTTATGTATAAGGTCAGCTCTTTCTACAAGGAGAGTGTGAACTACAAAATCAGCTGATAAATCTCTATGGTGTTTTGTGTTCTTCAGCATTGATTTCTGCATGACTGGTATTAGTTGCTTGTACTTTTTCAGGAAAAGATGCCATTTTGCTGTCAGGGGAGTTGTTCAGAAATTAAGGTAGTGAGTAAGCTCAGTAGTGGCACCAGTGCAACTTTGCACCTGTGGACAGAATATGTCCATGTACTGTGTGATGGGACTATGACAAGAGATGGTGGACCATGGAGTTTGTTAATTTGCTGGTAGTTCTCACATGTATCTCATCTCACCAGTGAGAAATAAGGAATGTATTTTTGCAAATGTTTTTTGAGATGTTCTTCAAATAATATTCTTCTATGGGGAGATGTCTGTGAGTTGGTCTATTACACCATTAAGAGCCTAAGTATTTGAGTACCTTTTGAAAGTGAAATTATCTGTAGGGATACATTTATGTTGTACTCTTAGTCTAAGGGTATCAGAGAAACAAGGAGTTTAGGGATGGATGACACCTTTGATCAGACCAAGTAAAGCAGTTGGGAAAATGGGAGCTGATTCCAGGTGCACAGGATATGTACACACTATCTTTCCAAAGACACTATCCAGCCTCAAGTATGCTATCAGTAGAATAACAATATCAGTGATGATAAATAACAGTATCTTAATTTTTGAAGAGTTGAACAAACTGAAAGGAAGCTGACAGGGAGTTCCTTAGCACTGTGTAGCTCTGTACATGTGGACAAATAAGCAAATAAAAGAATATGAACTGATCTAATAAATTTTAGGCCTTTCATTACAGGATCAAGTTAGACACTTGGGTTTAATATGTTATGGCAATCTCTAGTCAAGTGTGGGGACATTATTTGAACTGTCATGCGCAATTTAAACAGCAATAAATTGCATCTTGATGTTCTGAAGAATTTAAGGACCAAACTACAACCTTGTGAATTCAGTGAGACAGAAAGTGTCAACATATACAGGGCCCTTGTAAACGGTGTGATCATAATGAGCTTCTTCTTGCTATTTTAGAGAAATATTTACTTATTTTTCTCAGAGCAGAGGAAGAAGTTTCAACATTCACTAGAGAATAATATTGTGCACTTGAATTTGATCTTCAAAACATGTCATCTAACAAGTTCACTTTTCTTAGACAATAAATGCTTCTTCCCTTCAGAGATGGACTAACAATGTAATTTGCAAATCTCTTCCCACAAAACCAATATCAAACACAATGCTTATCTGTATTGAGCCTGACAACTTCACAAATGAGCTTCAAAACCCATTCAGTAGCACCATGAATACATATCCTGCAGACATATCAACAGGTTGTTGCAGTTTGTACTTAACGAAACAAATGCTTACCAGCACATTAATCAATCTAATCATGGGGAGAAATCATTCACTACAGAAGTTCTGTAACTTCATTTGGCTACCTTGGTCTGCCTGGTGCATGCCTTTATAGCTTCAAGGCTACCCATGCCTTGAGTTTATATTTGAGTTTGTTAATCAATGAAATCAGTGTGTAAATTTATTAATTATTTGTTCCTCAAGGAGGAGGAACAGGGGAAGCTGCAGGGTTCTGGATTGCTGATTATTAGCCTCCCTTCAGGGAAGGTTGCAGACCTGAGGAGAGACGAGTCCTCTGATATTTGCAGAGGTTTGCTTCCCCCTCTCATATTGACAAGAAAGTGTCCTCAGTGTGTCCTTCACACATCAGCTTTTGGCCGCACAGGGAAGGCTGTGGGCAGTTTGTGGTGTTTGCTGGGAGAGCTCAGTAAGGCCATGGTGTATCTGACTCTGGAGCTGCAAGCTCAGACAGGCTTGACATGTAGCACCTAAGTTTGACATCTCGACACGTGTCCTTTCATCAGCACAGGAGAGGTTTAGTCCCCCTTTTGGATCATTATCTGCTTAGTAATGACTCACTGCAACACTGCCAGCTGGGATATGAAGCTGCCCAGATCTTCACAGGGAGCTCAGTGTGATCTCAAAGATGAACCGTTGGTGATGTTCAAAAACTTCAGTTAACTTTTTAAAAAATTATATTGCTCTTCCCTGTGTGGAAAGTCAGCTGTGCTTCAGTTCATGTGAAGTGCTATTCTCCTTTAGTTCTAGTGCCTGGGGGCCTTTTTTGAAGTAGTGGGGTCTGAGCTCACCAGCTCATGTCTCCAAAATCCTGGGTAGTCTCAGTGTGCAGTACAGTGAGAGCTGTGAAGTGCTGGGAGGCTGTGGGTCTGTTAGAGCCTGTCTAACACCTTTGCCACAGCAAGCAAGAGAGAGGGGGCTGTTCTCTGAAAAAGAGATGAGGATGACATCTGTAAAGTCAGTCCTTGAAGGTCAGTGACACCCAGTTAGGCCACAGCTGCTTTCCACCCCAAGAATCCGGGTGACTATGTGGCTGAACACTTCACTAGAACAGCCAAAAATCTCATTATTTTCTATATTTCTGCACCTGTATAAAAACATATGCAGCGCAACAGTCAAACACAAACAGTAGTGAAGAAAGTGTCCTGTAAAAGGAATGGTCTGTGAAGTCAGTGGCCCATTTTCCCTTCCCCTTAAACATCCCTTCTTTCCATCAGAGCAATCAACACTTGGAAATTGCATCAGTTTACTTCAAATCAGTTCAGGTAAATTAAAACATCTTTTGTGGATACACAGTCTGACACCAGTGTAATGTTAGCTACATGATTTCTGCCAGTTTTCTGAGTGATAGGGATGTACTATACTAAATTTGCCAGAATTAATGTAGATTCTGTGTTGTCCCCAGAAGCTGCTTTTAAACAAATTTGACACAACAAAAGGATTTGCACTGAGTGATCGTGGAATTTCGGATCTGTTTATAAAAGAAACTTTGCTACCTGTAAGGAAAGAAATTTAATTTTACAAGGCAGTATGAAATGGATAATGTTTTGAGTATGTGCTTGCACTAGCAGCTTTGGGAGATTGCTGTGCTTCTAGCAGTCAAAATGGACTTTCAGAAATTGTTTGAGTATGTCATCAGCTCAGATGTGTGTTTTGTAGATTTTGGTGGAAGGAAGCACACATCTGTACAGGCAGCCATGGGTACAGAGTACATCTGTGCCCCAGGACTTGTAAACATCCTTCTGAGCACATGCACAGGATTATGGTGTTGTACAGCCACAACTCAGTGATAGCCTCAGCCATCACACAGGTGCATCATTTAGCACCAGCAGTAGATGCAAATGCAGACAGAATATTTCAGACACCATATCAGTTCCTGATTTAGCAAGACAGGCAGCAAACTAGATGGCTATGGGCACATGGTAGCTCTGCTGACCTCTGAGAGTTTCCATTCTCCAGGACAGCAGGACTATTACATGGCACATGCTTAGAGCCTGTCTGAATTAAGACCTAAGAAAAGTTGGGGTTTTTGTCTGGGACATTGAAAATGATGCTAGAAAAGATGAGAATTTTATCTCTAAATTGTACTTGGCTTTCCCTGCTCCAGAGCAAAATTTCATTTATTATTCTAATTTATTAATTTTAATTCAGGAAAAAAATTCTTAACCATTTCTCAAACATAGCAATAAGTACGAGTAATTATTTAATAACAAGGCAGAAGCTTAAGAAATGTGAAGAATATCTAAAGTAATGATAGCAATGCTGCTCCTTCCTTTTGAAAACAGGAAAATCTTGCAATCAAAACCAGTGTTTTCACAGTTTCTCATTTTGCCTGAAAGCTGAAAATTTGATTGCAGCCAGTAGTATTATTTGCTACAGTAAAAAACCTTTAGGAGTCTGTTACACTATTTGTAAAATGGTAGCAATAAATGTGTACTTTCATTACACTATTGGATCGATAGAGTAATCTGCCCAGGTGACTCTGCAGAGAAAATAAAAATCTGACTTTTCAGATTTTCACAAATCTATTGGAGATGTGGCAGTGTGGGCCGTAGCCAGCTCCCCTGGTGCTAGATGTGGACATGGTTACAGAGAGTGAGAATATTTCCCCAATAGACAGAAAATTGTTATTGAGGTACTGCTGATGCACTGTAGGGCTGTTGATGTGTCACATGAAACAAGTGTTTTTCTCTCATTAGCATAAATTTACAGTTATGAAAAGTGAGTCAATAAATACAGTAAATAACTGCAGAAGTTTTGACTTTATCTACTACTCCCCAGCTGCTACCACCGAGCAGTCACTTGGATAAAGTGACTTTTACTTTATTCTGCAGTGGGTGACTGCCCAGCCTGATCAAAGCTTTACCTGCTGTGTGGGGACTGCCTCCTGAATAAATAAGGCGAGTCACTAAATAGTTGAACATTTAATCTATCTGCAAATGAAATTAACTGGACAAACGCAGAAGGGTTCAGTCTAAATAATTCTCCTGCATGGAGTGTAAATCCTAGGGTGTTAGATTTTAGAAAAAATACATACCATAATGAAGGTGCAGAGAAGAAAAGTTCTTTTCCATACCTGCTCACAAACGTCATGAGAGTCAAGCACATTAGTAAAACTGTACTGGACTGCTTTGGAAGAACCTTTGTGCTGTCTTTGCCAATACACACAGTTGACCCCTGCACAGTTTGCAGCCTACCAAGAGAAGTAACTCTTAAGTATTAGTTTCCACCCTCTGTTCAAATACAGCTGACACCAAGTTCCATGTCCATGGTGAAGTGGGGGTGGACAGAGCAGTAGTAAAATGGCCCTTCTCCATCAGCTTGCTGGAACTGAGGATTTACAGTTTCTGATAAAAGGAAATAGGGGGGTAATCCACAGTGGAAAAGCAGATCTGTAGGCAAGTTTTATTCTTAAGCTTCTATCTTTGAGGAGAAACCTTAGGCAATCCTGAGCAGGTCCAGAAAGGGACTATAATAGAAGTTTGATTTTGTCTCTCCTTTTTGGGTTGCCGTCTGCTTTATCATTTACAGAATGTTAACATTCTTTAAAAATAGGCAGATGGACCTCATTCAAGTTCTGACAGTAACTCTTTGTTATTGGTACAAATAGCTGCAGAGGTATTTAATTACCATTAGTAGTCATCAGTTTGCTGTGAGCTGGTGACATTCAGAATAGTGAGCAGGCTGCATTCTTTGTGTCCAGTGAGTTCATAGAAAGTTAAACCTACTTTTGACAACAGCCTCAAGTTAGCTACCATTAACCCCTCTTCAGTTACTGGATGATGTGTTTGAACAGTATGAATGATTAATGAAGGTTAAATAGTCCAGTTTCTATCTTAAAACCTTTTGTTATTGGCAAAGGGCATGGCAACTGGCAAGGTGAGCAGAAATTCAACTGTTTGGTTTTCACCAAATAGTTCTTGGCAAATTTAAATTATCATGAGATGGTACATTCAGAAGGAAATGAAGGGCTGGGCCAAAGAATGTAATCCTTGCCAGTTTGGCAAAATTAAACCAATCATGCTTATGAAATTAAACTTCTCTACTAGTATTTTTCTCAGCAAACACTGCACTCTATTGCAGTATGTAAAAATAACCAGTCTAGCAAAAGACCAGCATTTGGTTTTATTCTTTGTCCCTTTCTTAGATGATACAAACAGAAGGAAAGAAAATTCTTGGCAGTTGCATTCACCTACTCTACCCTAATTCCTGCTCCAAATTTGGCTTTCTGCAGTTTTGCAGAGGTGAGATTCACTTTTGACACCAGAAGATTTGCTGGTGAATCCATGGTACAAAAATTGCCAGTTCTGCATTAGGAGACAATCCTGGAAAGCTCAGAAGTTACAGGGCAGAGGGTGGGTCCAGACATTCAAGTCTCTGACCTCAGACCATCCAGGGTTGCTTTTATACCTGTGAATAAGTGAAAGACAGACTAAGATCAGGAGCTCTGGTGTGCTTGTGAAACAGTTTTGTGAAAACTGTCGTGCATGTATGCCCTCCAGGTACCGTGGGTAACATCTGGGCTTGCTTGAGTAATGCTTCTTGCGTTGTTTCCTGTTTTCCAAGGCAATCCTGTGCCTGTCCAAGATAGAGCACTAATTATTAGTTAGGAGAGGATTAGAAATGCAGAGCTGTGCCTGATGTGACTCCTCTACCCTGGCTGTAGCACTGCATGGAGGTCTAAGGCAGATTTTCTGCCTGATGAAATGTCCAACCCTGGGGTATGAATCTCAAACAGGACCTGAATTAGCTTTTGCTGAAGTGAGCCCTGACATGCAGTCACTCCACTTGACTTCTGGAGACTTCTGGAGACTTCTGCAGGCTGCTCTGCTTCATCTTGTAACTCTTGTTCTCGTTTCCTAAGATACATCTGCGTGGGAGCAGACACCGTGAGTCAGCTCTGCCCTGAGTTAGACACCAAGGCTAACTAACAGTTTGAGAAGTCAGAGTGTTCAGATGCAAATTGGTATCTGAGTTTCCCGATTTGTTTCCTGATTTAATGCCCCTTTAACTGTGGAAGAAATGCTTGCAAAAACACTGAAGTGAAAAATGTGTTGAGAAATATATACAGAAATTAATTTTGAAACGGAAAACAAAAGTATTGCCCTCCAAGCCTGAAAAATGTGTTGCCAGGACATTACAGCTCTTAACCATCGTGTTATGATTTACCCCTTCACTGTGTGTGTATGAGGTACAGATAGGGGATGGAAGAATAGAGTGTACCATCCTCCTACGCTCACTAAGGATGTTTTGGACAGAGTCCACCATGCAAGGAGGTACTTTCACCTCTGGATTTTTTCACCTGTCTGGGAAAGTTTTCAGAGCTACATGATGTGACCTGTATGTCCAGGTTTAATAGCCATCAAACCTTTTAAAGAGAAAATGATGGCAAAAGTCTGCCCAATAAATCGTTGGCTTACCTTTAGTTGCCCAGTCACGAGCCCAGTTAATATAGCTGCATTGACATATGTAAGAAGAATAAATGATTAGTAAATATTCAGTAATAGGTATTTAGAGTTCTGTTAAGTGTCCATTCTGCCAAATTATGTCTGGCCTTTAGAAACAGGGTAAAACACCCATAAGTTTCTAAAGACTAAAATTTATCCCATTATATAAAGTAGGTAATGAGCTGCCTAAGGATTTATTTACACGAACAGTAATAATATTTTAAAGAATGATTAGGAGCACTGAATCACACTTTAGCAGCCATTTTTTGGTGAGTAGTAGAATTTTAATTAGCTTCATATTCATTACTCATCCAATACCTAGTCTCTAATTGTACCCTCAGTGTATTTTGCTGTCACTGGAGCTCACTTTTATTAACTATAATCATTGAAGGTTTATGAAGCCTATCTATAGTAAATGAATACCACAGTGCAAATGAATCACTCAGCCTTACTAAACTGGCATGAGCATTTGCCAGTAGATAAGTACATTTTGTACTTGCATTGACATGACAGTTATGAGAGGCTGAAGAAAAAACTGATTTATTTGACCATCAAGGAAAAGCCTGGTAATTGAATATGTAAATTTTCTGAACTTAGTAGTTTGTTCCATTTTAAAAAAAAATGAAATTGTTTAGAAAAAACAGGTGTGCAACTTTCTTTTAAAAATAAAATTAAAAGAATCCCTTTTCTACTTTTTATCATTAACAATACACATTTAATCAGCACAGAATAGTAATGTCCATGACAGTTGTACTTCTGTCCATGCAGTCACCCAAAACCAGTACATGCAAAAGTAAAATACATGAGTCTATTTTGGTTTTCATTAAAATCTTACAAAAAGGTGCTACAAAAAGGTGTTTATCACCTATGCTTTTAGAATGAACTTCACCAGCATCATTGAAGCTCACAGTCTCTTAATCCCTTTGGAGTGCAAATTCACAACCATGAGAATTAATTCCTGCTACTGATGGGTTTCTGGTTTTTCTGTAAGTTTGTGTGACCTCCTCTTTCCCTGTATTCTGAACTTCTCTGTTTGGATTGTAAATTTGTCCACCAGCACAACAGTGTGTTGATAAGAACAGTAAATAAAATTACCCCTGACAAACAGCGGTATCGTAACCACAGAGTTCTGTAAAACTGTCTGTTCTTCATAAACTTTTTAATCTTTTAATAGTGTAGGTAGTTCATACACAAACGTAAAATAATAAGTGAAAAATGAGTTGTCTGGTGACTATGTTCAAAGTGCTGACCTGGCCTTTATTCAATCAAATTCTCAATAATAAGAATGTAAGATTTGCCTAGAGCAGGTCTGAACTGGGATTAAGGATGGCAGCTGTCAGTGATTTTTGCCTGTGAAGTAATGTCACTTGATGCTTCTGTCATACAGAAATGATAATAAGAAAGTCATTAGTGTTTGCAGTATTAATCTTATTGGAGCAGAAATTCTTTCAGAGATCATGATTTTTCTCTAATTTCTCAATTGGCCATTAAAAAATTGTGAACTGGTACTGTATGTCATTCTCCCACTCAGAAAATGTCAGTCAAATAGAAAGATTAAAACAAGTAAGTTCTGCTTAAATGCCTACCAAAGACAGAAGCAGATGGAAGAGTGATTTGGTCTGAAATTTTTTTTCTATGCTGGTATGCCACCTGCAAAAATGAAGTAGAAAGTAATATCAGACAGCAAGCTGTTCTCCAATGCTTCTAACCAAGTTGCCTTGAAATTATTAAAAAAAAATTCCAAAGGGAGTTGGTTTAGATATGAAGTTACCGAACTGAGTTTCAGGAGTTTGTAATAAATACACATTTGATTAAGAAAAGTATTTGATTGTTTTACTGTTGGCTAAAATCTCCTTCAAATTTTTAAGACCTTGTTGACTTTCCATCAAAGATGTCACTTAGATGAAATTATATGAATGAAAGAAGAGGTGCTTGCAATTCCCAAATATGTTGAGACAAATTTTAGTTTAAGCCTCAATCTGTCTCTGTGTGCCAAGGTGTCATCCCAGAAGCCATGACTCCATCACAGTCTAACCCACCAATGAGAACAGAGAATCCATCAGTCCTCTTCTTTTGATTTCTCCTGGAAGACCCTGTCATTGATGATCTTCCCTCTTTCAGCATTACTGGATTAGAAACCTATCCCTGTTGAAATTAGTGGTGCAAACACCAGCAAGCAAGGCTGGGATGGTGCAAGGATGTGAGGAAATGTGAATGGCAAGGTTGCTATGATGGAATTGCAAATGCTGCTAATATTGTTGGATAGACTCAGATTCAGATGCTTCCACCAGGACTTCCACTTGCTTGGGATCACTTTGCTGATCACTGCTGCTCTCAACTCTCTGTGAATGTGTCTGCCTGATCTTTTGTATAAATGCAACATCAAGATATATTTCTGGAAAAAATATACCTCGTCTCATAGTAAGTAAATGACAGTCAATCATTCTTGCAATGTTCCCAGATAATTAGCCACTGGGCCTGTCTAATTACTTCCATGAAACATGAGTTGTCTTTCTTAAATTTCTGAAATATGGTCTGGGAAGTCTCAAGTAACACAGTGGTTAGCCACTGGCTGGTCAACAGTGATGATTAATAAAGTTTATTAGTGGTAGTTGAATGAGGGATGGTAAAATATGGATATGCTCCTTACTTTCAAATTATTTATTAATTATTTTATATTACCTTTTTCCACTGTAGTGATTAGCTTGTTTTAATAATATATCAATGTAGTCATGTATACATGATAAAAATACACTGGTTCAACTTGCATGGGGGTAGGAATTCAAAACAAGAACAAGTCTTTAGCAAAAGACACTAAATAGGGTTCAGAGAATTTTCCAACCTCACATTCTTTTAACTTTTTATTTCACGACTGAAACAATTTTTCCTGATACAACGAGTTTCTTTTTAAGAAAGGTGTCCAAGACATACATTTTTATGCATTTTCTCTATTTGTTTTATCCAATTCTTAGCTGTGCCTTTCTCTTCCTTTTAACCCATTTGCCCTTTGTCCTATAGAACCTGCTGATATTCAGAATGTCCATTCTCTGGGAAATTTCAAATTGCATAAAAAAGTTTACATTTCAAAACATCTGAGAATGACAAATGTTTCAATCACAAGTTTGGCTGCAGGGCCAACAGTGGTATTGCAAGAGAAATTAAGGGAAAATGCAGCTCTGACATCAGCTGACAGAGAGCTTTCAAAAGGCTGTGTCCCTTCACAGCTTTCAAATGCACAGCTCTATTGAAAATCATGGAAAATCAGTGGAAAATTACAAGCAGTTATCCATTACTCTACAAATACTCTTTACATACTTGAACTGCATTAAATGTCCGATTCCAAGACACCATTCTCTTGCTATTGCTTAAATTCTGGTAATTCATCGTCAGCCTCTATTGCAGGATAAATCTTTCCTTGAGGATATTCTCAATTCTTCTTGAAAAACAGGGAGGAATCCTGGCACTAGTGGTATTTTTTAAATTTATTTCAGTGCAAACATTTTGGCCCTTTTTTCTTGCTCTGTTATATCTGGAGAGGTTTGCATGAAAAGAACAAAGAGCTGTAGAAGAAATGGCAGATCTCTGCAACCTTTATCTCTTGATTCCCTGGAGAATCACTTATGGATAAGTGTTGCAAGAATTGTTCTTTTTCTGTGAACAAACTGGCTTACCATCCCTGAAATCAAGGAAATGGATTAGCCAAAATCCGTTTGTGTTTGTATACAATGAATATGTTTAAAACCAGCATGGAATTCAGCTCCAACTGTGCACTGGGATCAGGCCAAAAATATACCTTTCCTAAGGTGGCTCCCAGAGACAAAGAATGAACTAGGGCTGGGTTCCTGTGCAGGTGTAATATAGGTTGCTGGCTACATTAGAGGGAAATTGAGGACAACAGAAACATATTTCATATGAAGTAATTGTTATTTACAACTGAAAATTACTTGTATTGAAATTGCTAACAGTTGTAAGTCAGATTTTCTCGCTGTCTTGTGGGGCTGAGAGGTTTACAGGTAAATGCATAATTCTGTGTTTTTTAAAGAGAATAAGACAGCTTTTTGCACTTGGATACAATGTAAAGTTATTAGGCTTTAGTATGGACCTGTTCTTTCCAAATCTAGGAGGTTTGAACTTATAGACCCTGACAGTCCTTATTTTTAATCTATTAAAGTCTTGTAACATAGAAAATGCAAATTTTATGTGCCATTTGTGTCTGTGTATGCCCAAGGTGTGCACACATCTGTCTCTGTGACTGACATTGCTTTGTTTGAACTTTGAATGCAGTGACATGGCAGTAAAATACAAAAGGAAAACCTGCAATAATCTTTGGAGAGGGATCATCACCATCTCAGCCACAAAGTTCTCTTTAACCATAAATTAATTTTGGATATAATTGAAGGGACTGGAGGGTGATCTCCCTCCAGTATCTCTTTAACCCATCATCCCTCACTCCCATCCCAGCTCAGTGCTGTATGTAAGCAGAAATGTGGCACTGGGTTTAATCCTTCAGCACAGGCAGGTCAGGCACTCCCACTAAGCATTAAAGCACTCAGCATTAGTGCTCAGTACCAGGAAATCCCCCAGTTTCCAGAGCCATGGGTAAGATGCTTACATGTCCAAGCATATTTATACACTACTGGAAAATAGGCATTTTTACAGGAAGCATTTCAGATTGCACTTTCTATACTTTTTATTCATTTTTAGAATGTTAAACACAGAAGCGCTTTGATTTTGCACTGTAATGGCTCTGTGGGACTTGGTAACCCTGGGATGAAACAACACAAGATCACCTGTTATTAGGGAAAGTGTAAGAGAAAGCCTCATAAATAGAACACACAGAATAGCAGTGATGTTCATCTGATACAACTGAAAGGGTGACCTGGTGCTTTTAGCTGAGAAATTCAAATACTACTTATTTTATAGCGTGAAATCCCTTTGTGTAAACTGTGTAGCATTTGTGCAGAGTACAGACTGAAGAAAACACTGTTAGTTCTTGAAAAGTGAGATCTCTGCATGCTCAGGGGATAGCTGACTCAAGCAAGTGGGAAAGGGCTGGACAGGCTGGTATCACTGCCACTTCTGGTCTTCAAACTGCTGGGTTTGAACATTTCTCCTTCTGCACTCACCATGCTGATCCCTCCAACTGGCCACCCTCACCATTGGGAGATTTGGGCTTCCCAACCCTCTGGACAGGTGAACTTCTCTTTATTCTCTATTCTTCCACATTTCTGCTCCTGCAGTCAGCTGCTCTAGCCATTCCCACCTCTCCTCACTCAGGGATTTATAGGCTCATTTCTCTGATTTAGATACTTGAAGAAGAACCCTAAGGTAATCCTGAGCATATTGGAAGGTAAAAATGATGATGCTTCTTATGGATTGTTGTCTTTGGGGCTTGGTGCAAGGATATTGGTTTAGGAATCAAGACTGATAATGATCTCATCTCTGCTTCTGCCTCTTGCACTACTGAGGTCAATTAACTTTATTTCTCCCCTGTTTTCATTTGCCAACAGAGGTAATTCTAGAGATCTGCTTTTGTATTAAAAGCTCTGATATGTATGGATGCAAATTACAAAACCCCCCCAGTATTATCAATGCAATCATGAGCTTTACACTTCTGGAGAACCTCATATCCAGAGAACCAGATCTGAAAAAGAAAATGAGGAATGTTTTTATCTATTATTGAAATAACATAAATATTACTGCCACCCTTGAAATTAAGAAGAATAATTTGAAATGCTTCCTAGCACAGGGCAGGAATTGGGCAACTGCACAGATGCCTCTGGAAATCAAATCCAGGCAGAAGGGAAAATACTCCCTTGTTGTACAGAAAGGAACTGATGTTCATATGTTTGGGAATTTACACAGATCCTCATTCAGTAAGGCCCAGCGGCAGGAGCCACCTGCAGATACGGCTGGGGGCACACAAGAGGATGGGTATATCCTCCACATACCAGCTGGCCCTTGCAAGAACCAGTCTCCTCTTCACCCCCCTCTGAATGCCACAGGCTCGCTTTTTAGTTTAATGATCTTAAAAAAAAAAAAAAAAAATTGGTTTATTTAAAAGAGAAAAACTTCCTGCAAATAATTAACTGCCAAAAATGACCACTTGGGAGTTTTGTACTGATTTATTCCTCTCTCCACCGAACACTTCTGTTCTGTATCTTCAACCTACTACATTATCACTTGTCTATTTTGCATATTGGGGTTATGGATTTGCCTTTTCAGCTGCCTTAGGCTATTTGCATATCTCGATTGTTGATAAAAATATGACAAATTGTTCTTGGCAATGGGAGGGGAAGGGTTTTAATGATAAATGGGCTTTGAACAGCAAGCATATATATTCTGCATTTCCTATGAATGCTGTCTACCAAAAAGCTCATTGCAGCCTGACAAAGCATTTTTCTGGATTTATCCTTAAATAAAAATTTAATAGCCATATAAAATGGCAGAGGTTCTTTTCCTTTTTTTTTTTTTTTCCCCTCTTTTTGGCAATTTTCCTCACTACTTTTCTTTCTTTAAGAGCCTTCTTTGACAACAGGACAGTGCCCCAGATTTCCCAAATCTTAGAAAGCCTGGAAAAGGTTAATTGGAAAAGTCAGGGTTGCAGTTGGATAGTTAGTGCAGCTGTATTCTCTCCGCTGCTTGTTAACATTTTCTCAGTGCCTCCAGGCCCCACAACTCAGTGTCACTGCTGTCGCCAGTGCCCTGGCTGTGAGTCCACTCTCCAGCCTCGCTGGCTCCTCATTTCTGTACGCTTCACTTTGCTGAGCCACTCCGAGCTGGCGTCATCCATCCAGTCACAGCTCTCTAAGTTTGCCATGTGCACTGACCCCGTGCTGACCCTGAACCATGATACAAACTATGGGATTGTAATTAATCTCTAATTACCCACAATACCTCGCTGGGTATTCAGCCTGCTGTTCAGTTGTATTCCTAACCAATTCAGTCATCAGTGGAGCATTCAAATTCGGTGCAGCTCAGTGTTTAGAAACCAAGGGCTTCACTAATGTTGACTGGCTGGGCTACTTAGAGGGCTGTGTCCACCTTGCTCTGCTCCTGCAGGGTTCTCTGTGCAGGCAGGGCAGAGCCAGGCCCCAGCTCCAGCTCGGCCAATTGAGGGTGCAATGCTGATGTTCATGTCCCACGGTTCAAAAGACAACTGAGAAGGCTGCATGTGACTCTGGTTATTTATCTCTATTAGTTCTTTCTTTTGCAGCTGGTGTTATTTCCCCTGCCAGAGGACAGAAGGAGACTGTTATTGAGTCAGCATATCTTGCTAGAAGGCATCACTCTTCTTTTAATTTGAGTTGTATTCCTACTTCTGGCTGGGTGATGGGATCTAGAAAGTGTAATTCACTGGAAAGATGCCCTGAGGATGCTGCTTGGGATTAGGGAACCTGTGTTAGGACTGAGAGGTGGGTCCTGCTCTTGAGCTCCCAGCTAAATTCAACCCTTAAGAGGAGACATTCGGTTTGGGCTTGACTATAGGAGCTGCTGTGGACTATAAATTCAGCTTTGCTCTGGCAATCCCCCTGTGACAGGATCTTCCACTCCTCCTGCATACAGCATATGCAAAGCCATCATGCTGCAGGCTCAAATGCTAGATGGAGCACTCAGGAATCAAAGCACTGTGGAAGAAAAGAGAAAAAAACCTTCCCTTCCTGATTACCACTACCTGTGCTGGCAAATTCTTTCCCCAAGTGTAGCTGCCCTACTGTCTTCTCATGTCTCAAATTGTTTTCTTTCCCTCCCTTCCCATACTTTCACTTTTCTGACTTTCCCCTGTCCTGAAGTACTCCTCACGTCTTCTCATTCATCCTACCATTCTCCCTCCACCCCAAAATGTGTTCAAAGTTTCATACACCCTTTCTTGGCAATGGGAAGGAATATTTTGATAGGACATGGTTTGAGCAGAATGTTTTTATTTGTTAAAAAATTGAAAGTCCTAGTTCCAATGACATACTTGTCAAACCAGACCAAGACCCAGTGCAAATTTATGTGGCTCCCTGTGCCAGCTACCAGCTGGGATCCCAGGGCAGAGGTGGAACTTCAGGACTGCTCTCACTCCCTCTTGTGCAACTGGTGTTTCTTGGTTTCTGTGCTTCTGACTGGGTGACAGACCTCTCCCTCAGCTCACAGGGATTTACTGGGCTGCTCTGGGCACCACCAAAGAGAGCAGCCAGCTGCTGCATTCCACTGTGAAAACTAGAAAGAAAAAATTGTTATTAAAAAAAAAAAAATCAAATAGCTTTTTAGTGGGAAATTCCCAATTCTAAATGGAAAACTAGTAAATATATCAATCTCTGGATTGAACCTCTTAGGCTCATTCCTGGCACAATGTACACTGGAAAGCTGTCTCAAAATCAAAGTGTCTCGAGAAGTCTTCTGACCTCCTTTGTACCTGATAAATGCAATATATATGCTTTCAAACATAGAATTTTAATTTTTCACTATGGGAAAACATATCTGACTTAAAAATCTTGACAGTTTTACTTATTTATGACTTGATACCAGCTTAGTCTTATCCCTGACTACCAGGTCAGTAGTAGCTGTGCTTCTCTATGTGACAACTTTTCTGTGGCCAATATCCAGCAGCCACCTCAAATCTGATGTAACACTTGCTGTGGTGACTGTTTTGCTCTTAAGTTGTCATGACATATAAAATGATCGTGTTAAAACCTGCCTAACTTGTTCAAATGTTATATATGGCAAACCTGTTCTCTACCAGCAATGACTTGTACTCCTTTGCTTGCTGTCACAGGGAATATGTGTGAGTACCAGAGAAATCTTTGTACCAGACATGCTCCACATGTCTCATTTGACTTGGTTTTATCCTGGGGAGGGCTTATTCCTTAAGTATTTAACAGAGCACTTGGGATGAGCAAGATCTCTTTAGCAATCCCACAAAGCCTTCAGCTTGGTTGTGTGACAGAATCTCCTGGGGTGCCATGCTGCCATCACCTGCAATTATGGTAACCAGTCTAATTTACACTTATTTTTCCCACTGAACTAATATACCCAATGTCTGAAACAAAGTGGATAATTAAGACATTGCCTCCATCTACCCAGTGCATCCATCAGTTGTCTCCCAGCACCCAGCTCTAAGGAACACCCTGCACCTGCTGGCACAGTTTGCCCCCAAAATATCTCCTCCTCTTTTAGATCTTTGCTTCCCACACCAGGTGCTGGCAGCATTTCCACCTGCAGGACATGGCAAATACTAAAGAAAACAGCTTTAATTTTTTTCACTGAACATATTTTAGACTTCCTATCTTTATTCACAACACTGTAAAATCTTAGCATTTTTCTTTAGAGGCAGCATGTCAGTAAAATTATTGGATTTTCTGCTTATGTTTACATAGGTAATTAATGAAATTAAATGACTGCACCTGCAGGTGAGGTACAAGGAACAATCAAGTCCTAACAATAATTATCCCTTTTTTAGTTACCTTCAGATTCCTTAACCTCAATTTTGGAAAATAGATGAGATTTATCAAGGGGCAATGTGTATGTAGATTAGATGTGAACCCTGGCTGCATTTAGGGAACTTATCTCTATTTCCAAGCCAAATCTTAAAAGAATGTGGATAGCACTATTAAAAATCCACCTATTTATAACATACAAATAAATGTTTCTTTCTTTCATAATTTAAATTGAAAACTGACTCAGTTTATGATACTGGTGTGCTAGAGATTGCAGGAGAAAGAATTAAGAGGAAAACAACATGCAATATTTTTCATCACCCAGTAATGCAGGCATCTGGTAAAACATAGGGACCTGTGATTCATATTTGGCCTTCTTTTGACCCTTGAGCTTTGTAGAGTGATGAAATTTGAACAGCAGTATTTGTGTATTTAAACAGTTGGTTTTGAAAAGCCGCATGAGACACCCTTGACACCGCCTTTTTTTTAAAACCAGCTTTCTCATTTCTACCTCTTGCTCATACATTTCTCTTTTTGTTTGGGCAAATTTCTATTATCACATTCTGAGGGGTTATTAAGTGGCATGGAGAGCCATATTCTACTCTGGAATCATTTACCAGATGTATGACCTTGGGCACTGAGTGGAAAGTCACTTTACCTGTGCTAGAAATGGGCACAGAAGTGAGTAAATCCCAGCACAGAGGCTGGGTGATGAGGTAATTACCTATAGGCAGAAGCAGGCATTCATGGATCTGTGGTGCTGTTCTGGTGTTATCAAATAGACAGAAACTACTCCATTGATACTGAATGGACCTTGTTGTAATTCTGCTTATTTTACAAAAAAGTTCCTCATGAACAGGTACAGTGGTGGGTGGTAGATTATTGCTGAGAAGCAATATAATTTATTCTTTTTTCTCAGTTTAAAAACAAAGCCTTCTTCTGTTAAATCTTCTCAGGCAATTTCTTCTTTTTCTTGTTTCCTCTCAATGACAAACAGAGGTAGCTCCAGGTCTTATGTTTTTGAGTAGCTTGTATTTTCAACCCTCAAAAATAGTTAAAAGTCTGTTCCCTAGAATTTACAAAAGGATGCTCTTGTTTTGGCAGAGACTCTCAGATGCTCATGGATGTGTTTACCTTTTCTAAGTTAGCTGTCCTCTTGGACTTGGACTTCTTGGTCTTCCATGGTGTTTTGGCATGGAAGGAAGTGGAGGGTTATTTTTATAGTTGTATACTTGACTGCAATAATCTTTGATTTTTCAGTTGAGGGCTTGAAAAATGATCAGTTTTAGGAGGGTTTGCCTCTCCTGAACTTACAAGCAGGGATGGGAGCTGGGAACATGTGGACACAGTGGTCTGTTTATTTTGATTACTGTGATAGGAACTGCTGTGGTGAACCTAAGACCTTCTACGTTTCCCTCATATGCCTCAAGTTTGCAAAAGGACCTTCATCACCCAGCAGAATACAAATGGCAAATTCCTACTGATTAAGGGGAAAAAACTAATCTTCACATTGTAATGAAAGATATATCAGATTTCATGCAGCTGGTGGGGAAATGGTTAAGACAAGTCTGGAGGGAAAAGGGAAATACTCCAGCTGGCTGCAGACAGCAGGTATATAAAGTCTTGTCTCTCAGAAGAGAGGTGCTCTATTTAGGGGCTACAGATTTATAGCAAGCACCTGAACAGCAGGGCTCAGTGCAGCTCAAACCAAAGGAACCTACAAAGGTTTATTAAAGGGTGACTCTCAGATGCACAGAGAGCAGGACTTCTCTATTAAAGATAAAACCGAATGCAGGAAAGGGTGGTTGGAGTAAACCTTTCCACTGACCTTTATGGCTTGACAAGGCTGCAAGGAGCCAGATATTATCCTTTGGACTTTTCCACTAGAGTTTCTAGCTAAATATTTTCTAGTCCAACAGATAAATTGGGTTAAAAACTCAAGATTGTAAAGGAAGAACAGGCAGAAGTTTACTTTGGGGGTTAGCAGCATCAGTGAAAAGCCTACTGTGACCTAATGTGTCAGTCCTAGTGATGCAATAGAGAAACTCACTGACAAATAGAGTTCAAAACAAAAGGAAAAAGATCCTCATTTTTGTGTTTGGGTTGTTGGTTTTTCTGCAAGGTATTTCTGTTGCAAACACAGAAATTTGGAGTTTCTTCCCATGATCATTTTAACAGCATTTTATACAGCCATTGAAAGGCTCTTCTGTCATATTTTCTTTTTTTTTCTTTATTGATTTTTTTTCTCTTTAAGACTTTAATTCACTCTTCTTCAGTTGCTACAGTTAAGAGAAAAATTCTGTACATCACATAGAGA
The DNA here is from genome assembly GCF_017590135.1 of Pyrgilauda ruficollis. NCBI lineage: Eukaryota > Metazoa > Chordata > Aves > Passeriformes > Passeridae > Pyrgilauda > Pyrgilauda ruficollis. Next base: position 7,541,834 of record NW_024520318.1, read on the forward strand.
TAACATTCCAGCCAACACTGGGTCACTCGCACTCACACAAGAATACAAGCTTCCTGCAGACAGCTAGTCCTTTCCTGCTTTTCAGGCCTTTTTGCTCAATCTTTTCTTTTTTTTTTCCTCCCTTAGTATTTGGGGTTATTCTTTCTTTAGACTTATCCTTCGTGCTGTGCTCAACTCAAATGTACCAATAATTCCTGCTACTTATATGTGGTTTGATCATTCTGTGCATTCCTTGTTGAAAGTATCAGTGAAACAAGACATCTAAAACATGATTCTGTAGAGTTAGAGTAATATTTTGGGTGTCTGAAATCTCTTATAAATTGTTCTGTAGAAAGTACATTTTTAAAGGAAAAAATGACAGCAACAAGCCAACCCTAATGACATATTTCAGTGTAATGCTGTAATTTTAGCCCCTGCCATGAACTATTGCTGTTGTACAGTAAAGTATTTTGCTAGTAAATGGTGAAATTGTTTCCAGTAAGACCCTTTCTCTTTATTCCGTCCGTCCATCAGAAAGATTCCCATCTTGCTGATTCCAATGCATTAAAAGAAAATACTCATCTGAAGCACATTAGACACCATGTGAGTGCCCTGCAAAAAGTAAATAGTAAAGACAAGCTATTGTTGTTTCACATTGTTTATTTTCATATGTTTTTGAAAATGCACAAGGCAAAGGTGCTTCTTGCCTTGAAGTGGATGAAGTGTCCCAAGTGCATGGTCTGTTTGTAGGTATCAGTGTTTTCCCTTCTTCCCGCACGTGTGCACAGTAATGTGCAAACATGTTTAAAGCCTCTGCACTAATAAGCCTTTCCCTAGGAAGCCAAATATCTTTTTAATAAGGCTTCTTCCTTTTTCTCTGGTGCCCTGTTTCCTGCTTGCTGGAAGTCTCCTCCTTCAATGCACTTCCCGTTCTCTCTTTCTAATTGAAATTAATTTTCTAGTGGTTTTCTTCTGAACTGGTGGGTGCATTTCTGTGGCTCTTCATGGCTAATCAACTTCAGGATCTGCTGCCATCATTCAGCACCTTAAGGACTTGTTAGGGGATGAGTAAACTGGGAAAAGATGGTCAGTGGCCTCACTGATGTAAATCTGTGTGGGGTCAGTAGGACCTCAAAGTGCTGCACCAGTGCAGGCAGAGGCACGGAAGGGAGGAAAAGGACTGACACTGTGATTTCCATGTCTTGTGGGGCCTTCATTTCCAAACTTGGGAAACGTGAGTCAGAACTGAGCTCTGAGCACAAAGCCACACAGCCTCCATGGCTGGAAAGTGTAGACCCAGAAACGCAGATGAATCAAGCCCTAAATGTTTTTTTGTTTAACGCTCATGCTGAACAGAAAATGATGAATCCATTAGCAAGTCCTTCTGCTGCCAAAAGAAACAGACTTGAACTTGCAGATTGCTTTCTTTCTGTGCTATCAAGCCACTGCATGGTCAGGTTCTTCAAAGCTGACACTCATCTATCAATTTAAAATGGGTGTTTTAAAGGCACTGTAGTATTTGTTTTGCATGTATATGTGTCTGCTTGTAAGTGTCTCATCAAAATATACTGACCTCATCAAGCATCTCAAAAAAAACCCAAAGTGGAAAATGCCTTATTTTCCATTTATTTTTAATTGTTTTGAAGTTTTTCACTAGTTTCACATGACAATGGGGCTTTTGGAGTGTGGTTTTTTTTTTTTTTTTTTTTTTTTTTTTTTTTTTTTTTGTCTGTGTTGATGTGTTACAAAGACTAACAGCTCTTACTAGGCATTATGTGAAAAATGTGCCAGTGGAGAGTGGACCTGGGAAGTTCTGATCTCATAAGGGGCAAGAACATCTCTGAGTCTGAGAAAACTCCCTGCAGTTCTAAGGATCATGCTGAAAGCAGTGAGCCTCCTGAATATGTAAAGGATCCAGGATCAGATGAGTAATGTCTCTAGAAACAAAAAAAAAAAAAAAAGTCTTAAACTAAAGATTTTTTTTTCTTCATGATATATTTTATCCAGCATACTAAAAACATATATATTTATAGCTTAGATTACACTTTGTTTTGTGGGATGAAAAAATACATTTTAAAGTTGGCCCCTTTCCTGAACAGATGTTACTGGCCTGAGTGAATAACTTACTCAAGCATATGATTGAACAGAATTGAAACAGAATTTTTGCCAAACTCTGTTCTGACTAAAACTGAAATCTTTCACCACTTTTCTTCCCTCTGTCATACAGGCTCTGCTGTTCAGTTCATTCTGATCTCTGTCTTCCAGCTGTGCCTGTTGATGGGTTATATCAAACCCTTTGGTTTTGAACTTGCATTACTTCCATGCAAGAAAATCTGTGAGCAGTTTAAAAAAAAAAATCATTCTCCCCTGGAAAGAGGATTGTCAGGGTAACATCAGGGGCTTCAGTGTTTGTCTCTCGCTGATTTCTCACATCAACTGTGTTTATTTTGCCAGTGCAAAGATGTTTACTCCTAATTGCCACTGCTTCTAGCTCCAGCTGGCTTCTTTCCTTGTTGCACATTATCACCAGAATTTAAGGTTTTACAGGTCAAATTAGACTCACAGTGACATCTGTGCCACCCATTACTTTCAGGGAGACTGCCCAGGTGTGGCTGAATGCAGATGGATGAACCATCCTCTCTGTGCAACAGGGGACAGAATGGAACTCATTTTTCTCTTGGTCTTGATGGATCTGTGGTCTAACAAGTCCCAAAAGAAAAGAAATTAATTTTTTGTCCAAGCCTACACTGAACTGGGAGCAAGAAACAGATCTTTTCATTGCAAATTAATTACAACTTTTATGAAGGTATCACTGAGTCTGAGAAAAAGAAATGGAGTTTCGTGATGACTGTGACTTTGAATGTGATGCTTTTTCATTCCCTTGAGGTGTTGTAATTACCTCCTTCAATGCCTAAATACACTGAGCACTGCCTAGAAAACCCTGCTGTGTGAGGACATAGCAATGTCAGTGTCAGTGATGCCTTTACAACAACTGAGACAGTTCAGCTGACATATCAAAGCCCTCCAAGAAACTGGTGAGGGGGTGTGATGTCCTTGGAGAGCCTGATTAGGTAGGACGCACATTTGCACTTCAGGAAGACTGTGAGGCATCTTGTACATCTGGTTTCCCATAAAGATAAACAGATAGGGAGTAGGTTGGTGGGTATTTGCACAGTTCCACACTAAGCCCTTGAGCACACAGATGCAGGTCAGAGGATATTGTGATGCAATCATTGAGATGCTGTTAGTAGTTAGAATCTTAAAAAAAAGTAACATTGAAATACAAATAAGCAACTAAATTACATATATAGGATAAAATATATAAGAAAGCATAATTATCTACATAACTCAAATTATGAATGCAGCTGGCTTTATAAATAGTTTAGCACATGCTTCTTGACAAACTTGATAAATAAAAAGTTTTGAGTATTGCTAACTCACTGCCCAGTGGTTACACCTGCATTTGATGCATTTAAATACTATCATTGATCTTAAAGACCTCAACAGTTTTAGAATTTGCAAGTTTTCAGTATTGCTAACTCACTGCCCAGTGGTTACACCTGCATTTGATGCATTTAAATACTATCATTGATCTTAAAGACCTCAACAGTTTTAGAATTTGCTTATCTGTGCTGTATCCACAAGTTTCACTGAGTATTTTCCATGGTTGAGTCCCTTTTGTCCAGCTTCTCTGTTTGCATGCAGTGCAATTCTTGGGGATAGTGAGACAGTGAGTGTGGCTGCTCTGTTCATAAACACATTAGAAAAAGTACTTGAAAACACTCTTTTGTTGTTTTTTTTCTTTTTGTGCCATTGATACATTAGGAACCACACTCTGTAAATCTCTTTGTTTAATTCCCCTTTGGAGAACAGTTTAATGCTTAAAGAAGCATTTGCCTTCCTACATTGCTATTAATGCATCCCATTCTTGAAAGTAAAACCTTCTTGAATTTAAGGAATTTGAAGAAGCTATGTTCTTAACATATTAAATCCGTGTATTAAAGGTATGCAAGCAGATTCTCAGACACATTCACACACTCAGTTTTCAAAAAGGATCATCTGTATGATTAGTTCTTTGTTTTCCTTTCTGTGATTGGTACAGGTTTTTAGAGCACTCAGACTGATACTGGTAATAATTGAAAATTCTTCACAAGCACTTTAAATCTCAGGGGCTGGATTCTTAACTGACTCCAGTCTTATGCCATAATAGCTTCATTTGGTTCAGTATAGAACAGGTTTAAACTGGGAGAGTTCAGGGGAGCAGGGGAATGGAGTCATATTTCCATATGTTCTGTTCTGATATTTTAAAAAATTACATCAGCTGTAAGATTTTGAGAGTCTTGTCAGCTTTGACCACCTGTGGCACTGATGAGAGCACATATCCTGCAGGTCCCCACTGCCTGGTGCATGCTCTTTCAGGCTGTCATTAAATGTCCCTGTGTGCTGCCATTTATACTGTGAGCATCACGTGTATATACAGAGAGATGCAAGTTTGTAGGGACTCTTTTGTAAGCATGTCTTGGATGAAACACCAGAGATTAAGCAGTCCACCTCTCCAGCTTCCCTTAGTCAACTACCTGTTGACATGTTATTTTCCTTGGGGGAGGAAAACTGATCTACCCTTTGGAAAAGTGCTGTCCAAAGCAATGTAGCTCTCCCCCAAGAAAGGTCATTCATTTGCCTGTTGCTTGCCATGTTCCGGGTGTTCTGCTGGGGTCTGGAGTCTGTTTCCATTGACCCTGCAGGGCCTTGACTCCTTTTCCATCTGGTTTTGAGTGGGATTCTTCCCACTGACCCCCACCATTTGAAAGCTGGCTGTGGAGTCTGAACTAAGCAGTGAGGTTGTCTTTTATTGATGAAGAGAAATGAGAGATACCTCTCCAGGGACCTGCATCCCATCCTAAGATACTTGTCTAAATAGCTGTGATGAACTGCCCTTTCTGAGGTTTTCTCTGTACAGCCACAGGTTATAAAGGGAGCAGTGTAGCTTAGACCAACAAGATGATAAGAGGAAAGATGACTCCATGCACAGGTAGTCACAGTGCCAGCAAAAAGTCTCTGGCTCAGGGTGGCAGAATTTTATACCCATAGTAAACAGCTTTCAATTGCTATGTAGGCAATGACAAAATTCTGGTAGTCTTTGATGGAAGCTGCTATAGGTCCTGGGAATTGTTACACCTGATGGGGAGATGAGAGGTGAGAGAAAAAGAATTTGTCCACATTTAAAATAATCTGTAATTAGTAGATTTTCAGGAAACCTCTATTTCACTTCTGAGTAACTGGACTGTTACTGTGAAGCAGAACTGATGGTAATACACTTTTAAGTGAACATGAAATATGCAAAAATGGAGTTTAAATATATTGCAAGTGTTCTGACCTCTTAAAATATGCTGCTTTCTGTACAATAGAAGGATTTTGGTAAAACTCAGTGCATAACAGCACTTAAAATCAGGCAAAAGATTATTAATATGCTGCTTCCTGTGTTATTGAAGGCTTTATCCCAATGTACTGTGGAGCAAATCCAATGGGAAGCAATTACTGAAGTGTGCTCCATCACAGTGCTGAGAGAGAAGCTCTTTGGCAGAGGCTGTCTTAGCACAATGTCCCTGCTCTGATGGCTTTGCATTTCCACTACAGTGGTTTCACTTTTCCAACTGAAACATCCAAGTCTTTCATGAGGCAGGGGGATATGGCAGTCAAGGAACAGAAAGTCCAAGCAGAAATCACAACACAGCAAGGCCACAATTCCATCCAACCTCAGCTCATTCTGTATCTCTGCTGACTTTGCTAGGATCCACCAGGAAATTGAGGGCAAAGCATTTTGATTTCCCCCTAGGTCCATAAAAAAATACTTTCCCAGTAGCAAAAGTGATCACAGGAAATGTTGTAGGGCACAAAGCCTCCAGTCATCCAGGAAAGAGTAAGTCAGGTGAGTGTCTTGAGGCAGTCTGGCCTTAGCTTGTCCTGGTATTTGTAGTACTGAGAAGACAGAAATCTTACTCATCTCACTCATTTCATTCTAATTTTTTTCTATAGTATGTACTCCCTGGAATGATGAAACCAAGTTATTTTTTTGTTGTTCTTAATTTTTCTCTATCACGCAGAGCAACATTTCAGCATCCACACCACTAGAAAATGCTTCTCTTTTTTGGGCGATAAAGTAGCTGACAGATTTCCTAGAGCTTTGCACTTGAGCAAGTGGCCAGATTTTTAGTCAAAATAAAGCTAAATATTTCTTATTAGCATTTTAGGTCAATAATAGCAGATATGGGCTATCTTTAGGAAATTGTTTTCTTGGAAGTACCACTCCTCAAACAAAGCATGTTTGCTTTCATAGAACATTTTGGAAGGTATTTCTTCATACTCTGTGGTAAAGTATCAACTTCTGCTGTCTGTTGATTCAAAAATTAGAGGTGTGCAGTAGTTGCTCTGGCAACAGAGTCTCATTTTACCCCTCTGCTCATTTCCAACCTGTTACTAAATTACTAAGCACGGGAGAGATGCATCAAAGAGCACCTAGAGACACTGCTAATGTAATGAAACCGAGCCTTCATCTACTTAAAACATGTTGTGTCAGCTTGGAAATAAGACAGGTGATTTCTTTACCCCAAAAAGTTGGCTTTGTGTCAGCTACTTAAAGTTTTAAAGTTGTAAAAACAAGGTCTACACACACAAAAATTCTCTCTATGGAATTTTCTGTTATGTTGTACCTGGAAATATTAAATTTGTTTGTTAGCAAATTATAAGGTATCTTTACCTCTTTACTGGTTATAACAGCTGTCAGGTGTTCTTACTATTTTTAAGTACTTCAGTTGGTATTTTCTTTGTGTATGTCATATAATGGATGTGTAGATTTATAGCTACTATTGCAAACATTTAGCAGTATGATCAGTCCTTCAGATGGGAGCAAACTGCAGGTGGGAATTTGTGCTATCGAAGACAGTACTGTGCAATTTAAAAATTTTATCACATTTTTGTGGGGGCAAATTCTCTTTATGGAGTTTGGGTTTAGCAAGGAATTCAGTCTCAAGAGCTTTCACTCTGCTTTGCAGAAAGGGTAAAATTAGGAAGAAATGTATTCTTCTGTAAAAAGATGCTGTTTCCACACCAAGTATCACACCAGTATGAGGTTGGTTTGGCTCCCTCTTTTTCAAGCAGGGCTTTCAAGGCTGAGTTCTTGTGCTCTGGTCTTCTGGGATAAAATACGGAAAGATAACAACCATAAGGTTCAGGGCTCCTGCTGGCCCACCCTGAGCACAGAGTCTCATCTCTGGTGTGACACCCACACCAGGAACTGTGGGCATCCACAAGGCATCGGCAGTGGCCTTGCCAGCACTGCTGGATGCTTTACTCCTTTTACTTGGCACAAAGAGGCGACAGCAGTCTCACCTGGACACCTCTCTGCATTCTAATCCTGGTTTATAAATACTTTTGCCATATGTAACATAAGTTTCTGAATTACTTGTGTGAAGTCGTGTTTGGCTGTGATTTGAGAGGTTCTATATATAAGAATTACCTTTTGATAGCGTTTTTCCACAGCATCTGCAGACTATTATCGAGAGGTAGGAGACCAACTAGTAAGAACTTCCCTAATGTCAGCAAAATTTCAGCTCCTTAATACAGTGGTCTTATGCTACTTCCCAGCTTGAAAACCCAGTACTAAGCCTTTAAAATGACACTGTAAGATACCTTTGTATAAAAGTAGGGTGCCAGATAGTGCCTGTAAATGTTTGCATTTAGCCTTACATTGCAACCTTTTCCTATGTAATTCTGGTATATTCACACCAGCTTCTTTTGACTGTCATTTTTAATGCATAATGTTTTTATCAGGTGGGCTATAGAGCTGTGTTATCACTACAGTGAAAAAGTCCACATGGACCATGTTACAAAGTGCAGAACATACTAGATATAATTTCCATACTGGTTTTGGAGATCAGACTTAAGCATAACTTTGCTCCAGATGCAAGATGTGGACAACAGAGACATGTTTTGTTATAGGTTTTACTAATGCAGGTTTAAAATAACATGACTGAAGTTCTAAATTGATATGACAGTTGCACCTTTTCTGGATAAAAGAGCCTGCTGCAATGTTATGCCTGGTTTTAAAACCAATACACATGATCTGAAACAGATTTTTTCATCATGGTTTTGAAATTTTCTTTTCAGACAGAGGGAGTGTTTAGGAACATTTCAAAGAAATGTAAACATGCACTTAGACAAAATCACATGTGTCCAGGCCACATTTCAGTTGGAGTGTTTATTATTTTCCGCCTCCTTCCAAGATTTCAGTGGCACTTTGCTTGTATTCTCCTTAACTTTCCATACTGGTGCAGTGTAGCTGCATGTAGTTAGACCTCTAAAGTGCCTCAGCCCAGGGGCAGCCAAGGATGGTAAAAGGCTTTCCCAGCACTTCGAGGTCTGCTTTCCCATCTGGGAACAATGCTGCCAATGGGCTAAAGTGCAGGAGCCGGCATGGCTCCATCCTCTGCTTTTGAGACTTTTTGAAAACTGGCACCAAGGAACTGCTCAAGAGAGATGCGGCAATACATGGTTTTACTGGAGAGACCTATTTATACTTTCTGGTACCTGAAGATGTTTCTTCTGAACATAGCACTGAAAAAGGAATAGAAACTGAAGTTTCTCTTGGCAATTGCAGTCTATGTGTTAGAAAAAGATCCAAGATCAAAATCTACCAGGGAGGCACCACTGCTGTTGAAGGAAAGCTCATAGTTGTTAAATGTCTGTAAATATCACATACTGTGGGATGCTCTGTAGTTTGTATGCTGCACTATGTAAACTCTCCTGAATGCTTTTTGGCAGAATTTTGCTCCTGTGCAAACATTTTATAAACTGTGTCATGAAGCAGCTTGTTTTGCCTACAGCATCAAAGTCTTGGTGTCTCACAGCTTTTAGTGACTCATGCCTTTCTTTGCAGCTTGGTTGCCTCCCCGTGAGACAGAATAGCTGGCTAATAAGTTTACTGAGTGTATTGATGTCCTTTTGGTTGAAAGGATCATATTAGCAAACAGTAAGATGAGAAGCTATGGATATGGATAAAAAGACAACATTAGGATAATAGTAATTGCAATTAAATAAAGGAGATCAACCGAGTAAAGAAAAAGGGAAAAAAATAGTGACAATTTTTTTGCCTTGCCCTTAGTTTAACTCTTCTTGTAAAAACAATCTTAGCAAGAGAAGAGAGAGTAAATGACTCCAGTATTGTTTTGATTGCTTTTAGATTGATATTGATGTGCTGTGATCCTTTTCTTCCCACGTAACATTAGAGGTAGAGGTCAACAAGCTACCTTTTCTTAATTGAAGGACCATCAGCTTAATTTGGGAACAGACTTTTCCAATAAAAAACTTACCCAGGAGTCCATAAAAAACAAATAAGAGTAATACAGCTAATGTCAGCAGTTCAGGAATATTTTATCAAAACCTAACTTGTTTTAGGAATGGTGTCTCACAGTGTATTCAGATGAGGTATTATGTACTATGTAATGTTAATATTTACATATTCCATTATAATCGTATATATAATATCAGATATAATAATACAACAATATGTAATAATAGAATTAACTATTATAATAATAATTTATGGATTTATATAATATATAGAAATATAAAGAGCAAGAAGGAAGAAAACCATGCAGTTTTAGGGAAAGTTCAATTTGTTCCCTTCTTCAGCACTGTGTAGGTTCTATTTATGTAATTACTAGATCTTAGAGTATTGCTGAGCTTTTTACTGAGAATGGGTCTCTTGACCCAGCAGAAGTTGAATCCTCCTCATTGCATGTAACTTTTGTTGTGGATTCTTGGTGTGAGCCCAATTCTTTATTGAATTATGTACAACAAAATATTGAGCCAGTGTAGTGGAAATCTTGTGGCAAGAGCAGTTCTCAAGCATTTTCAGGGAAACAACTTTACACAAAAACTCCAAATCTGAGCACAGACCTCCCTGTGTGTGTCATAAAGTCTCATTTTAAGCCTAATTCAAATTTAAACAAAATCTTTACTCATCCTGTCTTCAGTGGAATCCTTTCATGATTCCCCCTTCAGCTCCAACAGAGGATGAATCAAGCCATCCTCACCCTGCGGGCACCCAGCAGCCCCACCCTGTGACATCAGCAGCCCTGCAGCCAGAGAAGGGACTGAGATCCCAGGATTTGAAATAATGTTATTTGTGACTTTCCTGTTCTTCCTCTTCTGCTAATGACAATGCAGAGAAATATCTATTCTTATTAAATGAGAAGCAAACACTAACATGTCAATTAGATGTTCCTGTAAAGTGTCCAGAGTATGTTACAATATATATTGCACACTTCAAAAAAACACATTACCTTGTCCAGTGCCACATATGAAAAGATCAGTACTGATCTTCTTTTTTTTTTTTTTTTTTTTTTAATTTTCTACATCTGAATCATAGGCAAAAAATAAGCTTTAACATTTGTGTTACTATTTTAATCTTCACCACTATTTATGAGGAATCTCAAAATACTTGTGACCCTCAGAAAATACTCCAGTGTGGGCCAGTACTGTGACCCACTCATGTTACAAATGAGGCACAAAGATGGCACAGCTGAAATTTTCCAAAGTGACTGCTGGCTGGGGCAGGGAAAGGGCACCTCTCTCTCTCTGAGCATCCAGCCTGAATGATGGAGGGTTCCATTATCAGACATGTCTCATGTACCAGTGAGAGGTACAAATATTCTGCATTTCTCAAAAATAATCACTCTATTCAGATAGCTCAGGTTTTTTACAGAAAGTAAGCAAAACCTGCAGAAAAGTGAGATTCTGAGTGCTCTGAAGGACAACTGATGTGATAAAGCCAAGGGGCTAGCTTTGTTTTCCACACTCAGGGTTTCACCAACAGGTGAGTGCCCCGTTAGTTAATCAGGCTGCTAGAGCAATTCTGTGCAACTTCTTCCCCTGAAATAACTTTGGCAAAGTCAGACTCATATATATGCTGTGCTCTCTGCCTCTGACTCACTCAGGAACATTCTTCAAAAGGCATTTTTGTGTCTTTATAATTGAATTGATTCTTAAGTTGTGCCACGGGTGTACACCTTATCAAAGAAGACCTGGCACTCCATTTGTACATAATGCCCTCTCGGAGGAGGTTTAACATGCAATGTTTGTTGTTTCTAGCAGGTCTCTCTGCAGAGAGAGAGGTCGCTACTCAGGGAGGCACTTTCCTCCTTGGAAACAAGAAAAGAAATCACCAGGAAGAAGGGGAAAATGCATCTGGGTAACAGGAGGGGATCTTGTCAATCTTCAAGCCACTAGAAAATGATCATGAAATCTTTTGTTAGAGAAGCCTATAATGGTACTATTGCTTGTCTATTGTGGCCACCAACAGCAAATAGCCTGCGAGGGCAGGGGAGATGTAGGATTAGACACACTGTGAAGAGGGGCTCTGGATGCTTGAAAAGTACAGTCCTGCCCATCAAGGTTAGAGGGGTCAAAGTAGTGTCATCATTAATCCTCAATGGAATTATTCCTATAAACAAATTCACCTTCAAAAACATCTATGGCATATATGGAATAATGCTGATGGTGAACTATTGGATTTCTTCCACAAGTGGAAACAGGAAAGCAATTGTAACAGAAACAGAAACGCAAAATGTAATTGTAGGAAACTTAAATTGAGCTGGAGACTATGGGGTACAGTATTTTTGTACTGCTATAAACTGCATTTAACATGAAAAAATTTAAAAGCTTATCATAATTTTTGATGCATTTTAAGAATAAGCCCAGGTGTTAAATACTTTTCAGAGGATTAATCCTTATCCACATGTATATTTCTGGGGATACCATTGGGCTGAAGCTGTATGTATCCATTGCAGGATGGCAAAAAGGGTGGATAGGATCTTTCCTACTGGAAGAGGCATTGAGTACCAGCTTTCCCTTTCTAGCCTAACAATTTCAGTTATCCTTCTCAACTATGCTTTTGAGCAGGGCCCTTGCACAATCTGTCTTGTCTTCAGTACTTGGTGGGACAATTGCTTAAGTAACTTAATCAGAGTTTCCTTCTTAACATGAAAAAATTTAAAAGCTTATCATAATTTTTGATGCATTTTAAGAATAAGCCCAGGTGTTAAATACTTTTCAGAGGATTAATCCTTATCCACATGTATATTTCTGGGGATACCATTGGGCTGAAGCTGTATGTATCCATTGCAGGATGGCAAAAAGGGTGGATAGGATCTTTCCTACTGGAAGAGGCATTGAGTACCAGCTTTCCCTTTCTAGCCTAACAATTTCAGTTATCCTTCTCAACTATGCTTTTGAGCAGGGTCCTTGCACAATCTGTCTTGGTGGGACAATTGCTTAAGTAACTTACAGTATTTTTGTACTGCTATAAACTGCATTTAGCATGAAAAAATTTAAAAGCTTATATAATATCATAATTGTTGATGCATTTGAAGAATAAGCCCAGGTGTTAAATACTTTTCAGAGGATTAATCCTTATCCACATGTATATTTCTGGGGATACCATTGGGCTGAAGCTGTATGTATCCATTGCAGGATGGCAAAAAGGGTGGATAGGATCTTTCCTACTGGAAGAGGCATTGAGTACCAGCTTTCCCTTTCTAGCCTAACAATTTCAGTTATCCTTCTCAACTATGCTTTTGAGCAGGGTCCTTGCACAATCTGTCTTGGTGGGACAATTGCTTAAGTAACTTAATCAGAGTTTCCTTGTTAATAAGGAAATTGCTCTTTCATAATACACTTGAAGTGCATGAAAAGAGCTTCAAGTAGACAATGATAGACATGGATGTTACACTGAATGGCAGCTGCTAAATATATGTGTGCTGATAAATGTCTGTGAAGCAGCTTCATACGGCAAGACAAGTTAAACGTTTATTTCAGGCTTTAATTAAAAGTTACCTCACTAAAATTTTTAAAAGCATCAAAGTTACCAACTATTTTGAATTATTCTCCCTCTTTGTACAGTCAGGGGCTTGTTTTCTCTGCCATCTTGAAGGACGCACATTATTAGTTCTCAAACTCAGGGGTACCTAACAAATGACCACAAATGAGAAAGCTGCCCTTGAGTGTAGCCATCTACTCTGCAAAGTAATATCGTTTCCAAACACCTGAATAAAAACACATTAACAGCAGGAGTCAACAGAGGTAGTTTTATGATTTTTATTTTTAAATAAATACTTTAAAAGTGCCCGTGATACTTTTTTAGAATCTTTTTCAACTGTATTTTTCTTGAACAATACTTACATCTTCATCTTTGAGGTCAAATTATTCTCTCAGTTGTATACTGTGCAGCTCTGAAAATTTGGAATGAGTTTAAAAGTTTGAAGCACTTTAACCGCCAAGCTTAAATATAGATCCAGGCATTCCCTGGGTCCTCCAAAGCATACCTCTTTTTGTAGGTTTTACTAAATTTTTTTATCATTTTTTTTGAGCTACATTATGGTCTCTAAAAAAATGGGGGTATATTAGTTTGGGCAAGTCACTTAAAGGCCTTGTGGCCCAGCTGTAAAATGGAGACAGTGACACCTCCTTTGCTCCTCCTGTGTGCTTAAAGTGAAGCTCTTTCAGGCCAAGATGTTTCTTTTATCTGGGAATGGACAAGAAGGCTCCAGTATAGATTGATACTTTGAAACAGTATAAGGAGGATCCAAATCTACCCATTTTTCAATCCTTTTGCAGACAGCTAAGCAAACAATGCAAAATGCAGCCCAAAGGGAGTATTACATGAACTTGGCCACTTACTGGGAGATTTCTAGATGCTAAATCCATGAGTTAGTTACCAGTTGCTTTTTCTGGGATACCTAGAATGAAGTAGAACAAGAATACTTTATTTTGCTGACTTGATTTTCATTAGCTTATTTTTTTAGGGCAGAATATTTAATATCCACATCAACAAATCCTCAACTTTGTCCTAAAAATACAGCATAATATATTGTGGTCTAAAAGTTTGTTATGGTTCAGCTGTAAGCACTCTAAGGCTGTGATAGTCATGAGAGTTATAGGAAACAGAAAGGTTGCTGATATTTCATCTTCCTCAAGATCAGCTTTAGCTAAAGGTAGCAAAATCTGACTTCTGGAGTTAGAAAACACTTTGAGCTCAGTAAGCCTGCAGTGGTCCCTGTTCTGGAGGTCTAACTTCTAGTCAAAGCTGCCAGAACACAGGAAGCTTAAATGGGCTGCTCTTTTCTACTAGGCCTGTGTATGCAAAGAGTTTTCACCTCAGTACAAGCACATAACTGAGAGACTTTACCTAAATGTCAGGTGCTGCAATTTCTCATCTTTCAACGTGGATCTCATCTTAAAAGAGTTTCACTTTTAATTGATAAAACAGGACACCCAGGATTAAAATAATTCTTCTTCCTGGAGAAGATGGCTTGTAGCAAGGTCAGGGCACAAGGCAAGAGCTCCATTTACTGTCTGCGCTCCTCCACCAAAGCACTGCAGACCAGGTACAACACTGCAAACCTGCCCTGATTCCAGCTCTAAAGGTGACCTGAACCTGACCCTGCTGCTAAAGACTCATCCACCTAACCTCACCTAAGTGCTCAGATGAAACAGTTTCCTTTTAGTCTTTTGGTGTTATTAATTGCTATTATTCCTTTAGATCTTGTGCAACAATAGAAGGGAGGCTTCAGTTCCTGGCCGCAGCAACCCCTCCCACAAATCAAAAGAATATGACTTTCATTTTGAAAAGAATGAATAAATATATCCTGAATAAGAGGGGCACAGATTCCAAACACCCTGAAGCCTTGGAAGAAACAATGTTCCTTCTTTCATTTGATTCATCCTCAAAGATTCTCTACATGCATCTCACAGAGTCTGGGTGGGTTTTAGAGCCAAGGCTTTGTCTCAGGTGAAGGTGTTGAGAGGTGCCACATGAACAATGAGACAGAAGGTAACCAATGGATTGGGATTTCAGCTTTCAGGAAGAGCTGGTGATTTGGGAGATCTAACTCTGACTTTGTCTGACCTGGCTTTCAGTGCATTGGATCCTCTGTACTTTCTGAAAACCAGACCCTGTGATGGGGTCTTGAGTCCAGAAATCACCAAACAGGAAACTCTCCCTGGCAGGGAGGAGACCCATGGGCTGAGCAGCCAAAACCTTGTCTGCCACACTGGCATACAGCCTGTTTTAACGTCTGTCAAGGAAGAGGGAAAACAACCCTTCTTGTTCTCCTAAGCCCTCCTAGTGAAGGTGCCCCTGCATATGGATGCCTGCACATTTCAGCTCTCCCCCAACAGCCAGGTTTGAGCAGGGAGCTCCCCACCCAGCTGTGCACCCTGAGCACCCTTTTTGTCTCCTCTCCCCTTTGTCAGTGAATGCCCCCAGGCACCTGGTGCTCTCCAGGCCTTCAGACCTGCAGAAGCACAGCTCAGAACTTTTGCTGTCAGCTTCCAAATGCAGTACTTTTCCTAAGACAGAAATTACTGACAATTGCTTGTCTTTGGTATTTTATTTTGGTTAAATTAAGTGTAAGATGAGAAACTGGGGATGATGGGGGTGTGCCTTCATGAGGTGAAGGGATTTAGATGATCTAGAAAGACCTAATGGCCAGTTCTGTGCCCTACTTTGTCGTGCTGTAAATTCACACCAAAATTTTGCTACAGTCCTGGAAATGAGAGAGGATTTTATTAAGCTCTGTGATAATTACATTTGGGCTCTATGTCAATTAGTCTATCTCCCCCCAGATTTGTCTGAATAATTAAGATTGTTCATTTGGTGAAGACCTTTCTTGTGCTTTGCATTGTAGATGTTTCCATCTTAAGTTAACAAGAATTCTTTGGTAGCCAAAGTTCTTTGGCATCCAAAATACTGACCATGCAGTTGTATCTCTGATAGCATCTTTTTGCATGGGCCAGGCTTAGAGCATTGCAGCAAAAGCCAATTCCTCTTCGCCAGCCTTTTGACTTCTACTTTTGAAGTACAAATCCCTCAGACTCTGGCAAGGAAAAGGTTACTATTTGTCCCTGAGCTACCACAGGTGTCTGCCCTCATTGAGGATTACAAGGGAGCCCAGGTATGCAGGGCTCAGCTGGAGCAAATTGCTCCATCAGGAGGGCCTGTGAAAGGAAGGAGTGACCAAGTGATGGGTCAGGCACCCAGGGCTATGGAGATTGCTTACTGTGAAGAGCTTATTTATTTATGTAATCCCCTTTTCAGCCCAGCTATTGGAAATCTTTTTCCACAGCGCTCTCCTTCTGTACTCCCCCAACCACCTAACCTGAAAGGGCTTTTTCAACATCCTTCAGTGGCTCCTCTAGCCCATCACACTTCTCAGACTCATCTCCTCATTTCTGTTCTGTTTTACATGGTTTAATATGTCCTATTATTTCCATATTGGCAGCTTTTAAGCTAAAAGGCCTAGCACACTTGTAAAGACTATTAGACACAATTTATTATTTCCTCTGTGGCCCTTTGCATGTAAAATGCAAGCTCATTCATTTCAAGGAAAGACAGTTAAAAATTGACCTACATTTCTGTTGAACTATGTCTCATGTAGCATAGTGCTCAACTTTCTGGAAAGACAGGACTTTGCAGGATGTCACAAATTAGTTTAAGAAGGAAAAGTAGAAAGAATATGCAGTTAAAAATATAACAGGCACTTGCTCACCACTGTGTGTAGAATGCCTTGTTCCTTAGTTTAGGTGAGATTACAATTAGGTTTAGATAACACTTTAAGAGACCTATTGTTCTTTTAGGTCTTTTCATTTTTATACAACATAATTACAACTATTATGCACTTTCATCTTGATTCATAGAAAAGGCAAATATATTACATCAGTAAGAACTTTATGTTCATAATATTAAGATATGTTTCTGCCTAGGAAATTAACTATTTTATAGTACTATCATAAATTACAAGATTAGATGGTTTAAAGAATAGGACTAACTGCCAGGAGTCTCAGTGTAGATAATAACTCTGGATGTTTCTTGGTCTACAGTCACTGTTGTGTCTTGGAAATAAATTCTGAGCAAGATCATTTATTCTTCCTATCCATAAAGGCATATATCTTCAAATTTTTCTAGCTTTGTCTTAGTGTAATAATGAATAACTACTGTGACATTTTGGGCCAAAGCAATTTCCTTCTCTACTTGAGGTGAAAGTGAAAATCTGCAGCAGCTCTCCCAAATCTGTTTCCTTGCTTGTCTCCATTGGATGTGCATTGCCTGTCTGTCCTTGTCTGCTGAGAATGGATTTAATAATGCTCTGCTCTTCACAAAGGGGTCACAAGGCTTAGTCAGTGCTTGCAAACTATTTAGGTCTCAAAAATAAAATTTAGTTTATAAACACTGAGCACCCTTGCTACTGACAGACTGAGGCACTGTGTTGTCTTTGTACTTATGGAATAATTCAGTGAAAGATCCATAAGTAAAAAGTTTGTGGATATTTTTTTTCAGCTTGTAAAAGACAGATGAGAACCCCCGCATGGAGGCATACCTATATATTTTTTCTTTTTCTTTGTGTTTGGCTTAGGGATGTGTACAAGATACAGCCTTGTGCAAATTTCATGGGAATTTATGTAGCTTAAGGACTTCAGTTCATTGTTGTCTGAGAATTTTTTTCTTCAGATTTCTTTTTTTGTATTTCCTTTAATAACCCATTCATAAAAGATGTGGCATTTTGTCTGGCTCTGATTTGATTACAAAAAAACATTACTAACACAACAGCAGCCAGCATGCACTGCATCCCTTTTTAAGTGCTGTATTAAAGCTTTCTCTCCTTTCTGAGCGTCTCTACGCTCCCTTTTTCCAGCAGGATTTCATTTTTCATACAGCTATATTTAAAAAGCAAAGGCCTGACCTCCTTGATGTTCCAAGTTTGAAATTTTTCTTGAACCTAATAGGACTAGAGCTACCTGTTTCATCTTTGGGAGTTTCCAGGTAGTTTAATGAGCCCAAGGAGCCTTCATTCCTAACTGGAACCTCTTGAGGGATTTTGTCATGGAAATAACTAGTAAGCAGCACAGCGGTGGATTCCCATGAACTCCTATGCACAGGCTGGCAAAGCTGAAGCTATTGACACTGGGGAATGGAAGGGATTTTTGCTGAGCAGCATGAGGTAATATCTGCAGAATATTCTGCTCAGCAGATCAATGTCCTTTGCTGCAGATGTGGCTCAGGACAAGAAACAGTGCGGCTGGACTTGGCCCCCTGTGTTTATTGTAACTCCTGTGTGCTGTTAATCAGCCAGTTTGACTCTGCTGGCACTCAGAGCTGGTGTGAGACACCCCCAGGTGCACCTTTTGCTGCTGCTCAGCAGAGTTGCTTGGTCTGACCTCCTGCACTGAGTCATCACTTCTGGAGGCTTTGCTTTTAGACCAACTACAAGAGTCATCTTCTAGAGGAAAAGACTTATCAGTTGAGTCACACAGAGCTCTCCTAGATCTATCATTGCTTCTTATTATGAAAATATTGGGTAAAAGGAAGAAATTAGGAAAAAGAAAGTATTAAAGTGTGGAATGGAGATTTAAATGTATGGGAGGAGACTGCAGGAGATGTAAATTCTAACTAGGTTTATAAAAATATAAGTCAGCATTCATTTATGTTTTGAAATGCTTGCTCAAACAAGAAAATACATGTACCAGAGTTCTATAAAAGACATCTATCTTTTTATAGGTTATGAAAAATGTTAATATTCTGCTACAATTATTGAATTCATGCTGCCTCCTATACAAGCCTCACTGTATACAACTCTGCCTCCTAATTGGGCTTGCTGTACATCACCCTCTGCCTGGCTTAAGAGGTGACTATAGGCATTAAACAGTGTAGAGATTGTAAAAGATTTTTTACTTTTAGTTAACTTTTGTTAACTTTTGTAAAAGATTTTTTAGTCTTCGTTAACTTTTCAGCCTTAGAGGGAAAAGATATAACGATATGTGGCTTGAAAATGGAAACTAAAGACATTCATAATAGAATCAATTATATTTTAAAGAGGATAATTAACCTGTGATACCTGAAGACATTGTGGGTTCTCTGCCATGGCAACTTCTTAAACTGAGCCTTGGTGTCTCTAATGTTCTAGCATGAAAGGCAGGAGTTACAGTGTGAGATTATTGCCTTCTGAGATAAAAGTGATCAGGCTCTCATGGACAGTTCTCTGCTCCACTTCTAGCTAAAAGAATTTACTTTTCTGCTTCCAGTTACTAAATTAGTTAGTTTATCTCCATCAATCCCTGGGCTCAGTCCTCTATGTAGACCTCT
Organism: Pyrgilauda ruficollis; assembly: GCF_017590135.1. Classification (NCBI taxonomy): domain Eukaryota; kingdom Metazoa; phylum Chordata; class Aves; order Passeriformes; family Passeridae; genus Pyrgilauda; species Pyrgilauda ruficollis. The sequence continues at coordinate 7,561,011 of NW_024520318.1, forward strand.
GGCTCCATAGGTAGAATATGTGAGAGAAACAATGTGCAAAAGGGTTATGAAAATGCTTCATCAGAAGGAAGGAGAGGACTGTTGCTATTTGAATTTCAAGCAGAAAGATCAGGGAGAGGAATAAATCCTGCATGACAAGAACCTGGATTTGTCTAGATAAAGTATCTGTCTACATAGAGAGCATGTTGACTGTGGAGACACAAATATTGCACAGTGTATTAAGCTCAGGTCCAAGCTGACCTGACAATCAAATTCTAACAAGTAGAGCTTTTGGAACAATATCTTTTGATGTAATATATTCACAGTGTGTCAGGTTGGAATTGCTTACCTCAGGCTCTGCAGAAGGTCAAGTACAACCAATGGGAAGTGGTGATTTATGGCTAAAATACTGGTGTTAAGGACTATATGTAGTATTTGTTTAAGTCTTGAGTGTGGTTGTCACTGTCCCCACTTCAGCAGTGTTTTGGGTACAGAGATTCTACCACAAGGCTGGCAGCTTAAAACCTTGTAAGTTTGGTGTACAAGGAAACTTTCCATCTCTTTGCCTCCATTAACATGCAGGTTCCACAGCACTGAAACAGTTAATCCCCAGCCTGTTTTCACCAAACCTGACAGCATGGCTGGAAACTTTTTATCTTGTTCTATTCTTTCTTGTCCTTATCCCCAGTCCTTTCCATCACTCTTCTTATATCCTGAAAAAGAAATCAATCAAAATGTAGATTGAAATTCCAAGTAAAAGTCAGTGTTTCTTAAGGAAAGATAATGGCTGCTAGACAAAAGTACACCACTCACATTCTGACAAAGAATTATGCTGTACCCTGCATGTTCACTTGTTACACCTCAGTGCTGTTTATAGTGAGTTATTTCCTTTCCATTTTCAATGTGTTCCAGTTGGAAATTCCTCTCTCTGAGCATTTGCTATGATGAGAGTCATATAAATCTGGAAAAAGTAAAAGAAAAAAGATGATGTGCCAGAGTGGGTAACTTAATCCCACCCAATGACAGAATAAGATGCTTGTTTCTGTATCTGAGGATTTTATGAAAGTGTGCTTTTCTTTTTTTTTTTTTTTTTTTTTTTTTTTTTTTTTTTGGTTAAAGTTTGGGTTTTGGTAGTGAAAAATCCAAGGTAAAACCCTAGCTTTCCTGAAGCCTATTGATCCCATGAAGAAGTGTATGAATGTATTTTAGTTGTAAATGAGATTTTAAAATGTTGCTTAATTAGAACTGAAGTTCTTCAAGCACAGCGTTGATTCAAGGCCAGTCCATGGTAGTGTGGTCTTAAAGGGAGGGGGAGGGACAATGTCCTCTGGGAAAGGGAGGAGACACCAGTGTTATTTCTATATTTCAAGGCTGTCAGGAAGAAATCTCAGTTTGAGGGTTGCTGTTGGGCCCATATCCATCGGGGTCTGGAGGAGGATGGCTGATGCACTCCTTCCACACACACTTCTGACACCTGTCAAAACGTAATGGTTTCCTGTTACTGCTGACACAGCCCAGATTCAAACCACGGACCCAGAGGTGAAAGGCTCTGTATCCCATCAGCAATCTTCCTCTCTACGTTTCTGCTATTGTTAATTTTTACTATCCTTGAAAACTTACACTGCAGAACCTCACTGGCACCAGTCAATCATAAAATAAGACAAGAAGTTTAGGTGCATCTATTTTGAGGCCTAGGCAGATTCTTTCAGTCTGATATTTTGTCTCCATTCCCAGATATGCTGCTCCTTTTTTTGTTACTTGTTTACAGAAATGAATGATATATCATAGCCTTCAAGTTTTATTTTCTTTTCAAAGTTTTTTAGACATACTAAAGGACACAATCCAAGAAACTAGAATGTAATTACAGATTTTGCATCTTCTGTATGACCTGTCAGAAGTCTGCTATCTCTTATAAAGCCATTCCAGCATATACTTACTGTCAGTTTGATAGAAGAAACACTTTCATAGGTTTCTTTGATTGACACATTTAAAATGACATCAGTTCCTAGTTTTAAAACCTATTGTTATTAAGTCTCTGTTGCTATTTATGTTAGAAATATGTGCATGTATGTCAAAACAATACATCAACTTTGCTGATTGGCTGCACCTTGAATGAGTTGCCAAGGTAACAGAACAAATGCTTTTAATCTTTTCTAAATTGTCTTATTTGTTTGTTTCACAATCCAAGTTTCATATTTAATTTCCAAAAGCATAATTTTATGATTATTTTTAAAATCTGTTTTATACCACTTGTGTGTTCTGCACATATTATGAAATGTGTATGGGAATACACTTTCTACCAAGAGTAAAAAGAGTAATTAAATGGCTTATTTGTGATAAATATCTATTACTGTGTTAGTGGGTACGCAAAGAGCTCTTCAGTGTGGTATATCTGGTATTTATAGGTTACTTCTGAAGCAGTACATAGTGATTTCATCTCCTCCACAATTTGATTATCTTAGATTGTGAGATCCTCATCTAGGACCTATGCCTTTTCTAGGAATGCTGCTATTGGCACTATGAAAATATGAGCAAATACCTTTTAGGGTGCTCTCTTATTTTTACTTGGAAAAATAACTCTTCACCCAACTGGAAGAATGCTCACTATTTGTGTGCGAGTTTCTAGACCCCCAATATAAACTGGCTGATATTTTTGCACTTCCTGCTTGTATCTGGATGGGAATTTTGATTCTTCAGTATGTAACTCAGATAAGAATTATCCAAGTATCTAATTTCTTCTCCTGATTGGTTATGTAGCAAACCCCCAAACAACTTCTCTACCTAGTGGGGTCAGGCTAAATCTGTGAGAAACTCAATAATGCTGCCTCTGTTCAAATGCATCTGAGTTAATTCCAGGCCAAATGGTGAAAAGTGCATTAAATTCTTGAGTTTTACCTGGAGTCAGGAGAGTTAGACACAGTCTTGCATCTATGACATGTCAGTAAGGACCACCTTGGTCGGGGAATTTCAGTTGTGCATATACATACAGAGAGGTAAGCACACATTTTGGGTAAGGTCATGTCTATTTTTCTACATTTACAGTGGAATTTTGGGACAAACAATATCCAAAAGATAATGGTGGGTTTTCATCATCCTCTAAAATAAGACCTGGAAAGGCACATCCCTGACAATCAGTTCAGGCTTAAGGGGGTCTGGACAAGAAGTGACTTCCCCACACACACTTTTTCCAAAGTAATTATCATGCTATGAAAGAGTCAAGCAACACACAGATCAACTTTGTAGCAAGCTTTTCGATAATTTTTTTCCCCAGCAAAATGGTGAATTCATATTTAATCTTTCCTCCAGAAATTTACCCAGTAAGTATTAAATAAAAAGTAACACATATGAAGATTAGTATCCCAAGCTTTGCTGATGTTTGTCAAGGAAATTGCAGTGTCCATTTCAGAGTAGGAGCAGTTATATACCCAGGTATTATTTCAGCAGAATGGGAGATTAGGTCTGTTAGTTGATTACATTAAAGAGGTTTTAAGAGCAGTGTGTGTCTTTTGGTTAAGGATGTATCATCATGGTTATTAGGACATATTGCAGCAAAGTTCACACATTCTTTTAAATGGATGGCAAAAGAAGATCAGAGGGCTCTTACACCTGTAGGCGGTTTTTAATTGATGGCAAAAGAAGATCAGAGAGATTTTACACCTGTGCAAGGTTCCATTGTCCTTTGCATCTTACACTGAAATGTTCTGTAACTGTAATCTCAATAACCTGATAAATACTGCACACAGAGTCTAAAAGAGCATATGTTAGAAGAAATTTTATTACTAAAGTAAAGAAAACATATTGTTGATATGAATACAATGGAGAGATTTATGTTGGGAAAGATCAACAAGTGCAAATACAGACTTGCCAGGTTCTATCTGAAGAATAAGAACAAACATTGTATTGCAACAAATAAGAAGAAATGCACTTGGAGCTCTCTTGGCTAATTCTTCAGGAATCAGTTTTCACAAGGATCATGGTTTGTGTTCCCAACCCTCTCTTTGATGTTATCTAACCATTGTATCAACTATTTTCCTGTTACATCATTTTGAAATGGCTTCCAAGGGCTTGTATAAATGTAAATAGTTTGGCATTCTCTAGGTTCAAGTTACACCTAAAATACATAAAACATTAGTCTTGCTTTTAATGAATAAACCACCCTGTAACAGTACTTTCAAAGAGTTAGATTTTAAAAGTAGCATATGAAAATAACGAAATTCTGTAATAACTGGTTTTACAAATAATATCACCTATCTGAACAGTGGAAATATTTGAAATTATGGTTGTGGGATGGAGCATTATTTCATGTTAATAAGACTGTGTGCCCAGTGAACAGAGTAGCGAAGCTTCACAACAAATTCTATATCCAATGACAATGATGGTAATAGAAATATACTGAGTAGAATATAGGCTTGAATGGAAGGTGCACAACATTCTCAGGGGAATTTTTGGCAGAGCAAGAAGTCATGAGCCATGCCCTGTTAAGGAAAGAGCAAAAGAGGTGTCAGGATCAAGAACATGACAAGATCTTCTAGAATAATCTGAAGGATATTTCACAGCCTGAAAGAAAGTCTTAGATACTTTGACACTCAGTATTTGATGCCAATGTGCAGGTGCCTGACCCACCTAAGACTGTGAAGTATTTGTGTGCTGTTAATCCTGGCCATAAAATACAAAGTGGCTCAGGTTGAATATAACTCTATTCCCACATCAGTGAATGTAACAAGAATGGAAAATGATACAAACCTAACCCTTTCATGTTATAATATTAATCTCAACTGGCACAACATGAGTCCACTTTTACAACAAAGATTGGACAGTGAAAGGGAAGGGAACACATGTCAACTATTCTCACAACAAATCTAAATAATCTAATCTGGTGTGTGGTCCTTCTCAGAAGTTTGTCCAAGTTTGGTTACAAAATTACAGGACTGTTTTTTTGGGTTTTCTTATTGTAAAAAGAAAAGACTCAGTATGCTTTCTATCTAAGAAAAGGCTCCAATTTCAGTTGTTATTAAGGACTTTAGTCAGAAGCGCATACAACATTTTTGGATATCAGAAACTCTTCAACTGAAAAAAGTCACAGCTAAACTTGAGTGGTGTGATATTTTTTCTCATCTTTGAAATGTACCAAGCACCAATCTTTAGCATACTGTAGGCTCGAAGAAGCTCTTCTGAACACTCTTTTTGAGTACATGCTCTGTACCTTAAGAAGCAGCGGTTTCCACCCCCTTCCTGTCTGGCTCTTCTCACCTAATACAATATTCATGAGAGACCAGATCAACAGCCTCAGAGAACAACACCCTGTCCACACAGAGCAGCTGCTCCATGGATTCCCCATCCACCCTCCCGGGGGCAGTGCCTCAAACCTGTTCCAGGGACACCACTCCAGGGAGTGCAGGAGCAACAGAGGCATCACATCCCTCTGACTCCCTGCGTCTCTTCTGATGCTATCCACTTATAACAAGTGTGAATCTGAGCTTAGATCTTGTCTGCCATGGACTCTCCCTGGGCTGTGAGGCCTTTGAGACACGTCACAGAGGCCACACTATGTCAGCCATACCGTGCTGCCTCTTTAGCATGGGTGCATTGCACTTAAACTGCTCTCTAGAACTGCTTTTAGCTCTTTTAAAACTGCAGAGTCACTCACTCTTGTGACTTTCTGGCATCACCTCTTGCTGAGGAGGTGCTTTGTGACTTGCTGGCTCAGCATACTCACACAGGCTGTCACCCCTGCTGCCTCAGTGTGTGGTGACACCATGGATCCCCGAGCTGATGCTCCATGGCTGCAGCTTGCTCAGGTGCCACTTGCAGGACCCTGACTCCCCAACTTGCCAAGTGGTGTCTTTGTGACATCCACCACCCTGCCCCTGCAGCATGTGCCTGCTCTCATGGGCCAGTGGGAGAGCTCTGTCTCTCCTCAGCAGGATTTTAAGGCTTTTTTTGAGAAGCCTGGGAGGTATTTTAAAATTTATTCCAAAGTGCAGGGGACAGAAAGTGCAAAGCCAAGGGTCTGTCTGCTACTAAGTGCAGTAGACTGTATTTTTTTAATGTGGTATAGTTTTGTTACTTGCCCTGCCTCTGGGCTGTCACCATCCTGCTGGGTTTCATTTCTACTGCTCCTTGTATGGGTTGTTTCTGAGTTTTATGCCTAGCTGCTAAAATCCAATATTGCACTGCAAACTGACCTAGCAAAGTCTCTTCTGCCTGTGGTACCACACCCACGATGGGCTGGAATCAGGCTGGGCTCTTCCCACAGCTGGGACACATCTTGCCATGTTTTCTTATGCCACAGAGCAGCTATTCCCTCACTTCTATCACATGCTATTGCAGAATAAATCAGCCTGTTACCCACCTACAGATAATATGCCCATCTTTTGTATGAGGTGCAATGCCCTAGTAGGCAGCAGAAAGATGCAGGAGCTGCTTGAAATCTGGTACAAAAAACATAAACTCCTGTAGGGAACACCCTGTGGCCTTTTCAGGAGTATAAATGCCTTTGACTATTTGTATAGATGAACTCAGTGTCACTATGGAGCAAAATGTCTTGCCTTTAATATAGTACAGATGTCAGTGTTCTCTACCCCCTCCTCAAGACAGTGATCCTCAAAAAATCAGCTGCTCTGAGCAATCCAGCCTGGCCATGCTAAACTAAAATTCACTGTCTGTATTCTAGCCACACAAAGGTTAAAGATTCCCTCATGCTAGCATGCTGAAAAGGAAGGTGAAGTAGTAAAGCACCAGGATGGCTTTTGTGGTTTATAATATATCAATTTGTACAGTAAATAGGGTCTGTGTTTAATGCTCCCCTGCAGCGATGACTATTAATAATAAAAGGCCCTGAAAGGAACTGAACTTTCACGATCAAGTATTTCTGACAGCTCGCTCCTCAGCACAACAACTGTTGTCCCCAGAGACTCATTCAACATTCATTTGAATCATGGAGAAAGAAGACCAGCTTGGAAGATGTTTTTTCTGGAGTGCAGAGGGGGACTTTGATCCTAGCTCAGATAACAGCTGCTCTACCTGAGCGGATTTTCGGGTAGATGTATCCTTCAGCCCAGGGAAGCCTCGAGGGAGGTGTCTGGTTGACCTCAAAGCTCAGGGAAGGCACCTGATACCTGAGGGAGGGTCTTTGAATGGCCAGGAGGAGCTGGCAGCACATTCTATCATTGTGTCAGGCTCGCGTTTCTGGCGAGAGCCAGCGCGCACAGGAAGGGAGCTCCTGAAGGGATTCGAGTCGCACCTTGAATTTTTTTTCCCATTGTAAAATAAAAAGGAGGCAAAAAGCCAAAATACTTTGATTAGATTTTGTCTGTACTATTGTGTTTTCTCACTGCCCTTGGAGAGTACAAAGCACTTCGTTTGAAATCTATGACCCTGATTTCCCAAGCTGGAGCAAAAAGCAAATACCTGATACTTGATAAACTTCTCAGAGGAAAATGAAACAGTTCATATAGTGCCTATAAGAACTGCAGTGATAGGCATTATGCACATCCCTGCAGTAAACAGACAATACTAGTTGCTGCAAAATGTGTCAAATTCTTTGGTACTTATGCAGACAAAAATCCAACTGAAAATAATTTTAGCTTTGGATAGGATATGATAAATATTACTGTATGATCTTTTTATTCTCCCAACAGCATCTGGGCTGGTTCCTGTAAATTAATGTGGAAAGTATTTGGGATTTCTTGACTGTGGAAGTGACAAGGCACTGATTTTCCAAAACTGATTTCATTTTAATAATTTTTTTTCCCCCATGCCTGTCTTTGTGACACTGAGGTAAACCCACTTTTTAAATAGATTACTGCAAGGCCATTTGGAAACCTTATCCTCAAAAACTTCCTTCATTTATGAATATTCTGTTCATTCCTTTTCTCACCAAGGACAAACTATCATTCCCTCTTAACCTGAAGTGGGAAGGGCTTTAAGATATATCTTGATTTGGAATCTCAAATTATGCCCTTGATACCATGACTTTTGAAAGTAAAACCTCTTTCAGAAATAAAGACACTTGCTGAAGTAAGTATCTTTTAAGACAGGAGATCACCTCCTGGTATTGATTGTCTTCCAAACAATCAATACAAGATTTCCAAAAGTAATGAGAAAACTGCTGATCGTAGGCTTTTTGAGCATAATTAAAAGGCTAAAACCACTGGAAACATTGTGGGAAAACAAATGAAACAAATGTTTAAAAGCAAGCTGAAACTTTCCCTCAGTCATAATCAATACAGACAGGGATAGCCAAAGTTGCACCCAAAATTGACAGTGAACTTTGATTCTGAGAGCAGCTGGATTTTGGCATCCAAGGCAAGAACCTTGTACAGCCCCTTTCTGCTGGAGTGTGGCAGCTGTCCTTGCTATTAGGAACAGAGACAGGGAGGAATTATTTTAACTGTAGAGTTCATGAGATAAAGATAGTGAAGTACAGACCATGGGTGGGAGCGCTGCACAGGAGTGGGTTTTGGTGTTTCTGAACAAAAACCTGCTTGTGAAGAGAACAGACGTGCACAAAGCCCAGCCCTGCAGCCAATTTTCAGTGTCTTTTCCTGCATAAAGACCAGGGACAAGCCAGCTGCAGTGCACACACACGGAGGCATCCTCTGGCTTCCCGCGGGACTGAGATGTGGCAAAGAGGCATCAAGGTAAAAGAACCTTGCTTTGGAAAGTTTTAGCTGCTGAAAGCGGCTTTGAAGATGTTTGAGGAGGAAGGATTTCTGTGGTTCTTTTGTACATAGTTTACACAGCCAACCTTTCAAACTGCTAACAGAGTCCAGAGCCTAGAAACATTCACAGTTTCTTCAAAGTTAAGGGTTTTGTCCTGTTAAGTCATTACATTATCTGAGTATAAACCAAAGAGTTTTCAGCTCTGAATAATTTAGGTGAAAGAGTTAGCCCTAGGCCAGGTGCTCTACTTAGGGAGATGGTGAAATAAATAATTCAGAAAGGGAGACAGGTAAAACAGATGGAAAAGGCCGCCAAAACAAGACACCCAGAGGGCAGCTGTTTTGCAGGTCCCCTGTGAAGCACCTCACTTACCAGGAGGGCTGTGGTAATGAGTCAAGCACTGAACTTTGCCTTGTTAATTCATGTGGTGGTCACAGGGAATACAGGTACTGGTACCTAGAAGCAACCACCACTGGGTGCAAGCCTGTATAACCCATGCTTTATTAGAGAGTACATCCACAAAGCACTTAGGACAGAGGTTCATAAATTATTTGATTTTGAAAATTATCCTCAGTGGGGAGGGGGAAAATACACTTCTCAAAATATTTACTCAATTTAAACAATTTTTCAAACACATAGAACTGAAGAATGACCTGGGTTGGAAAGGATCTTAAAGCTCACTGATTCTCATCCCCCTGCCATGGGTAGAGACACTTTCCTCTAGACCAGGTTGCTCAGAGCCCTGTCCAACCTGGTCTTGAACCCTTCCACGGATGGGGCATCCACAACTTCTCTGGGAAACTTGTTCCAGTTGCATTTGGTCTTCTCACTCATATCTAGATTTCAAATTTTGATTTAACTTGTGCAGTTTGGAGTACATTTTTCAAGGCAACTTGGGATTCCTACTACTTCTGTTTATGGTCATATGTGTCAATTTTCTAGAGCACATAATTTCAACAATGATAAATAAAGCCCTTTGATATTAAAAGTATTCATACAGTCCAGGAACTTATGCTAAAGCAATGAAAAGTTCTAAATTATCTTGCCATTTTTACTGACAAGTGAATATTTTATTGGCTTTTACTGTCAGTCAATGTTTGATTCTTTTGCTAATGACAATCACTGACTTTACTGATGGTTGGCAATGTAAGACAAGTGTCATGAATGTATATGAAAGTTGACACCATTTTTTTTTAGGGAAACTAAATAAACAAATCACTGCAATGCTGATTTTCATTCCCATAATACAGTACTACTCACACGAATAATTGTCCTGATTATGAGGGAATAAGTTGCCTGTGGAAATGGCAAATGAGATGTACAGTTGTCCAAAGAGATGTTTTTGTGAACAGGAGCTTGGTATTTTGCCCAAGTCTGTCTCACTAGGGAAGAGTTTTCACCAAGAAGAGAATCCCAATCCAAATCCTTCTCTCTCCTGCTTCCCTGCCCCAGGAGCAAGTGGTGAAGAGTACAAGAGAAGGAAATCAAAAAGAGGCACCTGAGCAAGGAAAAGAGGGAAACAGATTAAAGACTTGACTAAAGGAAAGTGCTGTGAGGAAAGAATACTGGTGTGGCAAACACTGAGAAATCCTCCTCCTACAATTTCATCAGCCTAGATTCTGATACTCTCCCGGGAAGTGACACCAAAGTTGCCATGTCCCTACTGTCTTCCTGGAGAATCTGATTCACAGTGGGCCTTGAAAATTCCAGCTCATTCCTGTTTTCTGTATCTTTTCCTTGTTGAGTTACCCAGTGGCTAAGCCCTGTGGGGCAGAAAACCTACCTTGGCATTTTCTATTAGTGGTGTTCAGCATGATAAATCCTCAGTCTTACTGGGGCTGGCTAAAAGTGTAGCATAGATAACACAGTTCCAGACATAACCCCTGCAGAAAGCACACTTATACATAGATCTGGATAGTGACACATCCCCTATGGTCTTTAGATTGTATATTCCATATTTTTCTGTACTGCAGAAAGGTTTTAATGAAGAAAACACATTCATGTTGCTGTTGTTGCAATATAGGCTATCATGGTAATAATTTCTCAGTTAAGGAGTTCTCTAAATCTACTAGAGAACTTTGAAATGCAAACCACTTTTTTCAGGTATAGTTTGTTGAAGTCATGCATTTATGACATTGTGATAAATTGTGTGAAAATTAATAAGAAAAGATTGTGGCTTCACTAAAATTCTAGGCAGGACTGTTACAACAGTGAAATCTCTTGTTTAATCTCAAATGTCTGTAAAGGTAGCACAGAAGGGCTCAAACTTAACCTTATAAAAAAAGTTAACCTTTTTCTTTTCAACTTTGCTCCAATGTAAAAGTTCTTCTCAAGTAACACTTTATGTAATTGCCTTCCAAAATGAGTATAAGATGACCTTCTCTTGAAGTTTCTTTTGCTGTTTTACAGGAGTTTTAAGAAATTGTTAGATATTCTTGCTATCTGCTGGCTCCTCTGAGCTGCCATTCTGCTTGTACTCATCTGAGATATTATGTAAGACCAAGAATTTCAGTTATTTTCTAGTTAGACAAGTGAGTATGTGAGCTAAGGATGGCACTTGGTCAATAAATCCTTTCACTTCCTTTGTAGTTCCTTTGATCTCCAAGGAGGATTTTGCCATCCTCTTCAAAGAAAACAATATCCGCTGATGTCCATCTTTCCTATTCCCTCTTGATATCTTTCCTTCTTTGTGACCATCATTGTGGCTTCCTGACTTCTTTCATTTGGTAGCTAACTGAGATATACTTGAAGTATTTACTCTTCTTTCATGTCTCTGTTTTCTTGGCCCTGTTCTCATCTTACAAACATTTTAATTAGCCTTATTTTCTGTCTCTTCCTTCTAAAAAGGCAGGCATTTTTCTTTTCTGTTTGTTTTTTACCATTGTTTATACTGATCTCTTCATTTGATACTGTTTTCCTAGGTGATATTTTTTACTAATTTAATGATTATCTCCAATTTGCATGTCTGTCTCTTTGTAATCTGCATATCTGTATATTCCCTATGGCACTTTTTCTTCTGGATGAATGTTTGTTACACAACAAGGATATCCTCTAAATACTACTTAGAAACTCTTTTCAAATCATGCAGTCACCTTGCAGTTCTATTCTGAATTCCCATCCTAAAGGAAAAAAACATATATATCTATTTGCATAAGCCATGTGAGGTGAATTACCCTGTAGCTCAAGAAGGGATTGTGATTTCACCTCATTAGAAGGCTTTTCTCTTTTCTTCCCAGGTTTTATAATCAGTAAATGAGAAAGATCACAACTGTCGTCTGCCCAGCCCTGGGGCAGTGTGAGACAAAACAAGAAAGATATTATTTTAGCAATTGCTTCTCATGTCAATGCACAGAAAGGAGTTTTCATTTAGTTTGTTGGAAAACAGCATCTTCTGCCACGAGGAAAGTAATGTAAATAACACATCTGGATTGGTACAGACTATGGAAGGAATAGGATGCACCAGGAAAAAATCACCTACTTATCAATGAAGTGGAAAAGCTCTAAACTTATTTTCTACTACTTTGAATTAATATCTCAAAATATGGCAATATTTGTTAAAATAAATATTAAAATAATTTTTTAAAATCATGTTAAGACAAACTAAACTCATTTTGCTGAGATATGTGAATGGCTTTGCAGGCAGAGGATTTAATAAGTGATACTGTACACACACCTGAGAAAATAATTTGGTTCTTACTTGGTTCACTTCATTATAAATAGTGCATTGATGAAGCAGATTTTTTTAAACTACAATTATTCTTAAGGTTCTATTTGGATTAAAATGAATCTAAATTCCTATTAAAATTAATAAAATTTAGAAAATGGCAGTACTCCTGTGATTGAAAAGGTTGATGTATGTTGTTTTTCGCTCAGTGCATCATTGAAGAGGAGGCAAACTGCTATGTTCAGCTGGGCTGAACTGAAAATAATAATGGAACTGAGAAAGGTGTGTTTGAAAATTTGAGAAATCTGACCAGTATATGCAGTGTTTCTCTGGAAAAGCAGATAATTTCTGGAATGACCTCATTCCAGAGTATAGCTATCACCTACTTTTGTGGATCTAAATTGACCTTTCTAGATGATTTCATGTAGGTAAACTCCAAACGGTAATGAAACTATCTTTAGTGTCTTATACAATTTTTACAATAATATTTTTTATAAAAATGAGCCTTGTACATAACTTATGGGCTTGATCAATTATTCCAAAATGTCTGCATGACCTTGAAATTATTACCCTTCTGTTATGAAAGAGAAAATCTTTATCATCACAGCTATATCTTTATCATGCACAGCTTGATCTCTTTTTTAAGTTGCCTGGAAATTAAGAGAGGCTGATTTTTATAAGTCATTTCAGTAGAATATTTTTTGGCTCTGCTCCATTAAAGTGGGTGAGATTCATGTGAGATACAGCTGAGATCAGATTCAGGCTGAGAAGACTGAGGTATTTTACTTGCAAACTCTACAATGATTTTTTAATAATGAATATAATCAGCAGTACTACCAACCACTTAAATGATGGCAGGTTTACCCCAATGCACTTGCTGATTGTATGTGTGCAGGGAACAGCAGTGAACTTCATCTTAAAGGAGTATTTTATACACTTTTTGTACACAAGAGAAGAAATTACTGAAAGTCTGAGCTTGCATTTTGAAATGTGAACTAAATTGTGTTTTATGGTACTACTCTTTTAAACCTTTTTTCTTTTCTCCTTTTTTTTTTCCCCAGAAAAGGAAATGCACTAGAAGTTGATTTGTTAATGGCTTTCTCTGACCTGTTATGAAATATTTCAAATTTGGTAAGTAGGTAAGAGAATTAAAATAAATTGCTTTTACAAGGGAGCATAATTTTTAAAATAATTTTTCATGGATGTATTTGTTTTGGCTAAGTCCATTGATTATGGCCTATATCTTTCTCAAAGCTTCTTTGGGTGGATGAAAAGTTTTCTACAATGCAAATACATGCTGTGATTATCAGTTACCTAGTGTTCCTATTGGTTATTCACCAATATGTTCTAATACAATTGCTATGAAATATGTGGTTTCTGCTGTAACTATCAAAAATTTCAGTCTCTGCTGTCAGTTGTGGACACAATTTGCAAAGTAAACTCCAGTGGCAGGTGAAATGCCACAAGTTTTGAGAGAGAAAAATATCAAATATATACAATTAGAATATATACATAAATGAATGTATAAAATTCCTTTAACTTCTATGATCAGGATTTTGGCATGAAGCATATGGACTTAACTATGAACTGAGATATTTAAAAACATGGTCTCTGCTTTAAGTAGGTCTGTGTCAGGGTCAGGGTGGGAGGGGCACCAGGCAAGTTACTGCATGAGTTTCAGGAGGGAAATGATGGATTTCCAGAGGACTTTGGGTGAGCGTGCTGTTTCGCCCAAGCAGGGCACTCCAGGACTTAGCGTGGCATTTTTCCTGCTACCCTGTCTTGTGGCTCTTGACCAGAACTCGTGTGTGGGACATGTGTTAGGGTTGAGGTGAGATTTTTATAGGCCCAGCAGGCAGGTCACAGACCAGGTACATGTCTGTTTGCATCCAGTGCAAGGTCCACATCCTTACATCATGAGCCTCTTCTTTTCAGTCGTGACTCTCCTCTCCTTTTTTGCACCTTCATATTCAAAGTTGTAAATTAATTCTTTAAAACTTTGGAACTCAAGATTGGCACATTACAGCCAAATAAAAAAGAAGTGAGATGGTAACTGAAATGATGGAGAGAGGTGTTTACAATGTGGAGCAGCAGGGTTGTGTAATAGTGTATAATTCCTGTGTGGTCTGCTGAGAAGTGCCAATCTGTGCAATCTGTAATGGCAAAAAGCCAGAAAAGAGGCCATAAAAACTGGCACCAAATGAAGACAAGGTACTACAGTTTGAGTAGAAGTACTAGAGGTACTCTAGCTACTTAGAGTTAGTAGCCCATTACATGTAGAGGGGAAAGAAGATATGGGAGTTTAGTGCCTCTTTCTGTGCAAAGCATGACAAATCAAATTCTGACTGACCTGTTGCAAAACAAAATGTTTGCATTTCATCAATCCATAAGGATGGAACAGTTAAATCAGAACAGATTTTTATCTGGGGAATCTATGGAAGAGCAAAGATAGGGAGGTGGTGAATCACTTGGATGGATCTGTGCCATGTTCTCTTAAGACATGGTGATCTCCCTCCTCCAGTGCCCCCCACTTGTGAAGGGGGCACAGCTGTGGTGCAGCAAATCCACTGGCAGACAATCCAGCACACATGAAGTATGCAGAGAACCAGCTTGGTCTCTTGCTTCATGGGATTTGAAATGGGATTGGTGGTGTCTATTTTCAAGATGCCTTCCTATTCCCAAGAGATTTCCTCATGGATGTTGTCAGGGAACTTAGAAAAGCAGCCTTTCTCTCACGTGAGGATTTGAAAAGCAGAAGGCTCATGATTTTCAAATCACGCAACATAGTTTGATATCACTCATGAAGTGACACACAAGTCAATGGGGGGGAAAAACATATGATAAGTGAAATATTTTCAATATTTTTCTTCAGTGGAAAAATTGAATGACACTTTAAATCTACTGAAATAAAAGGCAGCTAATATTTTAATTTTGTATATGTAAATGTGTGTGTGGAAGCTGTTATTAACACATACCTTACTGTAATGATTCATACAGATGTTAAGTAGGATTATGAGACAAATAAAGGCATAACCATTCTCTTAAATCATGCTATACTGATCAAACAGTTCTGTGCAACATCCCAGCTATTCACTTACAACAAGAAAAAACATGATTAGTGCCCATTAGTACTGTGGTAAAATGGAAATATTTGCCAAGTACATATTACCCAAGTAAAGGGTACTAAGAAACAAAGCTGAGTGTACCATTACAACCAATTTACACTCATCTAAGAAGTTATTAAAAAATTAATATTAATTTCATCAAATAAGTAATGTAAGCCTGTATTTGCTGATTCAACAAACCTCCAAACACTGCTTAATTTTAAGCATGTAAGTTAATAGTTTTCATCCTGGGGTCAATAGATGCCTGGAAGACCCTGGCTAACAGAAATGAGGGATAAAAGTATAAGCCTTTGAAATTCATTTTTGTGCTGGTGAACTTACAAGAACAGCATGTTAAAAAAAAGACAGTTAATATAAACACTGCCTCCTTCTCTATCCGAAAGCTAAGCATGTGAGATTATGGAATTTCAAAACTGGAAGCAAACTGCACATTCATTCAACTTATTATTAGACATACTAATTTACTGCTGTAATAGTTATTACAGTTCACTTAAATATGGCTATATAAATCTCTTTATTTTATGTTATACAGAACAAAACCAAGAAACACTGTGGAATACAAATAGATTAAACAGTGAGTTGGAGATACACTATGGGTATTTGTCCCAAGTGATATCATGGCACAAAAGTTAATGCAAATTCATTTCTCAATTTTAAACCTTTAAAATGTTACAGGGTGGCAACTACTTTCTCTAATACAAATCATTGTGCCTTTTGTCCTTACCAATTGCTGTGTCCAACAAGCCCAACAAAATGAAAACTGACTAACAGATTCAACAATTTATGTTGAGCTCTTTTATAGAGCCCCATGTCTGTGACAGCATTGATATGGCGGGTGTCTGTACCTTGTAAAGAGATAAAAAGAGTATTTTTGCTGTGGCATCATTGTGTATTTGTACCTGAGTGGAGAGGTACAGCAGGATTAGGAAATAAGGATGATGTGAAACACAAAAAAGATGATCTAGTTGATTGGTTTAACCAGTGGTTGGAAAACCAGAGGTAAAAATAAATTTGGATAAAATTTCCTGCTGAAATTCTTTCCTGTTCTGCCACATCATTGCCCTGTGGCCTCCAGAGAGTCACACAGACCTAGAAAATCTGAAGATACTCAGGCTCCTACCTTCCCTTTGAAAACAATCAGGATATAAGTACCTGAATACCTTGGTGAAAAAAACCTTTAATCCTTGTGTTTGCTCCAACTCCCTTAGAGACAAATAGTGCCTCTCTGAAAATGTGATCACTTAGGTGTGAAGTTTTAAGATATTGTGGTAAAGAGGCCACAGAAGTACCTAAAGCAGCTGCTTTTCAGTAGGTAGAGCCTTCAAGGCAGCATAAAGGTTTGGCTGTTGCAGTATTTGTTTATTCTCTGCAGCAGTTTTGATTTTATTTTGCTTCTGTGAGCACTCTGTGGGAGCTATCTTTGGTCTTGGTTATCATTACAGATTCTGCTTTTATTATTGTGTTATGGAAAAACCTAGCACCTTAGCCTGAAACTGTTTGGAGTTCAGGATAGTAGAGGGAAAAAATGGGGTTTTAATAATCAAAACTATGAATCAGACAAACAGAATTTTTTTTTCAAAGGGAGTTTATTATCATTTTAATTTTTCTTTGCAGCAAAACCTTTGTTTCTTGAAGCACTTTCCCAAAGCTAGGGCCAGAAAAGTCAATGCTTACATCTGTTTTCTTTGTCCACATTTTCTGGCACAGAGATTGATCTTGAATTTTATTTTTTCCACAAGAGGAAGAACCCAACTGTACAAAATAGATTCAGATCTCTACTAGGTACTTTCATAAAAGTAATGGTAAGTTGCTGTGCTCCCAGCTGGGCATGTTAGCTTTCCATCTTGATTTTGGATAAATGCTATTTGAATAGAAGATATTTATTATGATCATTATATGCTGAGCTGAAAAATGAATGCAGAACTGGGTCTGTAGTCCTGACTAATAACTTTACCAAAGGGAGAGGACAACTGGTCTGGAGAATCAGTAGAAAAACTCTACCAAATATAGCCATAGGAGAAGTGCAAGGTAATGAAACACTGAAGTAAAATGAAATGCTTGGCAGCTTTTAGAACAGTTGAGAACATCTCTCTGCAGTATTCATAGTGCCTGCCTCATCAAAGTCTCTGATGATCAACCAGCTTACAGAATGGAATACCTGCTATGGAAATGTACAGGACCTTGCACAGTGGAGGGAGAGGATTTGTCATGGTGCCTGGCAGATGGCCTCACTTGATCTCAATTAACTTTAAATACCCTTTGATGCTGAGAGTGCACTTATCCCGTGTTGACTAGTCTGTTCTGATGGAACAAGGATAAAACCTCTCCCCAGAATGCACGGGGACCTGGGTCCTGCAGGCACCACACCACTCACACCTTGACTTTCAGGGTTGATGCTCACACCATGAACATGTCCCCAGACATCACCCCGTGTGTGTGGTCACCTTCCCCAGCTCCTGGCAGAAAGGGCTGTTGTTCCCATGCTGCAATTGAGCCGAGGTGGGCTGTGCCTCTTGCTTAAGCTCTCAGCTGGTGTCTTTGAAAGAGCAGGAGTTGTAGCCCAACCCACATCTCACATTGTACCAGACTGGGTGTTCTTTACCTCATTCATCCTTGCAGAGTGAAGCAGGTACAACCAGAGGCTTCCTGGCAGGAGAGGAGGGGATCATTTTGCAGACAGTAACACACTGTATAGTGACTCCAGGATGACACAGTGACATCCGCAAAGCCCACTTTGGTCCCATGCCCAAAACCATGCCATTGGGGAATTGTGAAGCTCAAAGTCATCTTGACTAGTTTCTATTCTGTATATATGTTACTGGGGTTTTGCCATACTGCCTGAGGCAAACTCCTGTCAAACTAAATTACATATGGTCACACAGGTGCAGATGATGAACTGCCTACAAGCTCATAATAGAGGTGTTAATATTGAGGTTGGTCTAGAAAAGCTCAGACCTGGACTGCTCAGCTTGAATTGTATCTTCAATTAATTTAGAATTATGTGTAACTACCAATCCCTACTGAGTCAATGAAGTGTCTGTGTCCAGAACTGGTAAATTAGGTTTTTGGCACAGGGAAATATTTTGTCAGGGCAGAGAGACAACTGACAAATAAATTTCAAGTTATCTCAGAGACATGGAGACAGAGACATTCTGTTCTGAGATGCTGCACAAACTTCTGAGAGGTACTCAGCAGCCTCAACCCTCTTAAAGCCCCTGGGAAGGGAGGATGCTCAGCATGTTGTCAACATGGACTCTAAAGTGCATTTCAGTTGTGTGCCTACCAGGCTCACAGGGTGGATATTTAAACTCTCAGAACTCAGTCAAATAAGCCCAGTTTACCTCACAGCCAGACTAAGTGCTAGTTCCTCAGTTAAGATTATTTCCACATTAAAATGGAATGGATCCATTCTGTGTTGGCTGCTTAGTACTTGTAAGAACTAAGGTCAAAATATATTCTTATAGTTTTGGAAACTGTACTTTTGTCATTCACTCAATAGTGTTTGAAATCTTAATGTTTGAATTTCACAACAATAATAATAGTACTGCTTTTGAATGAGAGCTCAGCATAGCAATTATCAGCTGAGACAAAATGAATGTTTAAAAAATTATCACTATCTGAACCTAAGCTTTTATACTGCAAGATGTTTTATAATATAATTGAGAAGAAATCCTCATATTCTAGTAAAATAAAGTAACTGGAGACAAAGTGAAATAAATAGCAGCAATAACAATACTTCTTGTGATTAAATATTTCACATTTCAAGGATGCCTATTCACAAAACACTTAAACAGCTCATCAGTTTGGCCAGTTTCCCTTGGTAGTGAGGAATGGAATGCCTTAATCTGAGTGGACATTCTCACTGTACATCTGCTTTAGGGAAACAGTTTATGTCCAAGCTTTTGCAATTAGACTGCCTCGTGTCTTTGTAAATAGTCACTTACACTGCACATTTTGGTGAACCATAGTCACTTGGAGGCTTGTGCTCTCTTTAGATCAAAGGGCAAACTGCTCCACAGAAGAGATCAGCTGAATGGGGAGAGCAGAGTTATGGGAGAAACTTTCTAACTGATGAGCAGGCAAAGTTCTCTGAAGGTTGTCAATCACGTTGTGCTTCCTTTGATACAAAAGCATGTTTATTTTTAGTCTCTTCGAGCCTTGCTAGTACTGGGCAGCAGGGCCAGTGTACAGCAGAGTTCTCAGCTGCTGTGCTGGAAACTGGGAGATCTCAGCACTTCTCACAGTTAGTCCCTAGACTGGGACAAGATGGTGGCCATCCTGAAAAATAAACCAAAAATTAAGATGGCACCTGACTTTCCAGGAAAATGCTTCTGTGAGTGTCTCAGTATTTAATAAAGGGTGTCTGATGTGCTCAGCTGCACAAGCAGACACTAATAGATACATATGACTTTTCTAGATTTGAATCTACCCTTACCAGGAACAAAATAACTTAATTGATGTCTGTGGCATTACACCTGGTTTCTAGAAATGCTGAATGGGGCTCTCTGTACAGGTCCATAAAGTTCTCTTTACTACATAGGTAATTATATTGATGTAATGTCTGTCTTTCCCTTTTATGATAAAGTAATACACGAACCCCTTCTAACTCCTTACATCTTTTATTGTTTTATTTTATAAATCTAAAGAAAAAGTGGTTCATAGCAGTCTTTACAAACAAGCTGCATCTGTTTAATATTAAAGTGAAAAAAAAAATCATAATAGAACCATTACTTTGGAATATCCAAATAACCTGAGGAAAAATAGCATCCATCTGGCCATTGGTATAACTGTTTTTTACATCAGTTGGATGTTTCTGGGATTGTAAGATTCAACACTTATCTTTAAGTAGAGTGAGTTTCTAAAGATGTAGCATCCAGAAACTTGTGAGTAATCTGTCTGCTTAGAAGTACAATATTGTGTTACCAGATCTGCTGAGCAAAAGCACAATAAAGTTAATCCTTTGGTTCTGGAAAAGCTGGAAGTATTGCAATGGCAGATGTGCTGAAACAGAAGTGTTTACGTTTGTTAGGGCATGTGAGGCAGCAACTCTGCCAGCTCAGAGTATTTGAATTTCCTGCAAACTTTTACCTAAGGGCTGCTGTGGGGAAGGAAAAGAGCTCAGGAGTCTCTACACCCTGTTGGCAGACTGGAAAACCTCTTTTGGTGAATTCGTTGGCAAGCACCTGCATTTTCTCATTGAACTTATTCCCTGTGAATTGAGTCATTATGGCATTAAAGTGCTTTTGGTATATGGGGTACAGTATTACCAAGATCAATATTCTGTTATATTTAATATATTTTCCACCTCTTACTATGCCATATGGAAAGGAATAAAAATGTTAGGTGAAGGATTTTGTACTGTGGAGGTGTGATATGACTCTGGTTTGGCCAGAGCTTTGAGATGGAGCTGCCATCTAGACCTTTGCCAAAAGTGAGCTCCCCAGAGAAGCCTGTCAGACTTTAAACTCACAAAGCCAGGCTGTGCAGAGCACAAACAAGAAGGGTAATCTTTTGATGAGAGGAAACACAAAGTAGCTGGGTAAGAACTAAAATCAAAATCAGTCATTTATAGCATTTTCCGTGCCTACAAAATCCTTGCAGGCAGGTCCTTGCTTCCATGCTTGGTAACAGTTGACTTGGGGACTTCAGATTGCAGTTAATTCTGTCCAGACTAAAGAAAATCCTTCCTTCTGTCCCCTCTAATGCCTTGTTGGCTGCTGGCTGCCCTTTCCTACCATCATCGTGGGACCTGGTGACTTCCAGCTCTGTGCTATATCCATCTTTCCCAAAAGAAGGCACAGTTTCCCCCTCAGCATGAAGGAGGTTTTGACTGGCCACTTTTCAGGGTCTAATTATTTTGAGTTATAAAAAAAGATGGTGGTGCAGGAGGTCACAGTAGCACTTAAAAGAGTTTCTGCTGGGGATTTCAAAACATTATGTTACTGTCCCTTCCCTTGGAAGCTTTTAGTTGAAATCTCAAAGGCAATCAAAACACAAATGGAAATGCACTCCCAACAGACTGAAAAATTTTGACCACACCAGCAAAGTGGCCACAAAAGACCTGGGAATAGACTACAACTCCACTGGTTCCCTTTCTATTTTCCATTCTGTACCAAAACAGCCAGACATGCTCAGTGTGCTCTTTGGATGACCTGAATCCACTTCCTTGTCTTCTCACTAAAAATATCATAGGTCCTCATCCAATGCATTGACAGTTCTGTTCTTCCAGAGAAAAAAATCATTATGAGGAATGTCAGAAAAGCAGAGGGAGTCCCAGAGTTCCAGTATAAAAAGGAAAGCCCAGAAGCCCCTGAGCAGTACTCACTGCTGGACAGGGAATGGCAGTAGCTGGAACAAAAGACAGAACAGTGTTCCTGACATAACAGTGGTATTCTGTTGTCACAGCTGAGCATCAGCACAGGGCTTTATCAAGAGCCAGAACACCACTGAACTAACTCCTGTATAAATACAGATTAAGAGGCCAGTCATTGCCCTGGACCATTTACAAAGTATGTAAGACAGGGACAAAGAAACGGTCAAACCCTATTGATGATATTAATAAACAATAATCATAGAAACATAACTTTAAAATTTTGGTCTGTTGTTTTTTTTTTTTTTTTTTTTTGCAGGTGGTTTGTCAGAAGAGTTTACGTCAGCATTTTGAAGGAGGATAATGAGATAACCTGAAGTCACCAGAGCTGCTCCCAGGAGATGAAAGCTAGAAAATAACATAAACAGAACAGATAATCAAGCAAATAGGTGTGGGTAGGTGCTCGCTGGTGGATTGTGAGGGGGACCTTATGTCTAGGGGCTCAACATGATGCAGGAGGTCAACAAAGAGAATTTTTTGATAAAGCCAAAATCTTGTATTGGCTGACAAAAGAAGGAAATATAGTGGGACACTTCAGAATGAAATCAGCTAACAAAAAATACTTCTTGCAGCAGCATTTTGGATGGATGGATGGATGGATGGATGGATGGATGGATGGATGGATGGATGGCAGTAGGTTAAATCTGCACTCATCAAAAACAGAAAAGAAAAAAGGAAATCTCAGCATCAGTACATAATATAATGAGTGCAGGACCTTTAGCTTTGTGTAATTGGAAAGAACTGTTAAAGTTTCAACAAAGCTGAAGCATGAAGACATAGAGAAGTTTAGGTCAAAAATTATATCATAAGTATGTGTGACAGGTAGGAAGAAGATTCTGTCAGGATGGTTCAGCCTAATTCAGAAAAACTCCTTGTTGACACCATAACAAGTTCCCCAAATAGGCTTTAGGGCTCTTATTTGCCATGTGTAGTATTTACTGTGCTTGGTGGTAGCAAGCTGTCCACTGCAAAATGTGAAGAGAAAAGGAGGTCATTTGGAATAGAATGTTTACTGTGATATTTCTGTGGAGGGCTATGTTTTCAGGCCAGGTGTAAAAGACATGAGAAAATAATCACAACAGAACTTGTGGAACTTCTAGAGGAGAAAAAGCCAGATGAAAAAAGTCTTTCACAGAAGATGAGGAAGATAAGCCATCAGGTTGCTCAAGGAGTAGATATCTGGCAAATCAGAAAGAAAAATGATTAGGTGTTGGTTCTTACATCAACAAGAACCTGTAAAAGATTTTGCAAGAGCAACTTTGGTGGAACATTAAAGAAGTCAGATTCCTAAGGGCTTGAAATAAAAGTAAAACAGAAGGCTAATATAGACTCCAGGCAGTGGTTTAGATTTTGTGTTCACTATTTGCATAGAAGTGGAAGGGATCTTGTAGATCACCAAGTCCATTCCTCTGCTGCTATGAGCAACTGTATCTCAATGTCTATACATTTACTAAGCTTCACAAAACAATTCTATTTCTTTTCTTCCTAGTTTTAGTGAAAGAACAGTGGTACAGAAGTTCAGTCTTTTGATAATCAGAAACTTTAATTTATGGGTTGATTTTATTAATTGCTCATTAGTAATCATTTGTTCTTGTGTCGTCATTGTCCATTTGCTTAAGTATCTTTTCTCTCGCTTTACTGCCTAACCTGAATGTATTTATGGAGAGCAATTATATTCACTCTCAGCATGAATGAGCTTAGAGATGAAAGGGAGAAGGAAGCAAACATGTTGCTTCAGCCTGGACCAGCTGGAATCTCTTTGTTCAGACTCATGTAGAATGTTTTGCAGCAGCTGAATCTGGAAGCAGCATTTGTGCAGCTCATAGAAATATGATACAGATCTCACCACCTCACAGCCAGATGAGATGGGAATGGACATAGCAAGCAGGGATGTTGTTTGAATATCCATGGATGCTGTAGACCTGAGAACACCAAAACTACAGTCCAGCTTAGCTGGACAAAAAAACATCTGCTTTTGACTGATGTAAACACCCATGGTGAGCAATTGTAAGCATTTCCTATTATCCCTTGTATTTTTCTAGTGTTGGGACTTAGGTGTCTGTCTGTAATGGGTTATCACCACCTGTGTGGCTTATTTTGAAGAGATGTTGTCTGCTGTAGACTCTGGAGTCAGTTCACTCTGGAGTCTGTTCTTTCCTAGCATTGTTGTCAACCTGTGTCCCAGAGATCTTCACACTCAGCATAATTAGAGAAGAGCAGGGATTGCCCATCTTTCAGACTTTGTGTACAAATTTCTAACACAAAATAGATAGAATAATTCAGTCACAACATTCTCCACCATAGCATGTGTTCAGATAAGTGTCTTAAAAGGGGATTCCTTAAGGGAAAGGCAATTGCACTAAATATTCTTTTGCTTGGTGGCATCTCATTGCCAGCATCAGTAAGCACAGCTGAACATCTACACTAAGAGATGCTGGATACTTCAAATGTGTGATTGTACCTCATCCCTTTGGATGTAAATCTTAACTCCCTGAGAGCAGTTTGCTGTGAATTGTTTTTTTAAACACATGTTTTATAGGAAGAGTTTTTAGATCTGAAACTGTTTATTCCTCCTCTATGTGTGCCATCATCCATGTTGAACAGTATGATTTTTTTCCCAGTCAAAATTTTCTTGGGATTCCATCAACTGCAAAAGCAATGGAAAATTAAGGGCATTTAATTCTGTTGAAGATGCATCATGTATAGTAAAATCAAGAAATAGAATAAGATGATGACCACTGCACCTGCAGTAGATTAGTTACTCTGTGGAATAATGCATCTCATCAGCTCTTTTCTTCCGGAAAGTGGTGTTTTATCTTGGCTTAAAGCTAAACCCTTCCCTCTCCTTGTAACTGACCCTTGTGCATCTTCATGTAAGGGCAGAATTTGTACAAATTTGAGCTCTTCTCACAGTTCAGTACAAACCATTCTGTCTTTCCTAAGGGAGACAGATATACAAGAGTAGTGCAGGTCAGGGCTGTGGTGAGCCACATAAGGAAGCTTGTGCAATACCTGATTTAAGTGTAAGATTCTCACATGGTTTTCAGTGAGGCAGAAAAATGGTGTGGTTGGCCATGGTGTTTTTCAAAGGAGCTCTGCATTAAGATTCTGGAGACAGGTTTGAGTTCACCTGGTCCTTTGCCCTGCGCTTGCCTGATCAGGGAGGGAAGGCCCCATGGCCATGGAGGAAAGGATGTTGCAGTAAATAATCAGAAAATCAACTTTGGCAGCCTACTCAGTGAAAAGGAATGAAAAAGCGGAGGTGGCAGGAGGGGTTTTTAACACTTTCAAGAAGGGTGGTGGTTTGCTCCAGCAGCAAAACACGCAACTGAAACAAGGACAAATGCAGTGTGGAAAAAGCCTGTTGGATACTTGTCTTTGCACAACTTCTTCATCAAGAAAACAGCTTAAACACAGAGTTGTGCAATAAAACTCCAGTTTGCTGGCAGCGCCCTCACCTGTCTCCTCAAAATATCTGACACACTGGTCTGGGTGTAGATTTTAAAAAAAGCTGACTGTTGTCAGCAGCCTGAAATCAGAAAAATGTGGTGACCAGGCACAGAAGGATGTACTCACATGCTTTAGAAGCATGGAGTACAGGAAAGGGGCCTGCATCTCCTACAGGCAGAAAGAATTGGATGATAAAAAGCATTTTTCTGAGTCAGATTTGACCTATAGACCACTAGCTGGACCCAACAGCTACATAAATACCTCTGTAGGAAAATTTTAAATTCAGAGACATTTTAAAATGAAAATATAAAATGTTTCTCTTCAGACTATGTCAGGGTGTTTAGCAGACAAAAAATAAGAAATCTGTGCGATCAAAACTGAGTATCATTTTACCAAAATAAGTGTTTTTTACAGAAAAAAATTGAAAAACTCTTACTTGAACTGTAGGAACCAGTAAAAACTTCAATTCCTATGAAGACCTTTCTTTTCAACAACAAAAAAAAAAAAAAACCAAAGAAAACCTGTCTGCTGTGAGAAGACTCACCAGGTTGATTCTCTTGTTATAAAAATATGAAATGCCCAACATACCCAAGAAAAGACCCAATCTCTCAAGAGCTCCTAATCCAGACAGGAAGACGGTAAAGCCACCCTGAGGAGCCTGGACACTTCTCTAATGTCAGTGACTGACTGAAGAACATCCCCAACTTTACAGTGATGATCAACAGTGGCATACTCTCCAGCTGGTGTGAAACTTCATCTCCTTGAGAGCTGCCATAGCTTGGACAGTTCTATCTAGGTGCTGGCACTGAGATTCATGGTCCAGATCAGGGACTGCTGTGCTAGACACTGTATAAAGATACCACAAAAAGGCATGTGGCAGCAGTGCCACACAGTTGTGGGATTTCTTTTTGTTTTAATTGGAAAAAACCCCAACCCTGCAGTTATCCGATGCTCTAGGTCTATGTACAAAGCGCATTTAAAAATACAATAGGCATTCAAATGGGAACATTATTAATTAAAAGCCTCCACGTACTGTACAAATGAAACATTCTTCTCTCTACCTACTCAAGTCATTCATTCAGAAAAATCCTGGGAAAATAGTTAGGCTTTGCAATGTGCCCCATAGGTCAATGTATTCAGACTCCCAACAGGCCAAGTGGAAGGAGTGAGTTCCAGAACAGCAAAATCTTCGCTGCCAATTCCCTCTCAAAGGGAGCACATTCAGAAATGTGCACAGGAAAATGGCACTAGCTCTTTACCCAGCTCCAGTTTTAAATGAGTCCTTTAATATATGTATGTCCAAGCAAGGAAGAGATGCTGACCTATGCTCCTGCCTGGAGCACAGCAGTGGGAAGGACTTTGAAGCCCTGTAAGGTTTCAGACCCACAGCTTGCCTGCCTTGGGTTTTTTTCTACTGTATATGTCCTAAAGGGATCAATTTATACTATATATTTATATTTATACCACAACAACTCCTTTTCTCTCTGTCCAGCTACACCATGTTCCCTTTATTTAATAATAGAGGTGTCCTTGAGAGCCAAACTGTCCCTGGGCAACTCAGTGACAGGATGTTCCAGAGCATATCCGTAATTCTGGTGTCACAACTGTTTACTTTTATGAAAGTCCCATATCAAAAGTCCTTTTTTAGTATAAGGATGGGTCAAAGTCTGTCTGCTCAAGCCAGAGCCAAATTTGCCTCATACTTTAAAGTTTGGTGTTGTATTTCAGATCCATCCTCTAAATCAGACTGGCTTTCAGTGTTCAGATCAGAACAATCCCTATCTTATTTGCTTGCTGGCTGCAAAACAGTAGGAAGATTGTCAATACTCTGCCCAGGCTCTAATTAAAAATCCAAACTCAAATTTAATATTTCAAACATTATTTAAAATATATTAAGATAGTCAGTCTATTGCTGTTGCTCATTACTCTGTTGAAACCTAATATTAGTAACAGCATGTACAGAGGACCTGGAGCATGAATTAATAATGAGGTTCTTGTGCTGGAAAACATGCAAGAGCCTGGTTCCCTGAGCTGGCAGGGACTGCTTTGCTCTTCTCTGCACACTGATCAAGTCATCTGCTCACCAAAATCATTGGGAAGGAAAGTATTTCTGATTACTTTGCTTCCTCTGATGACCATTCCCCAAACAATTTTCCCAAAGATGACAGGCCATCAAAAATGAAGGGGGCCACACTGGGGCAAACCCTTTAGGCCAAAGGCACTGTGCTAGGGATCAAAGAGCAGTGCTGGTACTCGAGTATCACCCTCCAGTGGGGGAGGACCCCCGTGCCCTCAGCCTGCCCTTCACTGGTACATGAAGTCTCTTCTTGAGGCTTTTGAGGTGAGGTTTAATCCCTCTATCTCCTTGTCCTAACAGAAAATAAATCTGGATGAGAACAGAGTGAAAGAGCATGTGGCTTGTTAGTGCTCTTGGCCCAAAGTGAAGGTATTGGAGGTGTTTGCAGGTTTTCAGTAGATTAGAGCAAGGACTTAGCAGGTCAGTGAGCTCTTCAGGTGATGCCAGAAACAGGAAAGATGTGCAAGCTAGAAAATATCTGCACCACTTGTAGTATGTAATATAAATGTAATACATATACATTTATATATATGTATGTGTCTAAAATATATGCATATAAAAAGAATTATAGTCATGTAAGCTGCATTTTAGCCATTATTATTTATAGCAGCATTTCAGCCATCATTATTTATGTAATGATGTAATACAGAGTTTAGGTGCATTTGTTTGTACATACATTCCCATCTTATGTATAATTTACAGGAAACTAGCTTTCATCTGTCCTCCCAGTGCCCTATGCTGATTCCTCTGCCCATGCACTTCTTTGATGAGGGTGAGCCCAGAGACCTTTGTGCTTCCTCTGTACATGGACAAACGTCTTCAGATTTGTAGAAAACAAACAACCATTTCTGAAAGTGTTTGTGCCCTGAATTTTAGCTGCACCCTGGTCTTATAAAGCCTTTTCCTTTAAGATGAAGGTACTGTTAACCACAGTGCAGCACTCAGTTCTGTACCTACTGCCTTGTTCTCACCCTGTAAATTAAAAGGTGCGAAGGAGAAGGAAATTTGCCAGAGTGAATGAGAGAAATTATTACATAATTTTGTGTAATTTTTTGATGCAGGAAACAATTTTCTCAGCACACCTGTGGAGGGGAGAAACAAGGCTCCTTCAACCATCAATCTGTGGGACCTCAGAGCTCAGCCTGAAAGCAAAGGCGAAACGAAATACGAAAATTGCAGTGCAGCAGAAGAGGAGTCAGCTATCTGCGGGCCTCTGCTGAAATCCCATCTTTCGGGTAGGGTTTCTTGTGCATTTTCGTGTTTTGGTCACCTGACAGCAGCTCTCTGGCCTAATTGGTTTCCTAGTTAACAGACTAAGTAATGATGTAACCAGAGTGTGTGGGAACCAGACCTGTGTGACAGATACAAATTTTCCCAGCCACACTAATTTTGCCTGCTTACCTGGTTCTGCTGCTGGTTATCTGGAAACTTGAACTACTTAAAGGATATAATGAGCCCAGCAAAGGTTGAGACACAGCTTAGTCATTTAACATAAAATTATCTCCTGCTGCAAAACCTATTAACTTGTGAAGTCCAATTATTTTTGTTACTAAACAACACCGTGTTTTGAGATACGGCTGTGTCTGCAGCTTTTATTTACTTTTTCTGTGGTTAGATGAAGTGAAAATTAGTTGCCTTTAGCCTAAAGGAACATATCAGCTCTGTTCAATTACAAGCCTGTCTCAATAACCACTTTCTACTCTTGACTTTCTGCTGTCCCCAGGCACACTCCCACAGTGTTGCTTGTTTGAGCTGGTGACTTTTGTAGCTGAATATTATTGCTATTGCCTGTATGACAATACAAGGGCTTCAGAAAGGCTCCAGCTAAGATCTAGGTCTTGTTGAACTGGACACTATGTAAACATATAATGAGAAAGTCCTCTAAATGCAAAGTGGTTGCATCCCAAATATGACTGACAGAGATGGTGGTGGTTGATAGGAAAGTTTTGCAGCCTCAGAGCTGAACCTCTGAAACAGTAATTAAAAAAAAAAATCATCAGGAGAAACAGCCTCATGTAAAATAATCAAATAGGGAAAGGAAGGTGAGAGAGAAAGGGAATGCCTGGCACAGAGGAGGCCTGACCAGCTTCCTTCTCCGTGTGGCAGACAAAGAATGAAGGTCTCTAGATTTCTCTCTGCTGTAACATAAAATCCCAATAAGCACATATAGCTCATATTGGGCAAAGGAGCAGCTTGAGCTGGGAATCTGCCCGGCACTTGTCATTTCTGTGGTCCACAGGCTGTTCCCTTGCATGTCTCTCTGCACAGTTAAATATTTTCTTACAAGTTGAGGCACCCAGGCTGCTGCTGGATGGGCTACAAAGCCTGGGGCAAACTTTGCCATGACCCTGGTGGTTATGGTTCTGCAGCAAAGTGCAGATAATATGGCTGTGTCTGATATTTTTTAACAGAGAGGAAAAATGCTTTATGTTTGCTAGTGTGCATCTGGCTGTTCTTTCACTTTGCACTCACGCACACATTTGCTAAATGGAAGTAACTGAAAGAAGAAGCAAGACAGTGGACTTTAAAGGTGATGTGAAACTGGCTTATGTTTTTCTTGAAAATAGGTCTCTTAAATGTGATGACAGAAATCATGAAAGTAGCAGAGCTTTGCATACTTTGATGTGGTTAATCTGGCCAGTAAAAGTACTGTTAAAAAAAGGACACCACACAGCGTTTTGGTATCTTTCCACCCGAAGTTTATACGATGCCTAACACGTATGCAATGGATCTGAGGCCTGACATTTATTTAAACTCTTTGGGAGCAATATCAAACATTAATGGGGATTAGTGTTAGAACTGGTGTAAACATAGCAAACAATCTGCTGTAAGTGTATGCTCACATTTCCATATGTTATGTAGGTAAGCAGAGCCACTGCAGAGGAAAGAAACCTGGAGATGCAGTTCTCAGCTAACTGCCTCCAGGATCAGTAGAGGCAGTCACTAGCAGGGCACAGCTATCTCATGATATCACTGCCTACATACTCATAAAATGCTCTGTCTGGAGCTGCAATTTAGTTTTGGAGAAGGTAAGAAAGATTTAAAGAGATGCAATTCCATTGTGCAAAACCACTAAAAAACAGATTAAAATGATTTAGTACTTCCAGGTGCACTGTAATTCTTGGCAGGAAAAGCTAATTCCAGGTGTCTAACTTAAAAAAAAAAAAAAAAAAAATTTAAAAAAAATCCAACCCTCTTGTCAAACCTGGATAAAAACATCAAGTTAGAAAAACAGAAGCTAAACTAGGAACAAAGTCCAAAGTACAACTGCAGAAAGAGCCTCTCCATTGAAGAAATTATTGCATATAAGTGAATCTCCCTATTACTTGAGTAAACATAGCTTGATTCTGGGCAATATTTCAAAAGAGATAAAGCTTTGGCATGCATGAGCACATAGAAAGATGACATGTTCACAGTGGGAGGTATGAGGTGGGGTTTCCAGTAGTGCCAAAATATATCTCACACATACATGCTTAGGGCCAGATCCAAAGCTGCTGGCTGAAGTAAGGAGCAAATCTTTCCACTGTTTTCAACTGGTTTTGTATTCTACACTCACTCTTGCTAGGAGAAAGGGGAGGAGGAAATAAATTTGTTTCCTTATTTTCAGCCAAATTGTTTACACATTTTTTCTTCTCCTTTTAAGCCTGGGGAGCTCTGGTCGTTAACTTCCTCAGGGGCAGGTCCTTAATCAATAGATGAAAATATAAACTGTACCACAAGATGGAAAACACTATCATACCAGTTATATAGTTAAAGTTTTTTGCTTCATCAACACATGTGGTAAGGGATATTATTATTCCATAATAGAATACACATTGATTCATTTGGCCCTTTTTTTTTTAAGAGTTTTTATTTATATGATGTGTTTATGGACAAATATGCATTGAATGCTTTTTAAGTCCTATTATGGTTTGGTTTTATTTCCACATGTTCCGATGAAATGACCATTACTGGGCCTAGAAACCTGTTACACTAATAGAAGTTCTTAGAGTCAGTGCCAGTTTTATATCCTGCAGGGGTAGTTGCCACTATATTAATATCCTGCAGGTCAAGTTATTTAAAAAAAAAATCCTCAACATATTTTGCAGGCTCTATGCAATTCAATATAGTGTCACCCTTAGTATGTGCCAGTTTTGCATCTGAATTAAGAGCCAGGGATCAGACCTCCAAGTGCCAGATCAGACCTCCAAGTGAGTAGGTTTTGCAGAAATCCTCAGCCTCACAGAAGGAAAATGGACATGGCAACCTTGTCTCCCCAAGGTCTGTGTGAAATTCTTTAAGAATCATCATTCTCTCTCTGGAAGAGTAAGAATGGTTGGGAAAACTGGGTTTTCTGTTGCCATGATCAGGGGCCAGGTGCTTGCTGCTGCACTCAGCTGCTTTTGCTCCTGTGAATAAATGATTTTTCCCGTGCTGTAAGCTCAATTTAACAAAAAGGGGGTAGAGAAACCCAATCCTTTCGCAGTCACTCCCTGACTTTGAGCACTGCTGTCAGCCGTGGGAGCCCGGGCAGGGTCGTGCCCGTGCTGGCACATCGGCATTTCCGTGAGGTGAGAATGACACACAGGAATTATGGAAACCTTTCCGCCTTTGCCTTGGCACCGCTGGGCTGGGTGGCCTTTTCTTGTGGCAGAGGAGCAACAAGGTGTGACTGTGCACAGGGCCAGGCAATTAACAGCCCAGCTGTGATTGCACAGGGCTTTCTGGGGCCTCTCCTGTTCCCACACACAACTGTGTGCACGGAGGAGAGGGGAGGGCGCTTTGCATTTCATTTCTCCTCTCGCTGCTGAGATTGCACTAAGTCAGTACAGAGATTCTTATCTCAAAGCAGAAAGGAAAGTGAAATGTCCAGTTTTGTCACAGTTTGAGTGCTCTGGGATATCTAGCTCAGAAGGGCCTGATTTTATTGCCATGGCATTGCTGTCAATTAGAAGTCGTGGTTCTGTCCAGACTCCAGCATTAGGGCAGACAGGGTCCAAAGTGGAGCTAAAGGTGTATCAAACCTAGCATGAAACTGCTTTGTGTTTGTGGCATTACGATAAACCTGTTTTCCCTTGAAAAACACTGAGGAGAGGTATAATTCTTAACTATCATTACTGACTCCCCAGACTATTAAGGCTGCATAAATATTAAAGGCTTGTTATTTACATTAGAACCATTATCTTTATAGATATCGGTGCTTGTAAAATGACTCATAATGCATAATTCATTCAACCAATCCTGCCCTTTTCTCTGTTTATTATTCATCTGCAAATAGACTTTGATTTTTACAAATTTGTTCATTATTCATATTATTCCAGGCTCTCTGCACATATTTTAGTGGTCTCCTTTGCTCGACACCTATTGTCTCCTACCCTATTTTTATCAATTTCCTTCTGTTGTTACTTGCAGAGTGTAGTTGAACATTTAATAACAGAGCTGAAACTCCCCCTGACTTTAATGAAGATTTACAGGATAGCTCTGGGGATTCATCATGATGCTTCTGCCTCTGCCACACAGCCCCTGACAGGACACAGTCTGCAGTCATTCATACAGCAGGCTCTGCCTTTTATTCCCACTTGCTGGAAATACAATAATCCAGAGAGTTCTGCAGCACGTGGCCAGGTTCCAAAGTCTGGGAAATTAACTTTTGTGTTTATGTACAAAGCAAGTGCAGCGAGGCAGATTTCCCTGCACCGCAGCACTGTCTGCTTTAAGTAGTGAGCACCAGAATGGGATTTCAGATACCTGGTTCAGGTCTCCAGCCAACCCTTTCCATGCAGAGCTGCCTCTCCTTGTGCCTCAGTTTTCTCTTCCACAGATTGGTATCAATGTTGCTTGAGGAAGATCTTGCTCTGCCGAGTTCAGAAGGAGTGAAAAATGCTCCTGGCGTCTAACTTTAGGCACAGTTATTAACTTGCTTCCCCTGAGCTTCCTGAAAAGAGTTGTGAGAAGTTTCTCCACTGATTTCTATTCCTGGGGCTGCTGTTCAGAAACATCTCCAAGCTGATCCCACACTACCTCTTGGAGGATCTGGATAAACTTCATCAATTTCATAGCTTGGGTGCAGTGCCTGAAGAAATACTGCCAGGCTTCTAGAAACAGAAGGTAGTTCAGGAAATAGAGTATAATGTGTTTGTCTCCAATCCAAATACTTTGATCTGTAAGATAACAGTAGTTAAGTAACAAAATAGTTCAATATAACAAATAACAAAAAGTTCTCTTTGTTTTCAATTCAGTTTGTCACTACTCATCATTAGTTTATTTTGGATGCACTTCTGAGAAGTGGCTACCTGCACTATGAGGAAAAAGAAATCAACACCATGCAGTAAAAAAATTAATTTGATAGTAAGGAACTAATTTGTTATCTGAGTCTACAAATAAATTATTTAAACAGTCACAATAATTAAAATAGTTTAAAATGTTTGAGGAAAAAATAAATTCCTAAAGATTTTTAGAAAAAAAACCCCAAAAGTGTACACTTTGACTTTTTTATGATTTCCGAGTGAAGTTATAGGACAAAGGAGTCAAAATGAAGCTGTTTTTTGTTTAAGTTTAGTTTGAAATACAGTTTTCAGTTTAGTTAGCAAAAAAGACTTTTAAAATTTTTGTGATGATTGCTTTCCCTATTACAGACTGGTCCCAGTATCTTTAATTTTACTGGAAGAAAATGAAGAGAAATTATACTTAGAAATACTGAAAGCTTGGAAATGAAAATAAAAAAAAAAAAAAAGAACATTAAATTGGACTCAGAATCTTCTCCTTTCTTCTAGTTTTTCAGCTAGAAAAATATGACAAATGGCCCTGAATGAAATTGTCCTCTTAATTTCTAATATTTCTTCTCATAAACATTTTAAATGGTTTCTTTTTTGTCCACTTGTGTTCTTCATGTTCTCCACTTTCTTTTCTTTTTTTCCACACGCAATGTCCTTGCCTCTTGGACTGATGTGTTTTGGAGATAAAGTTTAGACTTAATTCTGGAGATCAGAACCCAACTCCATCCCAGCACTGGAGGAGCAGCAGCACTTCAGTGCATTGCAGTGCCTGGCCTCGCAGTTCTGATCTGATTTTAGACTGCCCATGATCTCAGTCCACCACACTCAGCAGAAATTCTATGATTTTCTTCATACCTATCTCAAATTTAACTGATAGTGAGTTATGAAAAGAACCAGAGTCCATGGACTGTAACAACCTCCAATCCTGGTCTCCTGATGAGCAGTGGAAGCACGAAAAGTGAAAAACTACAGTACTGCTCATTTCCACCAGTCCTCATGTGCCTTTCTGCTTTCTTCTCTCCTTACACCATGAGTCATCCAACATTTGATGCCTGGGGACTCCATGTTTTGTTTCCCAGTCACTTTTGTCCCTTCCTCATGCAATGCATTCACATAAGCCCTGAGAGAACACAGCAGCCCTGGCCAAAATGGCTCAGCTTCCTTCCCAGGGTGTCAGAGAGCCAGGAAGAAAGGTTTGTTCAAGGTCTTGGCTCCCTCTCCTGGCTGCCTCTGCAGCAATTTTAAATGAGATTTTAGCCATTCAAAAAATTGGTGTTTGCTTACTGCCAATGCATACTTGAAACAGGAGAGAAGAGCACTCTTGTGATGAGATTCTGGTTTAAAAAAATAAAATTAGAAAGTTGGAAGCTAATCTCACTAAAAATATGTTAAGTAAAATCATCATGGTTTTTTATATAGACTATTTGAAAATGTTTTATTCCTGCCAAGATTTCTTGAATACTACACATACAAGAAAAATGTTTTTAAAAATTTTTTCTTTGTTTTTCTGGATTACCTGTATTTTCCTTCTGACCTGCAGGCTCTAGACTTCTACTTAGTAAATGTCCCAATGCAAGCTGTGTGTTATCCTTAAACAGTGGTAGCATTCCCCCTACCTGCTAATTGCTTTATTTGTCCTTACTGCTTCCGTTCCCTCATCAACAAAGCCTTTAGCATAAAGGGCAATGAGGTAGAACATGACAAGGAGAGTGGGAGCCAGAAGAGTGAATACTTCTGTAATTACACAGTAGCCTGGAGTAGCTCTTCTCAAATCAATTATGTAGCCTGGATTGCCCAAAACTCTGAGGACAGAGCCCTTGTTTTAATTTGCCTATGGAGCTATGTGCTCCAGTAATGGGCAAAATTCTTCCCTCGTTACCAGCTGCCTTTTATAGGAATCCACATAATTCCTTATTTATTTTTCTTTAATTACTTTATTAATAGTACATTGTATTTAGCTCAGCTACAAACCATTCATTGCAAATTGCTTCACAAACATTACCAAATGAATTTTTACCTTGTCTTGTTGAAAAGGTAGTTCCATGTCCATTTTTCAACAAGGAAAACTGAGGCAAAAGATTGTAATGAAAAGTGATTAGAAAAAGCAAAGGGAAAATCATCCATAAAACCCTGACAAATTGTAGTTGCAAAGTAAATTGTCAGATAACCCAAGAATGTAACTCAGCAATCAAAACTTATGCCAAACTCTATGCTTGCTGTGAAGTCCTCAGATTTATCCTTCTTGGGACGTTATGACAGGCATAAACCAAGATGGTATAAAAGCAAAGTCTTGCCAGTGCCAAGAAGATTTCAGTAGTTTTTATTTTTGCTGTTACTGAAGAGTTTACTAAACAGAGTACTGCACGTAACAGGGACAGTAGGAGATTAAGGAGAATGAGCATCTTCACTGTCAGCTGATCTCACAACTCCATGCAGGGCTCATCTTCCAAAGGCTCCAGCTCGTTGTTCCACAAGTCAGTGTGAAAATTCTTCCTTGGTATCAATGACTGGGATTGGGCCCACATGATGGTCACTGCTTTCATGTGTTTATAATTTCTTCCCTCCCTGTGGGACACAGAACACAAGCTGTGTCCAAATGTCTGTGAAAGTTTGGAACTAGGCAAAACTTTGCTTTGCATCTCTACTCCCTTCATAAAGGAGCTCCCAGTATATAATGAGCAGTCAGAGTCCTGGTTATTTTATTTACGCCATGGCTTCAGCAATGCCCTAACTTAGGGAAGGAAATATTTTTGATGATACGTTTAAAAGGCATTGCAGCCACTGCTTGAAAGGAGAAGTTTCCAGGAGGCAAAAGGGAGGCCAGTGAAGCTGTTCAGGTAACTGGTTCTTCAATAACAGAGGGGTGGGTGTGTGTGTGCAATAACAGAGGTGAAGGCCTGAAGTGAAATTTTTGGCAAATTTTTGATTAATTAAAACTAATTAAAAAAAAAAATTCATATTTCACGGTTTGAAATGTCCTAGACATTTCTAATTACCTGCAAGTAAATTTAGATTGAAACCATTTTCAGACTCTTAGCTAGAAAAGAGATGAACTCAATACCCATTCATGAAAAGTTTGTGATCATGTGTATTTGTCAGTGGAAAAGGTTTATCTGGAAAAAAAGTGTGTCTGGCTCTAGTTGTAACCTTATCTGCATAACCTGTAATAGAATAACTATAGCTATACAAAGACTTTTGTTCTTTTTGACATAGCTGATCAATTAGATGTGTAGGATGGAGTTACAAAAGCTCTTACAGTTTGCAGGAGTTGCTTTGCTTTTCATGGCTGTGTGAACAGCACGGTGCTAGAAATGATGTTACAAGGAGTGAATGATATTTTGAAAACCCAGTTATTCTTTAGGTCATGTAGCTAAAGCCCTCAATTGCCACTGGTTTCCCATAGGATTTTGATGCCACAGAAATGCACATGAAGGGTCAGTCCTTGCTTCAGTCTGTCTTGATGGCAGAAAATAAAGGCTATGGTGTTATGGCTGCTCACAGGGAGGCAAGGGTCAAGCTAATTTTTCTTCTGGTTTGGGGTTTTGGGTGGGTTTTATTTTCAATCAGCTTTTAAAATTCATTTTTATTTTTGATGCACTCACCATCACTATATCATCTTTTCATTAGCAACTCTCATTGGCCATAAGTAACTTCCCCAGAATCTCTGAGGTCTCTGGGAGAGCTGGGAACTGAACCTTTCATATCTGTAATGACAGTCAATGCTCACTTCTAGATAGGGAATAGATGTAAACCTTCATTCGAAATCCATGTCAGGTTCAAAAACACTTTTTAAAAGACAGCTGACCTGCTGTAGAATTGCAGTTTCAGGTGAAGCAAGCCAGAGCCAGAGCAGGTCCTTACTGAATAACCTGCTGTGTGCAAGGTGAAAGCAGCACAATTTCAAGGCTGCATCCACTTAGAAAGTCCAAGGATCCATGGAGAGCAACTAATCGACAGGGAATGAACCAATACATCTTGCAGGATTTTTCTCTAGTCAAGTTGGGTGCCAGTAAAATTGTCTCAAGATGCAAGAATGAAAAGTTTAGTAATTTATTTATGCATAGAAATTCAGTAGCTGGACTGTGCAGCCTTCTTGGTGCAGCATCACCTCTTGTGCCTGAGCATCCAGACATGTCAAAAGGCAGCACCTTTTTTCTTTTCTGCAACTCATTTAATTTTACTGGAAAAATCCAAATGCATTATCATCCTGATATTAATTTGCCATGTTAGTCACTGCTGTAATGCCCAGACGGTCAAGAGAGCAGGGAATAATTGTCACTTGGAAGGAGACAGTATTACACAGATGGAAATCACCCCTTTAAGGATTTATAGGAAAACAATTGGTGCAGTATGGTGTCCAGCTACCTCCCCAACTACTGCTAATGCATTTGTGAAGGCATTAACACATTAAAGTTTGAGCTTGGCTCCCCCTTATCTTAGA
Organism: Pyrgilauda ruficollis; assembly: GCF_017590135.1. Classification (NCBI taxonomy): domain Eukaryota; kingdom Metazoa; phylum Chordata; class Aves; order Passeriformes; family Passeridae; genus Pyrgilauda; species Pyrgilauda ruficollis. The sequence goes on from NW_024520318.1 coordinate 7,599,035, forward strand.
ACAGCCACCAAATGGCATTCTTGCAGTATTAACTTTCTGTCACTTCCAGCTCAAGATGTGACCTAGAGTAAAAGGCTTCCTATCACCCCATCAGCTCCCTTAACTACTCTCTTTCAATGCATGTTAATTTTGTGTCTTCATTTCACAGTGCACAGCTAGAAAAAAAATTAGAGACTTGTAGTAATATTCTTCCAGTTAAAAGAAAACATTTGCATTGTCAAAGCTAATAAAGCTGACTTCTGAAGTTTCTGGAAACTTCAGAAGCACTCACCCTTACCACACAGACTGCAGGTAGGTGCACAAAAAGCATTTTCTCACTCCTAGATCACTACATTTGCTAAGTTACAAAGCAAAAATGAAACAGTTCCTTATTTCTTTAAACATTAGGCTCTTTTTTGTCATGTGCTGTATGCACACTGATATAACATTCCCTATCCTTTAAAGGCTCCCTCCCACCAACACCAAGATCAAACTTACAAACTCGTGCCATCCCCCAGCCTGTCCTAGGAGATGGGAGCTGTGTCAGGATGATCAGAGGCTCGGCAGCAGCTGGCAGCTCTGCCTGCACCACAGCTGGACAGGGAGATCTCCCCTTCCTGCTCCCCCAAGCCCACCGGCAGAGAGCAGACAGCACCTCCACTTCGTGCTGCTGCGGGAAAGGAGTTACAAACTGCAGCCAAAGTGGCACATTTTACTTGATGTTTATATTGAAGGTCACTTTTTATGTGTTAAGAGTAGTAAATATGACAAAAATGTTGATGAGAAATAATACGTGAATACATTTACTGCGTGGCCAGGCTGACCTGTGGAGATGTACATTTGGGTTTTTAGCTGATATGCACAACTTCTTTCCTTTGCCAGCACTAGCATCACTCCACCTCTGTGCTCTTACAACTACTTTTTCTCTGGGAGGTAGAAGGTAGCAGGCTTGGCAGAGAGCAGCGGCAGCCAGTGGAGATTTCCCTCAGGTTATAGCTGAACCAGAGGGCTCAAAACACGAGGGGGAAAAAGGGGCTACAAGCAGCCCGAACACTCTGGGAAACAGCACCTTTATCACTGGGAAAGCAGAGACAGCTGAGAAAACTAAGCCTTCCTTCATCCAACTCTTTTACCTTTGAGGGTTGGCAGATTTTTGGAGTTGTTTGGTTTTGGTTTTTTTTTTAAGGGGGAAAAGGCTGAGGCGGGGTGGGGGGGATGGAGAGCAAAAATGCTGACCTTAATTAATGGAAGGCCCACTAGAGCCGAAGGAAAGAGTTTGGCTCTCAAGGCCTGGGCCTCCCCCTGAGCCTCTCCTGGGTGTAATGAGAGAGCTCAGCTTCATTACTGGCAGCTGAGGGGAAGGGTCACTGGGGCTGGATTTGCAGGGCCCTCATTGAGGGATCACTCCATGCTGAGAGAAGCTGGCCATGCTCTTGGACACCTGGTCATTAACATTGCTAATTAGCGGCCATTAATCAGGGCCCTGGGTTTTTTGTTGTGTGTCACCGGCTCAGAGGAACCAAGTGAATAAGAAGATTGTTTCATTACCTCCACAAGAGGTGGAATGAAAGCAGTTCCCATCAGCTCAAGATGAGCTGAATTAAGGGAAAGGTTAGACAACAATTTAAGATGAGCTGCCAAGGGGGAGTTGGGGGACCTGAGCTGTCCTCTGAGAGGAAAACCAGTCACCTATAATTAATGAAATCTTCCACAACCTCACTCTAATCACCGTGTGAGCTTCTCACCAAAAAAAAAAAAACAACCCACCTATCTTTCACATCGGAAGAACCCTAATTTATCTGTTTATGAAGTCCTAATCATGGCAAGTTTTAATTCCATAGGATTTTTGCACCATATATATATACACACACCAAAAAAATACAAGGATATATGTAAGTATACACTCACATAGTGTGAATGCGTCCATATGTTTGTTTCATAGATTAACCTGAGTCAGCAAGGATGGTTTTCACACAGCCAACCCTACTGGCAGGGCAGGGGGGGACGACAAAAATCGGTATTAAAAAGTATCTAAACTGTATTTAAAATATTTATCTAAATGTTTGCATTTTATATGATCTGGCTCTGAAAGCATTGAAGAGATCTGGTGGTTTTAAGAGGCAGAATAATTAAAAATTAGTTCTGTTTCGGTAGGTTAAAAAAGACATGGGAAAAGTGATAGTTATTGGCATACATAGGAAAAAGTAAAGAATTTAATTAGCAACCAGATTGTTAAAATGCACTGTTCTCCTCCCATGCTCCATTGTCTAACTTTTGTGGAACAGGTGCCTAATTTTCCTAATGGGATACATTTTAATTGACAAAGTAGTTTGATTGCTTCACACCAATTTTCAGTTCCTTGCTTACTTTTAATATAATAAACTCCTCTATTTCTACAAACTCAGATGCCCTCTAGAAAGTAATTAGAAGCAGGTTTTATCTGCCTGTCTTTTTTTATAAACCACTTTTTGATTTCTGAAACCAACTAACGAAAAGCTTGATTTGTTCTGCTGATGTGTGAGAGCAAGTAACTTTTAGTCATATGCACCAAGCATTTCAATCAAGTTGTTTGCATATCCATTCATTTCAGAAAGACTCTCAAAATGGATTACAAACATTTAATTGTAAGAGGAATAAAATAATTAAGGCAGTACAAGTGGAAGTTAAAAATATGCCTAAGGATTCACAACAGTTATTGGATCATTCTCATCATGGGGCATAAATTCCTTCTTGTAGTTTCAAAGAACTTTATTCAAGTAGGCACATTGCCTTTCCTGACAACAGAAAGTAAACCCGTGTTTCTTATGTATGTGATGCTCTTTGTAGAGCTGTGAGATTGGTTAAAATGTCCATAAAACTAATCTTTGGAGCATTGCAGCTGGTCTGGAATTCTATATGATTTCTGGGACTTCATGGGAAAGTTGAAGGCTCAAGGGGAAATTACACAATGAACAGCTGAGAAAAAGTTGCATTCTGGCACAGAATCATGCAAATGGGGCACATTCTTCAGTTTTCTCATGACGGATTGTCTCTGAAACTACTGAGCCAAGTTGCTGAAATGCTAATGAAGGAGAAGCATCAATGAGCAGTGTCATCCTGGGGGCTTCTGAAGGGGACAGAGTAGGAGATGGAGGGAGGGGGCGAGGGGGAAGGAAGGAAGGAAGGAAGAAAAAGAGAATGAAAAGAAATGGAGCAGGAGTTTCAAATATTGGGGCTGGCCCCCTCTTAAAATTAAGTGGGGGGGTTGGGGAGAAACAGAGCTGTGATGAACTCTGGTGAACACATTGCTATTGGCTTATAAAAATGAATAAAAGCACTTAAAACCTAGAGTTTAGCTTTTGACTAGGGGGAGGTGAGTGTGGGCAGTGCTAACAGTGGGAGCCACCCTTCTGTTAGATACATGAGATGGGTGTAGGCTCCCAGCAGATAATCCTGAGGGAGGCACACGGATGTTTGAGGGACACCATGCAGGGAGTGTGGGTGTCAAACAGGAGGAGCTGGAGGCCATGGTGCAGCACGAAAACTGTGACATCCTTGCCATCGTGGAGCATGGTGGGATGACACACACAACTGGAGGGCTGCAGTGGATGGCTATAAACTCTTCAGAGGAGCCAGGTGAGGAAGGAGAGGTCATGGGTAGCCCTGTGTGTTTAGGGACTGGTTTGACTGTCTGGGGCTTAGTGATGGTGATGATAGGGTTGGTGTTTATGGGTAAGAATCAGCCAGTGTGTGCCCAGGTGGCCAAGAAAGCCCATGGCACCTGGTTTGTACCATCAATAGTGTGGCCAGCAGGACCAGGGTAGTGACTGTCCCCTGGACATGGGTCTGGAGAGGCCACACCTCACAAGGCCTCTGTCTAGTCCTGGACACCTCACTACAAAAAACATTTAGAGGCTGGAGCAAGTCAGGAGAAGGGCAACAGAAGGGGGAAGGGTCTGGAGCACAAGTCCTGTGAGGAGCAGCTGAGGGAGCTGGTGGTGTTCAGCCTGGAGAAAAGGAGGCTCAGAGGGGACCTTATCACTCTCTATAACTCCCTGAATAGAGGTTGTATCCAGGTAAGCATTAGCCTCTTCTCCAAGAAACAAGGGATAAGAGTAGAAGAAATGGCTTCAAGTTGCATGACTGAGGGTCTAGATTAGATATAATCTAGGAAACATTTATTCATTGAAAGAGCTGTCTAGTACTACCCAGGGAAGTGCTGGAGTCCCCACCTCTGGAGGTATTTAGAAATGTAGAGAAGGTGCTTAGGGATGTGGTTTAGCAGAGGACTCAGCAGTGCTGGGTAACGGTTGGACTTAATGATCTTAAAGATATTTTTCCCACCTAATAATTTCTGTGATTCTAATGAGAACAGGATCCCATTGCAAAAGTGTGGGGGAATGGAGCAGGCCTTTTACTTGTCTCTAAAAAGTGTTACTATTTGCAATTTTTTAAAAAGCCCTTTTATCATGGCACAGAATTTGTGCACTTCTTTTTGTACAGCAGAACAGTTCATTTTCCCTGAAAGGTAAGTGAGCTTTATAACCAGATAGCCCACAGCTCAGCTACCAAGGCTCCTTAAATATTTGGCTTACAAGTACTGGATCTTGAAGAACATTTATACTAAAAATACCCAGAAGGCTACATTTTGCAGACTTTCAAAATCTTTCTGTTCTCTATCAGACTCCAGTGTAAATGGCTAAAGGTCTCAGCAAGTTGGTCCTGAGCTATTTTGAACATCTGGCTGGTGGTTGCTTCCCGTCAGCGTTCCTGGAGGAGCTGCCGGGTGGTGAGAACTTGAAAATATGGCCCTCAGCCCTCCAGATGCAACACGTGTTATTCAAGCTTGTGGAAGGGCTGTGAAAAGCTGGCAGTCACAGAGGAACAAAATTCAGTCATCTGCCTTTTGTCCTCATTGCTGGTGAGAGTAGAAAATTAGTAGGTGTCGTAAGTGTTGTGCAGACGGGAGGAAACCGAACTTGGTGTTTGGGTCAGCGTGAGGCAGGGCTGTGCAGTGGATGTGTCACTGGATCAGTGCTCTGAAGCACTGGGTATTGACCTAGTTTATAACCTCTGGCAAGTCCCTTTTTTGTTTCCTTTCCCACTTTTTTGCCTCAGTGTGTCTATTTAAATTTGCTGAAATTAAGATATCTCTTCCTATGACTTTATGTTGACTACCAGGATGGGGCCCCAGTTTTACCTAGGTTTTTCCAGTGCTGCTGTAATTCATACAGAGATAAAACCAGTAGAGAACAGTTGCACAAAATGTGAAACCCACCATATGAAATCGTTCAGACCAATTTGGGAATGGCTGTATTGGACCCACAGCAGTTAGGTGTGTTACTGTTGTGTGTAATTGTGCTTTAATGGACTGCTTTAATGGTGGTTTTTACTGCTTTGAAGACTCAGCAATACTTACAGCCTTAGTTTCACAAGCAACCTTTAAATTTGGTACGAGTATTTGCACATGCAAATCACTGGGAGGTGCCTGCCTGCCCACGTACTGCACTTATTTATGTTACATCTTGTAGCATTATTACAGAATCCCAGAGCTCTGGGCATGAAGCAGGGCTTGTGCAAGCACCAGTTTCTGTGGTGCTACAGTGATGCCAGAGACAGCAGAGGGATGTAGGCAGGCTGGGGACACCAGAGCTCTCCCCACAACACCAGGCTGAGGGTGGAGTCAGCACCCCGGTGAGTGAGTTATTGCCCACCCCTTTGAGTTGCTGGGTGGGACAGTTTTTGAAGATTTTATCTCCAAGGGAGAGGCAGAGCCCAAAGGTATTTTTGATTGAAATCATCACAAGGACCAGAGTCGACCAGGAGCTGGGTTGGCCATTTGGTACTTGATGAGAAAATGATATGGGGACAAGGGACCAGCTATGGAGGAGGCACTTGAAGTGGCATGTGAGAAGACTTCTTTGGGTAACTGCCACTGGCACTGCAAGGAGTTAAAGGAGGGGAGAGGGGAGCAGCTCCTCCCTATATAGTTCCCACAGACACATGCCTATACTGCTGTTAACCTGCAGGGAAAGGGCTGATGGCAACACAGAGGTGTACACATTGGACTACAGAGCCTTTCTTATTCCTGCATGGTGTTTCAATGACTGTAATTAATGTGATTGTGGATGCCATTGCAGGCCTCATGCCACTTTGGCTGAGTCTAATCTTTCCACATGAAGCCCTGTCCTTCTATGCACTGGTGTCCCAAAATGAGCCAGGACATGCTTGCCCAAGGACCTCTGCACCCTTCCCACTACTGCAGACATCTCCCAGCAGTTATTGCATCCCACCCTGCTCCCAGCCTGAGCATACTACTCCTCAGACCCTTGGCACAAAGTTGTGACTGTGGCAAACGAGACTTTTTCTCCTTCTTCATTGCTGGCCTTCCTGAAATATCTTCCATACCTTTGCACGTGACAAGGGAATTCTCATCTTCTGAAAATCCTGCTTGTGCTGCTGCTTCCTGTCACTGGTTTCCCAAGCCAGTGCTGTAACTTCCCAATTTGCTGTGGAAGGATTGTTCTTGCAGCCCATCTGTTAAAAAAACTAGTAAATACTGAGATGAAAATATGAGCTGTTTTCTGTAGGATGGCTCTATAGTTCTGTAACTGCTGGAAAGTATGTGTGCATTGGGAGGAGAAAGAGAAAGAAAAGCTGGTTGGATTTTATTGCTTTGATTTAAATAAAAATTGATTCTTCTTTAAGAGCTGGAGGTTATTTGGAGCTTAAGGTTTTGCAATGTTCTACTCAAGCAACACTGAAAGGGTAAACAAACAAATTGCAGCAAAGCAACCAGAATGCAGGATAGGTGATCATGGGGCAAAGCAGGTCAGTATAGAAAAGAAAATCCATGCATAAATAAACATGGATGAAAAGGGAAGCCTGAAAGCACAGTTAAGGCCACAATGTAGGACCAAGAAGAAAGCTCCTATATTAGCACCCAAAGTTTCAATTACATCTAATGGGGAAAAAAAAAAAACCAAAAACCCAACCATTCTTTATCTCTTAAACTGAACTTTTCCAAAGTCTGTAGATGTAACTAAGAAATTTTGTTCAAAGGGTCATCTCAAATGCTATATTGTACACAGCAGTGTGATTACAGTGAACAAGTATTAGGAGATCCTAAAACACACTGACAGCCTCTAACATGCCTTATTGTGCTCCAGTGCTCCAGCTCGTATGGTACAGTCAGGGGACCACACACAGTTCATAACAGTCATAATGGAAAATTGCACAGGCTGGTCTAGCTAGGCATAATTGGATGGGCAAGAAATTGAGTTTTCCAGCTTTCAGAGTTGTTTACTTGACCTGTTTTAATTTTAGTTGAGATGGAATAATACGTGTCTCCAGGAAATAGCCAGGAGTTGTCACTTTTTAGCCTAATAAATCTCATCTTCAGGAGTGTCTCTGAGAAGTTCACATTTCTAATGGCAAAGATTGCAAACTCTTTTGACACTATAGATTAAATCCAGAGTAGTTTTACAACTAACAGCATTTACACTGAACCAATTTAAGTGCTTGAAAGTTTTATAGGAACCAACACTGGGGTTTTTTTCTCAATATCACTTGACCTGCTCTCTCCTGCTCTGCCAGCCTGCAATTTACTTCTTCTGACATATCCTTAATGCAAGTCCTGGTGTGCCAGTGTCACCTTGAATTATGTTTATTTTGAAAGCTTGTGGACATCCCTGTTGGCCCCCCTAGGGAAAAGCACTTTTGGACTGACTGCTGAGAATGAGTATTGGACTGTGTTTACTTTGCTCCAAGTCCAGCAGCTCTTTGGGCTGAAATTTGAGAAGAGGCTACCAAGCCATTTTTAAAAACAAATGGGGCTTAAGCCATGCAACTTTGTAGGCAAACATACCAGAGGCTGCAGAGCTCAGAGTTGTTATGCTTTTTTAGGTAAGTATCTGTTTATAAAACAATATAATAAATGAGGAGGGTTTGCACCAGCACAGTGTCTTTTGGCTGGATTATTGTCATGGTGCATTGGATTCCGACAACGCTCAGCTGGCCTGCATAGCTCAGCTGAAAGTTTTTGCCACACCAGTTTTGGAGTGATTGAAAAAAAACCATAAAAAGGTGTGAAACTCAACATCCTGACATATGAGCCATGGCCCATGAGAAGAGCTGTCCCCAGAGGGCACCAGTGCTTTGGGGTGTTCCTCATTGCCAGAAAGATTCTTTGACATCGTAGAATGGCACAGAATAAATCAGCCTTAGACTGTTCTCATTTACATCTCAGTATGAATTCACTTATCCAGTACCCAAAATAAGGTATTTCTTTTACCTTTCCAGTTCTATGTCAATCTGACTTGAGGTTTCTTAAAGTCACTGTACCCCAGCCCCATTTTCCCAGCAGCACTCTTGCAGTGGGGTTATTGGAGATTCTGAGACTTTCAACCTTTTTAATTTTTTTTTTCTTTTTGCAATGGTCAGTTTAGCAGTAGTTTTATTTACCAAAACATGGGACTGCAGCATAAAAGAAAGACCTCAGTTACTTAAAGCTTGGGAAAAAATCACAGTTGGCATAAGCCGGGAAAATAAGCCATTTTAAGGCAAACTGAAAATATTTCTAATAATTAAATCATACTGGAATCTCCTCCCTACTCCACTCCCCTCTGTCTGAACCAACTTGTCCATTTGGACCCTGGTGTGTTACCAGGACACTCTGGAAGAAAATTGTCTGGTCTTCCACACTGATTTGAGTTTCTCTGACTCAGTGGAAAATTTGCCTTGACTTCATGGCAGCTGGATCAAGCTTTCTGCAAGTAAATAAAGGATCCCATTTTCCAGGCTTTTGTATGGTGTCTCAGCCCTGCAAAATCTGTTCAGGTTATTAAAAATAATTATGTCATCAAACTTATTTTTATTCCTTTATATTTTGGCTTGAAAAATAAAACAGAAAAAAAAAAAAAGCATAAACTCATTAAGCCCTTATCTAAAACAAAAGTTTGGAGCCAAATGTCCATGTTCAGTCTTTTCATTCTTTAAACAACAGTGTCCTATTAGACAGAGATAACACATAAGGGGTACAGATGACAAACAACACATTCATAGGATCTGCATTCACTCTGAACAGAAGGGGAAAAGAAGTGTGTATTTACCAGTAATTAACATGTTAAATAGTGTTTGGTGAAATCCATAATATGATTAAAAAAATAAGAATTCCTGGATTACAGGGAAGAGCAATTACTTAAATAAAAGCAACTGAAAAGTTGTCCAGAGGTATATAATAATAATAATAATAAAGATTCCCCTCCCCAGTGGGAAATGATTACACAGTAATCCATGCCACTTAGTCAAATATCAGAAAAGGATCCCATAGACCCATAATTAGCAATGTAACAAGCAGAGCCTTGAGAAAACAAGCTGGTCCTCAAGACAATAATCTTCATTGCTAGCACCCATCCAACAGCCTTCAACTCAAGGAGTGAAAGAGGCAGGCGAGATAATAAAGGGACCCAACAGAGGCAGCAGGAAAGTTCCCCATGTACTACTCTGAGTGGCCTTCAAGGGGGTAGGAAGAGGAGACCTGGGAGGGGGCAAAGCAATCATTCCCTTCCCTCCCTAAAAAGAATGAAAAAGAAAGGAAAAGAATCCAAGTTGCTTCTGCAGAAGCTGCCTAGCGACACACAACTAATTACTCCGACCGGTCCCCCTGTTTGCAGATCTTGTTATCAGTAAAAATAATAATAAAATGAGCCCTAGCAGTCTGGATATCTGCAATTACAGTGTGAATTGCATGAGAGGATTATATGAAGTGCTCTTGGCGTAGAGGGTGGGGGACCAAGGCGCTTCAACTTGAGAGCAGAAAGCAGCTGCTTTGGGGCTTTGCACCTGCTGCTCACCAGGCTGTTTTCACCTCTAGACGAAAACAGGCTTCTCTCTGCTCCTCTGTCTCCTTTCTTTTCACACAGCCCACAAATGTAAAAACAGAGAAGGATTTTTTATTTTAAAGAGAAAAAAAAAAAAAAGAAAAGGAGAAAAAAATGGACAGAAAATGAAATTGTCTTCTTAAAGAAGTTTCTCTGAAGCAACATGAGGGGCGTCTTAGGGCAGCCAAGGGGAATCTGAAGATGGAGTGTGGGGCCAAAGAAACAGGCAAGCGGCTCCATTTTAATGCAGAGGCAGCAGACAGAGTGCGATCTGAGATTGGCAAAGTTTCAATGTAAATCCAGGGGGCAAGGGGGATGGGGCTGGGATGAGAAGAAAGGACTCTTTTACTGTTTCATGCTTCTAAGTCCTGCCGATCAGCATAAGCTCAGCTCGACATTCTGGGAATAGCAATGAGGCACACACAACAATCAAAACACCCTAAATCTGTTTGATGATTCAGACACTTCGTGCATCTGCACCAACAAAATAGGACTTCAATTAAATAACTTGCAGATTTCCAAGAGGGGGGAAAAAGTCGGGGGAACATGAGGATTTTTAATTAGTAACTCTGAATACAAGCCGTTTTTTTAATTAGGTGTTTGCACTACCACTTTATTCTTGAAGGGAGATTTGTAAGCGCATGGGATTGTTGTGAAAGAAGATCCTGGACAGTTTGTTCCTAACATTTTGTTGCAACCTGCATTTGCTCCTAAATAGCTTTTCTTTAGCAAAGGAAACTCAGCTACAACTCCAAGCAAGTTGTTCAAATGAAGGCAGAGATTTTTTTGGAAGTTTTAAGTGTATACATACATCATAAATACATATAAGTGTATATGTAGTGCCCAGAGTAGGTTTCAAGGCCCTGCAAGAATTTTCTTGTCTTCTGTGTTTCAGATTACTCTCTGTGACTAATCTAGTTAAATATATATATATATATATATATAAAATACATAACTGTACTGTAGGCATTATATACACAACTGCACAATACACAGGATTTAGACAGAGATAGCAGAAGTTTGTCACAGAGTGAAATTCCCATATGTGACTTCACTGCTCTGTAGCCACCACTTTTAGAACAAACCACTAATGATTGCAGGCTTCAGAGTCTGAAAAATGATGGGTGAAATCCCAGACCCTTTGAAGTCATTGAGTGCTTTTCATTCACTATTGGGGTCAGGATTCATGCTCAAAATCTCTCGAGTGTGCGCTGGCGTGGCACAGTGATGTACAGGTCTCTCACATGCACATGCACCGTGAACCTGCAAAATCTGCTGTGAAAAGGCATCCTCCCTGTGGCAGGCTGTGGTTTTTGGAGCCTTAGAAGACACATTTGATCTTTTTAGTAGACAAACCACTGAGGACACTAGAATGAGGACACTTCTGTGATAATTTAAAAAATGTAGCCAAAGAGGAAACCAAGGAATTTATGTATTTTTACATCTTTATCTCTCGGTTCTTGGACTTTTTCTTTTCTTCGATAAAACATTTAAAATGGTGTGGAAGAGATTAAAAGTTGGATTTCTCAATACCCACCCCCGCCTTTTCCTAACGGGTAGACCAAGATCATGTAAAGAGGGACCGTGATCATTTATCCAAATGCAAACAAACCTAAGTATGAGGATTTACCACAGCCTGACTTTCTTTTTTTAAAAATTTATTTCATGTGTTAATACAAAGACTATTTAGCAGAAGTAGAATGCCAGGATTTGCATATGAATAGATACCTAAAGATCAACGAGATCAACTCATTAGGGCCTGAACATCTAAACATACGAAAGTCAAAGAGGCCAGAGCTCAAGAGCCTGGCTGCTGAGATTCCCAGTGACTAATCCAAGCAAAGCTGATAGTTTTAAACTTATTAGTGTTTTTTCCTGCCTTAACAAAAAAAATCCTTTACCTGAAATCAAAGCTCAGTCCAAGGAAAATAGCCTTGTGATTGTGTCTGGGACTTAATTTCTTCCTTTGCCACAAGCTTTCTCCATGGCATTGGGCAAGTCATTTTGGAAGGGATTCACCTGACCCAGCAGTATCTGTCTCGAAGAGAGGGATTTTAACCACCTCGTCATCCGGGCTCCCTTTGCAGTCAACATAAAAAACAGGCACTTTCCAAAGGGCTGTTCATTCTTGCGGTAGTGTCCCTCCTAAAACAGTGTCTAAATCTCTGGATGCAGGTGCTTATCTTGTCCTCTTGCCTATGCCAAGAGTGTCTCAGAGTAGTTCAGACTGAAATGAGTGTGGAGTCTGATGTGCCTCAGTTCATCATCTGTAAAATGGGATTAAGTGATTAATGCTACCTCTGTATCTCATGGGTGAGTTAGGAAGTGGAATATATTATAAACCGCAAGATGTTCAGATATTAAAATAGTGAGAGTGATATGAGTGCCATAAAAAGATAAGGTCCTGATCCAGTATCTGTGGCAACCAAGGGAATCTCTCCTCTGGCCTTTTGTGGGTATTAGATCAATCAATCCCCAGTGACATTATCCATTCACTGCAGAGTAAGTGAAGGTATGGCCAGAATTTTTCCACCGGCAGAGAAGGGAGAGGGTATGGGAAAGCCCTGACCTTACTCTATGCTTGAATAGTAGGAAGAGGGAAAGCACAAACAGGCTTTCAAAGCTGCCTACAGGATTTGGACACATCAGCTTATTAATGTTAGCGGAAATTGGGCATCCACATCTCTGGAAATTTCAGCCTCTGCATTTACAACACAAAAAGAGCCCAGCCACAGAGGAGATATTTCCCTAATCTTGGCACCACTGCAGATTTTTGTTTGCGCTTCCTTGGATTAGACCTTTAGCAAACGACAGTGCTTGGATGTTGCAGGAAGGATGCATTTTCTCCTCACTCACTCAAGGTGTAGCAGGCAGTGTCAGGGCAACATATTCTCATGGCTAGATCCTGAGCCTGTCATTAAATCTGTCTTTTGACCTTGGGCAAGTCACTTAACCTCAGTTTCCTCTGACTGTAAAATGTAGATAAAATATTCCCTGCCTCACGGCAGTGTTGGGAAGATTAACAGTTAGACATTGTTCTGAGAACCTTGAATAAGAGCTGTGAGTGCATGCAGAGCACTGTTTCTATTGGATACTGCTTTCTCTTTCTACATACAGAAGGGCTGACTTTTAAACTGGCAAGAAGCCCAGGCCCGTGACTAGTGGTGTGCCCCCTTTGAATGCACAATAACTACAGTTGCATGCACAAATTGGGTATCCGTGCATGGAAACTGGACACACAGTTGTTTACAGAACAGAAGAGTTTCTCTCTCGTGTGCCCTTGGAAAACTCAAGGACTCCATTTATTAAGTAGAAAAAGCAGTGCCACCATCCGTGCAATATCAAACAGTTTCTAGGCAGCATTTTCAGCAGGTTAATAAGGTAAAATAACATTCCCTCCAGAGACTGTAAGGTGGGCACTTTACATTGACCTGAGTTAAAATTTCACACTCATTTTACAGCTCTTGCAGACTGTCTTGGTTTAAAAGTGCCAGGCGAGACGTTTTGGGGAAGTTGAGAAGGGAAAAGATTTGCAGGTATTTTGTTTGATGTGTGTAAATCAGGACTGAAATAAATGGCATAGGTGGAGTTTACCCAGAGATAAATGGGACTTGGCTGAGAATCTGGCACTCTTTATATACAAGCCCATAAACAAACCACAGTCAGGACAGCAGACGCGTTGTGTGAAGCCTCAGGAGGGCTGCTTGGCCAGGGCTTGGGCTCTGCTACCCTCACTGAGGAGCCCTGCTCTGTGCTGGGGAGCTCTGGGGATCCCAGCAGCAGCAAGCTGTGATGGGAGGAATGGAGGCTGCGTACTCCCTCTGCGCACACTCTGATCTCCAGGCATTTTCCAGAATTAGAACTCCAAGAAGAGAACAAAATAAATCTCATTAATAATGTGGGGGTGAGAGAAGAAGAAAGGGGGAGTGAGGGCAGAGAGCCACTGGCCAGGACAGCATTATTTTTTCTCACTCACAGGACTCCTTTTGCTACAAAAGCTAAACCTTCAGGCGGGAATATCTCACATTTCTGTATTCTCTGCTTTCCTTCTGGCTATCACTGGAGGTGTCTAGAAGAGATGGCAGCAAGGTTTTGCAAAGCTTTCCCATGCCATACAGCTTCAGTCACACTTGCTCCAAGAGCAACCTGCTTACAGGCACCTTCCCATGCCCCAGGCCTGGTCTGTGCCGTGGCCCTGCTAGCAGCAGGAGTCAGTGTTCCTCTCACACCTCAACACACTGAAAGGAGACGATATTCTGGGATGGCATCAGGCCTTGTTGCCTTATTTATGGTGAAGGAGCCGGCTGTATAGGCCCCTCTTCAGGGTGGGTGAGCAGCATCAGCTTAGGATGTCCCCATCACTACAGCTTATCTTCTTTAAGCAGTAATACACTAATTTACTACTGTGGTAGGAATGATTGAAATCTTTAGACATAATGGAGGAAGTTTAATAGGGTCTACTGAGAAACCCAGGTGTTTAGATCAGCTTAAAAATAATAACCTTCTCCCCTGCTGAGCACTTTCTTTTCACAATAAGCTCAGCTTTTATTCTTAACCATAAAGACTACCTCAGACAGGAAATTATTCACGTGATTGGTCTTTACAAGTAGCGGAGGGTTTAAACTCGGGGCTGGAGAGGTCATTAGTGGACAGCCATGTGATTAACCTTTGCTTGCCCGTTTCTTTTCACACTTTGTTAACAGCTCCCATTATTGCCCTTCTGTGTCTCAAGGAAGTCGTTTATTGACAGTATTAAAAATACATAGCTACAAATTCCAAAGAGCCTATCCTTGTGTAAAACCTCCAGTAATTTTTAGCCAGATGATACACATTTGGCAGAGCCCCTCAATTTCTGGCCAAAGTGGATCCAGAAATAAATTTGCCCATTAACACAGGATCTGAGTTTATACGTTTGATTTACCCATTGCAGGACCTGTTCCTGGGCCTGTCTCAGAAAGTTTTATACAGCAAAGAAAGCTAAGGTTTAGTTCACAGTGCCATTAGCACTTGTCTTAACATATCACAGCTTAATAGGAGTCACACCAGGCACTGAGTATCTTTGAGCAGAAATGGGCATCCAAAGGACTTTGAAACCTTGATCAAAATGATGAAGTCTTCCAGAGCTGTGGTTTGATTTTGAGATAATCATTCTGCTACTTGTTTTCAAACCAAAGGAGCAGCCTTGGGTTTCTGTTCTGGCCTGCGCTGGCCGTGCCCGGGAGCTCTCGGTGCAGAGTGTGACACGCACACCCAGGAGCGTGACACGCACACCCAGGAGTGTGACACGCACACCCAGGAGCGTGACACGCACACACAGGAGTGTGACACGCACACCCAGGAGCGTGACACGCACACCCAGGAGCGTGACACGCACACCCAGAGGGGCTCGTGCATGGGGGCATCTCTTCCCACAGCCTTTGGTTTAAACCAAAGGAAAACAACACTGAGGCAAAAGCAAAATGCCATGAAAGAGGAACACAGTTTCTGTGAATATAATGCCGAGCAGCAGCAGTTTTGCACCAGTCTGGATTTTGTGAGTGTCTTGCATAAAATTAATAGTGAGGATGGCAACAACAAAATACTGCAGCAAAGGCTGGGGGCAGGGGAGAAGGGTGCCTCTTTTACTTATTTATTTTGCATTGTTGTTGCAGGGTAAGTTCAAGAGGGAGGTGAAAGGGGGGAGGTGTTCAATGGGGGCTTTTCCAAAGCAAAAGGGTCTTTTGGACAGAAAGAGAGTGTCAAGGCATTTTGACAGAAAGTGGCTGAATGTGTCTTTTCTAGTTAACTTCTGTGAACTGCTGGGCATTTCCGCACACAAAGGGGCACTTTCTTGGCAGCTGAGGAGTGAGGGCAGAAGTCAGAGAGGGCAAAAGAGGAAGAAAAAGGAGAACATCAGTTTATGAACACAAAACTTACAGTAGAATTTCTTTTTTTAAGTAGAACATGTACACTGAAGAAAGCCTCTGGGCAGGCATAACTTCCTCAGCTGGCGTTTATTTGGCAGAAAACCCAAGCCTCAGTGAATTTAACTGTGCTTCAGGAAGCATCCACCCACGACATCACTCAGCCTGTGCTCAACCCAGCAGGGTGCTGAGCCCCTTCAGCTCCTCTTGAAGTTGCTCAGTGTTGTGGCGCTCAGCACCTTGCAGGGATGAGGCTGGAGCTCAGGATGGCTGTGAAGCATGGAGAAGAAAATTCTGAGATGTGTCAGTGATCCTAGAGGTAGTTCCAGTGCCAGTGGCCCTGGTGTATACATAATTTCTGATATCTAGACTAGATAATCTAATGGTGGCTCAGATAGCTCTGCACTACATTACATGTTAAGATATGTCCTAAGAATTCAGCACTTCTCCCTCAGTTATTCTATTTAGACTTTGGGGTTTTAAATTGAATGGGGAAATTAAAGTACTTGACAGAAGAGAAAACAAAGGACATCTTTGGGGATTATGAAAGCTTTCATAAAGATAAACAACAAAGAAAGCATCTTTTTTTTTTTTTTTAGCTTTATCTACATCTGACTGTTTCTTAAGCTATAACCCAAGCCAGACTTGGCCTTCCTTTATGATAGTTATACATCAGAAGTGAGACAAGATTTGGAACTCACTATGAAAGAATTACATGAAAATCTATTCCAAGGTAAAGGTGAGATCAATCAGAATGGTTTGTGCAGGTCTGTAGAAACACCTGAGATGGAGCAGTAAGGAATTAAAAAGCTGTGCAAGAGCAGCAATGACAGGAACGTTAGAAATAGGAACCTTAGCAACAGCTTATAATTGCAGAG
The DNA here is from genome assembly GCF_017590135.1 of Pyrgilauda ruficollis. Taxonomy (NCBI): domain Eukaryota; kingdom Metazoa; phylum Chordata; class Aves; order Passeriformes; family Passeridae; genus Pyrgilauda; species Pyrgilauda ruficollis. Next base: position 7,615,655 of record NW_024520318.1, read on the forward strand.
TATATAATTGTATTTATTCAGAGGGGAAAGGTCAAAGTAAGGTCCCAAGGCAAAGACAGCTTGAAGTTTAGTTGGATCCACAGGCCCTTCTGGAACTGACCATTTATGTCTAAACTGTCTAAAAAAGTAGTTTTGTAAGTCAAAATTCTATTTTGTGTTTTAGCTTTCCTATCAGAAGTAAGAGCTCCAGTTTAAGCAAACTTACTTAACCTACAGTACTCTTTAAGAGCAAAGGGGAATATAGGCACAGGATGCAGGTAAGGACTCATTAGGATGATTGTGCTTTTGAAATCTGTATTAGAAAGATGTATCTGTTCAGCTGCATAAAAGCATTTTATGAACAATGTACCAGAGGTGTTAGTGGTATTATAACAGCAAAAAGCCTCAAGCCAACAACATTTTAGTAATTTACCTGTACCTGGTTACAAACCTCTAATTAAAGCTCTGTCAGAGCTTCTACATGTTTCCAGCCTTCCAGAGTTTATCTTGAGTCTTGACTTTAAAAATTACCTGCTGGCTAAAATTTGTCATACAAGGACTTACATAGGAACGTGTTTTAAATAATAATAATAAAACCCCACTTTGACATCTTTATAAGTTACTACGGTGTTTCAAAAAAGAAATCTGTCACTTCAGGTTTTCTTAGGACCCCCTGGAAATGGTGCTGTCTGTTAAACAGCAGTCACTGACACTTGGGGATTGTTTCTAAGTGTTGGGAGTGAAGCCAGGTACCTCAGATGAGGCATGTTTCCAAAAGAAGTTATTGCAGGTGTGTTTTATTAACTCACCACCCTGTGTATTTCTTCTGCATTTTAGGTCAGAAACTTCAAGGGCTGAGTGGCCCTGGTCTACTTATTTTTTATTCTGACTGTAACACAAAGGCAGGGTCACACTTTGACTAGGCCTTGTGCCTTTGTTTTGTGTAGAAAGTTTTGTTGGCTGGTGTTATTTGGGGTTGGGTTTGTTGTTTTGTTGTTTTTTTTTTACAGCACTAAAACCTGAAACTTGGCTGAACTTGAGATTCTTGAGAGCTCTCAGCTGGAGTTGTTCTGCTGTGCACTGCTCCTTCTTCTTCCACAGGAGAGGTGTCAAGGTAGCAATATGGGCTCTGCTTTCAAGCTAAGAATATAGTCCATACTTGTGTGTCCCAGTGTTGTACCAAAGTCACAGATCAGAGTCACCTTGAATTTGATCTGACTGAGAACACACATTGTAACCTTATTTTTGTCTGTCCCAGCTCTCCTGTGATGGGTACCAGTCACCTTCTGGCCATGAGTTCATAGTAAAGTAAGAATTCAGTGTGCTGTGGACATAGCTCTTACACATGCTGAATACAGCACTCTCTGGTATATGTGGCAGGACTGTCTTCTGTGGTAACTCCTGGCTGTCCTCTTCCCTTGGATGAGCCCAGAGACCTCACTGAGAACTGAGTGTGGGGAAGCCTTGACCATGCTGTGAGTGAATGGATTTGGCACTAGGTGAGAAAAACTAATGGGGTTTTTGTCACACAGTTGTTTTAGCCTTTAAGCTCCTGCACTTCAAATGCTTTTTACCCTCCTGCTCCCTGCAGCTGTCACTGCTCCCTTAGGAAGGAGACATCCCTGGTGATGGCTACAGGGGTTGGTTGCTCACCATCTTCCTGAGACTTAGCATCACCATCCTCATGGCAGCAAAACCTTTGATTCTAAATCCAGAGGCTGCTCGTTGTCCCTGACGGGCTTGGCATTCCCTTGGTTGTTTTTCCTATACTGTCACAGTCAGAAATCAGCAGGGGAGTCAGTTACTGGCAATATTCACTTTTTGAGGCTGGTTGGGTTTCTTTTATAGACTGGACATGTCTAGGCAGGTGTAAAGGCTGTTCTTTTTCCTCATGTTGGCTAATGTGACCTCAGACCTAGTCTGAGCAGGGTTTTTCAAATGTTCTAAGATTTTAGGGAAGGGAAAGGTCTTTTCAGGCTGCTTTTCAGACTGATTTTCAGGGCACTCCTTGGAGTTTTAAATACCAAGAGACCTCATTTAATACCTTAGCAGTAGCTCACTGCTGTACAAATCTGATCAGAGCCGCCACAAAAACAGTTGCTTTTCTGCCACAACTTAGTGACTAAGCTTTCCCATTGTAGTGTTGGTTTTGGTGCTTTTTATCATTTTTAAGTTCTGGTTTCTGTTATATCTGATGCACCTGTTATGATTTGGAAGGGTGACTCAGGCAGGGAGTGTCCAAGTTTGCCACATGCTGGTGTGAGAGACGAATTCTCTTCAGCCACCTGTGTCTCCCTTATTCTGTGTGTAAAAGCGGGCTGACAGTTCTTAGCCCTTCCCCATTTAACTGAAAGCTTTTAGAAGGATAATCTTGCTGCTTTGGTGGGGTGGCTTGCTTGTTTGATTGGGTTTTTTTGACTGATAGCTCCAGTTTTTGCTATTATGCCAACATTAAGTAATGAGAAATTAGTAAACACTTCTTCCCACCCTGTATATGGTACACCATACCACAGTGCCAAGTATTTTTTGAAGAGAAGAGCTAAAGAAGTCCCTACACTTCTGCATGGGGAATGGCTACAATGGAGGGAGGAAAGACAAGATGAATTTTTTGGACAGTCTTTTATTTTGAAATCCCAAGCTGAATGGCTTGCATGGATTTGCTAGCCAAGGGGAGAAGAGGTGCCAGTGAGGTTTTAACACCACAGTGTTAACACAATCTTAGTCCTTTCCTTTTCTCTCATCCATTTTTGTCCTGAAAGTCACATTTTCAAATGTATTTTGTGGCATCACTGTCTGATGCTTTGCATGCTTGTATCGAACATTGAATATTACTTGCATTTTTTAATATTTTCATAAAAAAACAGCTGAGTAGGCCCTCTGTGTTTCATCCTGGTTAGCACATTCCTGGGGTTCAATGGGGCATCTCCTCTCCAAGCACTGCCTACACCAACTGGCACTGTCAGAGGCTTGGCTGCCTTTTCCACAGTGCTTTCTCAGGGTGCCTGGTACTCAGACTGCCAGCACAAAAGCTGATTCAGACCAGCTTGATGCTCAGGTATACTGAGAACTGAACCACAAGCAGATACCATCAAAACACATTTCACTGGTGACCTTTCACAGCCAATGAATTGGAGGGATTTTCCTTTGCTGTGGATCAAATTTAAAACTACTTCCCAGGAGTGAAAGGTCATCTCGTGGAGTCATGATATCCAGTTAAATACAGCTAAATAGAACTCGTTAGCATCACAATGAATGGAGTTATATATTACCTGCTCTGGAGGATGACTGGGGTGGGTGGGGTAGATCCCTCATCACCCTTAATAAAGCACCACAATAGCAGAGAAAAAGCACAAAGAGCAGAATTTGACTAAATCTGCCCTTTAAATCTGTTTCTTCTGGCCAGCAATATGAGTGGTCAGAAAAACATGGGAAATGTCACATAAAGGATTTATTCTCCTCTTGTCATGTTTGCATTCACGGCAGCTACAATTCCATCCAAGTGAGAATATACTCTGTACCAGCTCCCAGCGGGGCTTTGATCTGCAGATACAGCCTGCTCTGAGGAAAAAGGAAATCCAGTGATCTTGTGTCTGAAATTAGAATCCCACAGAGGGGCAAGCTGCCCCTCCAGGCACTATCTGATTGGCAGAAGGGCTTCATATATAAGTGGATCCATGACATCTTTTATCCTGCCAAGCCGAAAAATACTTCTGGGGAGTATTTCTTGCTCTCCAGCCCTTTCCTAATGATTATTATTTCAGCCCTGCTGTGTTTGGTCTTACTTCATGAGGACTGCTTTTCTGAGTGTAAAGCTGCAAGGCTCTTTCCTCAGCAGTGGCAGCAGGTCAGGGATGTGAAATGACTGCAGGAGGCTCTGGGATCTTTGGTGAAGAGGTTGTGTCAGATCAGGGGAGGATCCACACACAAAACTTGGTGTCATCATTCTGTGAAGTGAATAGCTCATAGTCAATCATTTACCTTGGTGATCTGGCTTTTTCTTTTCTCCGTCCCCTACTTGGCATTCTTGGGTCTTTGTATTCTACTTCTCTATTTTCTGGGGGAGGGAAGGATAGATGAGATCAAAGTGAAGGATCAGCTTCTTTGTTTATAATAAATAAAGGACTGTTTGAATTCTCTCAACCTTTTTTTCATGTGGCTCCTTTGCCTATATGTATTGCTTTGACTTTTCTGTACTTATTCAAGGCTTAATATTCATAACAGCCAAGCAAGTTACTGTCATTAGGAGTCAAATAGAGCTGGGCATCTACAGAGGTTCTTTTGCTGCTTAGCTCTTAAAGGATCATAGGGATCTCTGCTCTAGTGTCCAGTAAAACTGAATGTTGGAACTGCTGCACTCAAAGCACCCACCTCAGTTAGCAAATTGCTGAGGACCAGCAGGGATGTGCAGGCTTTGAGCCATGATGGATGAACTGTCACTTTGCTATTGTGGATGGTGTTGGATTTCTTCTCTGGCTGGTTCAAGCAGACCCAACCTGCAGCAACTGTTAGAGAAATAAATCAGCTTTTGCATGTCTAGTGGCTACAGTGCTCTGTTCCCAATCTTCCCCTGCTGCCTCTCAACATCAGGATCAGCAATCTGCTGCAATTCAAGAACAAAACCAATTTTTTTTTTCCAAGTCCTCTGAGTGTGTCAGTAAGTTGGTGAATTTTGCTCCCTGATGAAACTACTGGAGAAGCCATGGGTGTGATCCAGCACACAGCAGTGCCTCTGGTGGCTCTTCAGGCATTGTGGCTGCATTTGAAGCACCAGAGCAAAACCATGCAGTTCCTAAGACATTATGTGGAGAAAAATTTGGGACCCTTATCCTCTTCCAAGGGAAACTCCTTTTAATATCTCGCCTCAAGTATAATATACCAGTCATACTTGCCACCAGTGTGTTCTGCCAGCTGAAGGAAAGCATGTAAGGGAAGTAATACAGAAAGGGGATCAGTAATGAGGCTTTACATTTATTCATACTAAACCAGGGATTAGCTATGTTGGGTGTAAATTATTTTGTTAATGGACTCAAATAAACCAAAACTCAGTGTTATCAGTGTCCCTGTCTTAGCATTTCCAGTGATTGACTGAGGGAATCTTGATGGAGGATGGTCCTGGGAGTAGTCCAGAATACTTACTAATTTTTTTCTTTCTTTCTTTTCTTTTTTTGAATAAGGCTTGAATTTTAATGACTTCCAATAAACCTGCCATCCATGTACTGGAAATACCTCAAAATTTCCACCCCTGCCTAAGGCAAGCTCCACTGGAGTTAGGCAGTGCTGATTTACACCAGCTGGGGTGCCTGATTTGATTTTATTTTTATAGGATTTTTTTGTCCTTGGTTATAAAACTTTTACTAGCTGGAAGAGATCACATTCCATTCGGGAGCTCACTTTATGTCCTTCAGATAGGAAATCATCACCTTGGTGCAGACAAGTTTCAGCATTTCAGCACTGAGAAAAGGGGGAGCAGGGAAGGGGAGCAGATTTAGCTTCCTAAGTGAAGTGCTTCACACAGATGGGGAAATGCCTCCAGGAAAAGCAGGCAGAGGGAGCTTGTTCTGTAGAGAACATCTGGAAATGGAGATCTGCATGTTCCTTTTCTTCATGCTCCCAGAGCTGCAGGGCAGTTGTGTCCCAGAAGGTGACTCCTGCTCTGATCCAAGCTCTCCCCATCCTCTGCAGCCTCCTCCTTTCCCACAGGATTACCCTGATGACCAGGGGCATTTCCCAGGCTAAGGCTGCCTGAACACGTAACATGATCCTAGGATCTGTCATCCTCTGTTGGGTAATCAGCCACTTCTCTCTACCCCTATTTTTTAATGAGGAAATAATCCTTTTTCTCCTGCTTTTAATGCAATACGTCTTTTTGAATGTATGGAAAGGCTGTGCACTTCTGAGCCACTGCTGAGTGATTCTATCAGTTGGGTTTATCTTAGAATTATTCTGCACTTTTGTGGTTTCTAAGGCAACCACACTTTTTGAATGAGCTGTGGAGTAAATGAAGGTATCCAAAATATGTGACAGACAGATCAACCTACATGATGTGCCTCTGATATACTGAGTTACCTGCATGTAGCAGTTCAACTCTTTAAACATTTCAGGCTAAATAGTATCTTGAGCTCTTACAGAACCTGATTTATATCAGCTACAAATCTGATTCTTGCTGATATGGGACATGGTGCTTGGTATGGCCAGGAAGATAAGGATTGTGAAAGGCAAAGGTGGTCCCTAAAGACTTCAGTAGGTTCTGGCAGTTTTCATTTGAAAAGAACTAATTGCAAAAATACTAAGAATGTTATCATGAGCATTGGTCTGTGTGCAATTAAGGGATGGCAGTGTTTGTTTCTGTTTTCTAAATCTTTAAACTTATTTGGAATCAAGGTACTGGGATTCTGAACTTTCCAGTCTCCTTTTCTTTGCAAAAATGGCACTTTCTCTGTCTTTTAAAGATAAGTGACTTTTCCAGTGTAGATCAGAACAACAGAAATCAATCTTATTTATCCTGAAGATAGTAGCACCACTAACAAAACTGCAAGTAATGCAGCAGAAAAGAGGATTTTCCCTATATCTGGTAACATATGAACATGAAATAGCCTGCAAGCTTGGAGAGAGATGGCTCCTGGTGTCAAGGTGCAGCTCAAGTCACCTCACTTGTACCCAGCCTTTTCTCTTGCAGAATTTACTTAGTGCTTGGAAGGCTGGATGGTGTGGGGGGTTTCAAAATGACTGCTCTGAAAGCCCTGCCCACTGCACACGGCAGTCATGTACAGCTGGAGGGACTGATTGACAGCTTCAAGGATGACTGATAGGAGAGGGATTGAGTGAAATATGGCTTTCAGTTTTCTTTCATTTTTTTCCCCAGAGCTTCTCATTGGCCTTATGTGGGTATTTTTATATTTCCATATTAGTGCAAGCCTGAACCATGTGTGTCTTCTTTCAGACCAAATAATTAAAGGAGGCTTTTTATAATGCCAGATCTACAGTACAACAATGCAGTATAATGTGTACTTTCAACTATTGTGCACACCTCTTTGGCAAGGAAGACTTCTGATGCAGGCTTTCATCTTGCTTCATTTTTATGTCGTTCAGCCCTGGTACTTTTAGATTCCTGCCCCTCCCCCCAAAAAATAAAATATTTGCTTAATAGATTTTGCATTGCTCTTGCATTTCCATTTTTAGCACATGCAGATGTGCTCTCTCTGATGGAACCTTTCATTTTGCTAAATGGGGAGAAGGATTTTTGCACACACCAACTGAGCTGCAATTAGGATTATTACAAGAAACAGATCCAGGGAAGGTTCCTGTGCAGCTTGATCTGAGGTTCCTCGGCAACAGACAGAGGGGATAAAAAAATCGAAGATATTTCCTTCATAATATTCACTTTTTCTTGTATGTAATCTCTTGTTGGGTCTTGACTTCCCCCAGTCCTCCCTGAGCACCCCAAGTTCTCTTCCCAGGAAAGCAGACAGGTGTAACTGTAGGGATCCCATGGGCCTTCTGTTGACGCCATCAGAACAAGACTCTTCGATAATGTGCTTGAGATATTCAGCAACTCTCCTCAGAGCAGTCAAACATTACTCTGCCTTTGATTTCAGCTCTGTTCTTGATTTTGGCTAAACAAAAATTGAGGCTATGCCCACCAAAGCTCTGGCATTTCAGCTGTCTTTATTCTGCCTTTGCCACTGAGTTAAAACAGAGAAAAGCAATTCATTTTCCAAACCTAAGCATTCATTTTCCTTAATCTGAAGTCAACAGCAATTTGTGAACGTATTCTGTGACATCCTTGCAGGGTTTTCACAAAAAGCTGGGTAACTTGCTGAGTGAGCCAGTCTGCAAAATTGCAGCAATTTTGTGAGGCACCAACATGGCAACAGTCACTGGGTGAATGCAGCTCATCACCTCCAGCTGATGTAATTTTCAGGTACCCAAAATACCCCAGTCTCAGAAATGGAAGTGTAGAGAGTGATCTGCTGAATTCTGTCAGGCAGCTGTGACAGGGACAGTGGGCTTGGCCCTCATGTCTGCACTAGCAAGGCCTGGATGTCCCAGGGAGCTGGGGGCAGTTGCCATTAGGGAATTAACTCCTGCCCCTCACACAGGCTATGAAAACAATCCTTATAAAAGGGCAGGAGGGAATCCCTTTAACTCCTAGAACTTGAGGGAAAACATTTTTATGTGGGAAGGTTATTTTAAAAGCCTCCAACCTGTTTTTCTAAGGAAGCAGTCACCAGCTTTCCTAAAATGTTTGGACAGCCTAAGGACTGAAAGGTCTGAAGAGCTTCTCTCAGCCAAGCAAACTCAGGAGACTGCATTTCTTTATGCAGGTTTAACAGTGGGTGGTAAACATGGAAAAATGTCTCTTCACTAACATTGCAACGTGACACGTCACGTATAGCTTGTCAGGAAACAATGTCTGGGTTATGTTTGCTGCCAGGTATTACTGCAGGAGGAACACTTGACATGGGATGTCTTTTTTTCAGGCAGTTACTGGGTGGGGTTATCCACACCACTGCAGGTATTTGGGGATTAGCTGCGCATCATTCAGCAGAACTGGGAGCATCACTTAGCAGAAACTCAAACAATGACTGCTATGTGCAGCACATGCTTTCTTTGAGGAAGTCACATGAAATATTCCAAATGTCCCCTGAACCACTCTGACTTCTCTAAAAATTAAGTAGATCCTCTCAGAGACAGTTAGGAAACTGAGTTAGCTCAGCATCTTCTTATAAAGCAGGGTAATTTCTGAATTTAAAGCTTAGGATTTCTGTTGACTGAGATAGTTGAGAAGGGAAGGAAAGTGGTAGCAGAATGGTCTTCACAGGCTGTTTTCCTTTTGGAAATCAATGTAATATCCCCCCACACCACCCGTATGTGCAGGTCTAGGACTATAACAAAGAGATTTGCACCATTAGAAATAATTTCCCTTTAGCTGATATGTTACTTTATTTACATATACATATATATACACACATAACTGTTGTATATATGCATATAACTAAGGACAGATCAGATCACTGGATTGTAGTGCTAACAAAAATCCTAGAAAGATAAAATACTAATTCTTGTACAGCTGAGAGCATTCTATTCTGCAGACCTGGCCTCCTCGGACAATTAAAGGCCAGATGATAGAAGTTTGGGTATGGCAGTGTGGTGGTACTCTCTTTTTTTTGACTCTTTCTCGGTAACAAAGTAAAATAATTCTGCTGTTATGTGGAGCCCATATAAAACTGACAGCATGTGCCAGTGTGAAATTTTATCAGGTGAAATGCCTTCCCAGGAGGTGCTGGTAGCACTGTCTTCTCTGCCAACCCAAAAGGCTCTGCTATGCTTTTGTGGTAACACTTATTGCTAAAATGAATTCTGGGAGCAGAAATTGCTTGCTCCCTCTGAGAACCTCTTCATTCAACATTGGTAATGACCAGGCCTCCTCCCAAGCTCCTCCTCGAGCACCTGAGTGTACTGAGCTCCATAGATCTTCCCCCACAGGCCTGGTTCTCTAGCTCCTGTATCATTTGTGTGATTCCCATCTAAACCCTCTCCCCTGTTTCCAGATACACAAGTGGACCTCCAAACTAGACACGGTTTTGCTGTTGTGATCTGAGAGTAGTTCCCCACTGAGGCAGGATCACTTCCCCAGCTCTAACTTGATACCTCCCTTCTCACACCCTGAGAGGACACACCTGCCCTTTGAGCTGCAGCTTTGCATTGAGAGCTCATGTTCAAGCTGTTATCTCCACTGACTTTTTCAGTCTCACTCAAGGTCACGTTTTTCCAAGACAGAATCTTCCATCTTACAGCTGTAATCTGCCCTCCAGGTTCCCAGATGTATCACCTTGCATTTGGCTGTATTAAATGCAGCCACACTGAATCACAATCGTTTGACCAGGAGAATCAGCTCACTCTGTAATAGTAGCCAATCTTGGTGATGTCTGCTGAAACCTTATCAGTGAGAATTGTATATCATGACCCAGGTTGTTGGTAAAAATCTTTAAATCAATATTAAAAAAAAAAAAAAAAACAAAAACCTCTGCAGTTCAGACCATGAGGGGATACTTCTACATTTTTTCCATGCATCTTGCTAAAGGTATCCTGCTAATTGGTATTTCTCCCTTAGAAATTGAACCCATCACAAAAATGGTTTTGAGCTATAGAAGATATATACACGATTAGTCTTAACAGAAGTTTTAACTAAAAATTTCACTTACTCATTAATAACTTCATTAACAAAATGTCTTTGTGAACCTGCCCCATAATCCTTCTACCCCCCTTTAAATCCCAAAACTATCTCCCAGACAGGTTTTCCAACTCTTTACCTGTGTTGAAAATAGACTAATACATAGACTGGTATGAATTATATCTTTGGCACTAATTATCTGTTATTAAAATACCAAACAAACTGTTGCTTGAATTTTCTGGGATTGCTCTTGAACTAACCTCTGTACAGTTTGGTTTCCTAAAAAAATTTATTTAGTCAGACCTGGACACCACTCATTCTTCACCAGCAATAATTAAAGTTATGAGTCAGTTTGAACTACATTTCCTAGTGATACTAATATTCCAGAGCTGTTACTTAGTAGTGAGTTTTGAAAGCAAATTCCAACAAAAAGAGTGGAAGAAGGAGGCTCAACATTATGTCCATTGTTCAGCCAAGCCTGCTGCCTCACAGGGACTCACCTTGGAGAAAACCTTGGCAGAGCTGACTCCCTAAGTGTCAGGGCAATAGCTCAGTGTGCTGCTTGTCTCTTTGTCTCTCTCCACTGTTTTCTAATGTTAGAGTAAGTTTAACGTGGCATTTCTCAACCAGCTCTGTACACATTGACCACAGTCAATGTGTTACACACACTCTGGAATGTGCCACACTTGTGTTGCAAAAATGTCTATATTTGGTAGGTGCTGTGTCCTATCCTTATTTCTGGTCCAGTGCCAGCATCCTAGGAAGTGGCATCTTCCTCCTGTTTCCCAAATGCAGAACAGATATAGCTGCAGACAGTTCCTGCTTTTTTCTACATATTTATTTAGCACTTCTCTGTTTCAGTCTAGTAATGATCATGTGTGTGACCTATGGTTTGTGTGTTCTTAATAAGCTTTTTTTAAAACGCTTATATTCAGCTCTTTTGGCCTTAGATATTTCGGGAATTCTGTTGGCTTCACAGAACAGCAGACTACATTTTTAAGATTAGAGCTTTGATTTCACCTTATCTTGTTTCCATCTGCTGTACACACACTTTATATCATGATGATGCATCTACTTGCAGTATGTACAGCTGCAATACTGACATTAATGAGGGCTCCAAGATAGCATCTTTATTATAATAAGCGGTTAATATGGCCCTAAAATGCTGCTGCTTGTCGTTCTGCCTCAATATGAAGCAGCTGGCAGCTATGTCAATTGTCATTCTAAATATATTAATATACAAGAAAATGAGAATTTATTAATATGAAGCAATGCACAGAGACTAAAGGAGGCAAACAGGCCCAGAGCTGCAGCTGACCTGGGCAGCAGCTTGCACAGAGCAGAAGCTCACATGCACCTGGTGAAACAAGGGCAAGAGTTTTGCATTGTGATTTGGAGAGGAATTGAAGCTATTAATTCTACCTAAAGTGTACAATTGTCTTCACCACAGCACCCAACTCACCAAATTCTGCTTTGTGATGATCTTTCTGAATAGAATTCTACTGCATAGGAAGAATATCATGGGAAAGCATTATCCCTATTTTGCAAGAAGACATTAAAGAAAAGTACTAGTAGCCAAGCCCAGGCCCCTACTCTGATTGTGAATGTCTGAAATGTGCTCCTCTGAGTGTAGCATCATGCTGCAGAGACATCTCTGCAGCCTGAAGGCCACATATTCTGTATTTAATAATGTGTTAAAAAGCGGACTTTTAATCTTACGTTGGTATCAGGTAGAAAGCACAGAAAGTTCAGGTATAAGTGTGATATTTGTCATGTGTTGTCTTCTCTTTCTCCTCGTACTGGTGAGGGACTATCAGTGGGGCAACTCATCCAGCAGCCTGTGAATGACAGCAGTGTATGTTCCACAGAAATGCTGATTTTTGAGACAGGCCATCTTCCCATCCCAGCCTAACAACCACCGTCCACCCGGTGACAGTTTGGAAGAAAAATGAAGGTGAAAAATCAGAGCAAGAGGAACAGAGAGGGGTAAAGCTGAAGATGATTCGGGAGGGGAAAGCAACCCCTCCATAGATTGCATTTGCCCTCGCTCGCCTTGTGAATGGGGACTAAGTCGAGGTTACACAGAGATGTTAAAAAGATGAGACACGACACAAGAGGAAGCGGTGACAGGATGAAAGGTTCGCGGAGATCAAATGAGAGAAATGAGGACTCGAAGGGTCAGTCCTCCCTCTTATGCTTGCAAGTTCGGGCATTGGCTGTGCAAGGAACCAGGTTTGACAAAGCAGAAGGACAGACAGAGGGCTGCAGGGCCTGATCCTTCCCTCTGCTGCTCCGGGTTTCCCTGCGTGACACCCCCAGTGACTGCGGGGCACAAAGCTGGGAGCAAAGGAGCAGCGGCTCCTCTGAACCAACTGTGCAGCAGCACTTAACCCCCACTGGGTGGGTCACAAACCTGAGATTACATCCTTGTTCCCCAAGGCCTGGGAGCACTTTGGGAAGATTTTAAGAGCTCAGCGTTTAACCGTTTATTTAGCAGCAAAGAAAAGAAAGAACAGGCTCTGTCTTGGCAAACATTTCTCTATAAAATGGGAATGCTCATGAGTGACTTGTTCTCTGGAAGTCCCATGGAATTCCAAATGTTTTTCACTCTCTGGTGAAAGCTGGAAAAGCAGCAGAGCAGTAATAGCCAAAAACATCCCAGGAAATATTTGGAAGCTGTGTAAAACTCCCACAGTAGTAAGGGATGTAACCAATCCTGCAATAAGACCTTATGCAAAGCTGCACAGTGATTATGTATCACCACTGCAAGGTGAAATCCATATCCTCCAGTAAATTCTTCTTTCTGCAGACTCTGGTCTAAAGTGATTAAGGAGAACAACTAATGCCTCTCAAAAGTGTATCTACAACTTGAAATGGGAAGATTTTGAGGTTGAAAGCCATACTGAATTTAATGTGACTATTCTGTTCAGCTCTATACCCCATGTACATAGTAGCCATAGGGCTGGCTCATTAGCAGTATTCCCACCATTACACTAGTAAGGGAAGATAATGTGTAAATGTTAGTAATATCCCTGAGTAACTTCAGTCTTAGGGTTTTTCTCCTGGTCCAAAAATATCTATACTTTTTCCTCCCATTAAATATGGAAACATAAATTCATTGTTTGCTTACTCTGTGCAGTGCAACATGGTACAGAAACTTTAGAGGTGGTGCTAATGAAAACCAGCAGCACCAGTCAGCACAGAGGTGCAGCTGGAGTGGTGAGCCTGGGCTCACTCACACCTAACACTGCACTGGCATGGTCAGATTGTTACTGGGCTCTGAGCTGGTGCCTCTGCAGGCTGGGAGGAAATGGCTGGAAGGGTGCTCTGAGTACACTGGAGGATGTCCCAGAAAGCTCAGGTTTGCATTGTGTGGGCAGAGCCTTTGTAGCAGCTCCTGTGGGGTCTTCCTCCTACTGGACTTTGCAGTTAAAATTCTCAGCATCATGAAAAGTCCTTGAATTCAGTGGGAAGGCAAAAAGAGGAATCTTACAAGGAAAAGATGATTTTTCAGCAAATATATGGGGAAGGGTTTTGTAAATGTGCCAATGGAAATTAATTACTTTCATAAAATTCATAAGTGTATTAAGCCAGGCTGCTCACCGTGACTTCAGACCTTGCAAAGGTGATCTGCTACAGAAGTGGGGCTTTACTCATCAAAATTCTTTTAATTTGAAATTAAATGCTCTTAAGAATAGATTTTGAGATTAAGTATTGAACCTATAAGAGAAAGTGTGTGTAAACACAATCTGTAACATAAAATGACATCCTGTAAAAGAAGAAATTGTTTCAATTTGTTTTCACACGGTTTTCAGTTGAAACCACACCCCTGTGGTCCAAAAAACTGAGAACACCTCCAAACAACACTTAATGTGTGTGTATGTGCATTAATGAATTTCTGTTCTCAGTGAAAGAGGACTGCACGTCTCAGCACTCTGAAAAAGAACAGAGCATTCAATCCCTCTCCATAGCAAATTCAGCCTTCAACAAGTTAGTTCTTCCAGGGATGGCAGTGATGCAAAACTGCTTTGCAAATGTTTTTCTGGGTTTTGTTGCTAGGTGATGACTTGGAAAACTTTGCTATTCCTGCTGAGAGGTTTAAAAAAAACAGGCCTCACATTAAAGAGTACAAAAAATAGGCCATCTTGCTCCGTAACTCCCATTTCCTAACTCCTGGAGTTTGCACCTTGTGTGCCTTCTACGTTCTCACATGCCCCTCTCTCCCACTGCCTTGGATCTGCTTCCCAGAAATTGGAGGCCCAAAAAACCACTTCTTTTACAGTGTAAGAAGAGGAAAGATTGTTAATCTTTCTATGCCTGACCAAAATAAGCAATTCTGCAAGTGTGCACTGATTTATACTGGCTTTTCCTTTCTAGTTAAATTTTAACAGCTTTTAATTTTATTAATCCTGGATGAACAGGTTAATTAGTGATTACATTGTTGCCATCTCTTTCACATAGAAAGAAACAAGAAAGGCTTGGAGATGACTCCACAGCTGTTTGCTGAATCCTACACCTGGTCTGGATGCAAAATCCCTTGACAGGGTGGCACATGGGTAATTGATAAGGAAAAGATGCAGAGATGACACTCAGGGTGGGAGGTCAAAGAGTTAGTCATTGGGATATTTCCAAACTAGGCCTGTTGGTGGGGGGAGTAAGGTGTATTTATTCAATTCATCATTGGTATTTGTGTCTCTTGGTGCATTTTTAATACAATTTATCCAAGATTCCAGCGATGTGGCCTTGAACTAATATATGGCTAAACACAGTACGCTCAGAAACAATTAGACACTGCTGCTCTCCTTGAAAGCTATTTCTAAAAGCTAGAGTCTGGTGCTATAAACTGAATATAGGAACAAGCATTTTTTTATATGTTAGGTCAGGACAAGATATCAATAATTGTTAAAAATTATCAAAGCCAGAGGAGCAAACAGCTATTTTCAGCAGCCAGAAAATAACGATCATTGACCTTTATAGCCTCAATTTGCAATCCTGGCTCATTTGTAGCTTAATCCTCTTTCATGAGGGTTGGCCTAGTAAGAAGACCCCAAATCTCATCTGTAGCAAAGTTCCTGGCATTTGACAACATTTGGTCTCTTAAAGTGATAGCGTTTCTTGAGTGTAACTGGCACTGTACAACTCTATTGAAAGACATACAGCCAAGAATTTCAGGCCCTAATCCTGTAAATCCTTGCATTTTCTTTTAAAATCTATTCATGTGAAAAGCTCCCTTGGCTTTGGGGCACCATTGGTATTCATGACTTTCAGCACATGAGAATTTCTGTATGATCAGGGTCTGACACCAGGAGGACCAACAAGCCCCAGGGTCTGCCTGAGTTTCCACCACCCATTTCTGGGAGGCTTTTGGCAGGTGTGGTTTGGCTCTGCCCTGGGACTGGTTTCTCTCCCTGTGCAGCCTCCACAGCAGCCCCAAGCACTCGCAGTTGCTTTAACACTTCATCAGTTCTGGTGTGATGACAGGAGTTGTGTTCTGTCCCATCACCAAGCAGTAACTTAGGTGAGGGGTGGGAAAGAGGCACTTGCTTATGAGTCTAGGGATAAGCAGCACAGGAGCAACTGGCACCGACATTGTCCAAAGAGGTTGCTGCATTTCTGGCTGGTTTTTTGGGGTTTTTTTCCTTTAACAAACTTAAGTAATTGAGAATGTAGTTGTGACAGGTGGATTAGCTTCTTTCCAGCCTTCACTATACAGAGTGGATGGCAAGTCTACTCTCCAAGATTGAGATGCATTTATTATCTAATTATGGAACATAATTACAGTTATGGAGCATGGTGCAATTGTCCAAATACTTGGAAATTTGGACCCTTGCAGCAAAGAAAAAAAGTCTGGATAGCTGAGCTAGAAGATGAGCTAATGATTGGTTTGGTTCTCATTTTGACTGTAACTCTGTATTAGATGCCAAGAATAGTCTATGGAAACTCCCTTTAAAGATGTGTCTTGGATCAAACAAATTATTTCCAAGCAATTAGTTGAAGTGAGGAAACTGTCCAGGACAGACAGTTAATAAGGGCTACATACTTCAGGAGTTATCCAGGGGAAAAAAACCAAAACAAAACAAAAAATTTAAAAATTAAAAAAAAAACCAAACAAACCAGTTTAAAGATTGTGTGCTTTTCTGGGGATTTTAGCTATGTGCACCCAGGGTGATCTGTCCATTTCCTAACTTTGCATTTCCAACAAGCAGCCAGTAGCAGAGAAGGAAATCAAGCCATGAGAGTGTGGACAAGCAGCTGCTGGCTATGCTCTGGGCAGTCTGGAGCAGGACCCAAAATAAAAAGAGAGAAAGCCTGTAGCAGAATGCCTCTCAGTGCTACTAGAGAAGGTAACAGTACAAATATTATAGAATGTCTTGTGAGGGTGATGCCTGACTGCAGAAAAACCTCCATTTCCATTAAAGAATTAGGTCGAGGAGGTGCTGCTGGCAGCCACTGTCAGTCACAGGGAGCGTTGTTGCTGATACTCATATTTGCAGTCAGTATGCACTCTGGACCTGTTTTCTTTTAATAAATAGTCTCCTCATTCAAAAAATTGAGGTTTCCATCAGACTGAAGGCAATCACAGGTGGAAATAAAATTTTCAAGTCATTTTTTCAAATAGTTTCAGCAGATGAAAGAATTGGAGTGAAATAGCTGATGCCTTTGGTGTGAGCTCTGTCACTGAGCTGGTAATTGAAGGAAGAGACCATTGACAATGTATTTCAAGGCTTATCCTTCATACTTTGTTTTTTCCTACAACTACTCAACCAGAATTTTATTTTTATTTCAGTTCAGAGCAGAAGCAGCCAAACAGATAATATCCCTCTATATAATGTATAAGTAGTTTTTTTTTCTTTTTTTTCCCCACTTGTCAAGAAAGGAGGAATACACTGGTTTTGTTCCATCCTCTTCTAGGCAGGTTTTGGTTCAGCAGCCAGGAGAGAATGTGTCTCCATCTCTCCAAATGTGTACACACAGGTGGAGCTCACTTGGGGCTAGAGCAAGTGAGGTGAATCCCATGGGACTGGCCTGAGCACAGACATGCCAGTGCTGTGGCCTTGGAAGGCTAATTGGAAACCTGCCCTAACCAAGTGAGCAAAGAGAGTTGCTCAGGGGTATAAATGTGCACAAAGGAGATGAGGGGATTCAGATTGCCCTGGGCAATCTGTTAGACATGCAAGGATGCTTGGGTTTGCTGCTGAAGGATTTGGTCTGAAAGGGTCTCCAGAGCTGCTTAGGGATTCCTAAAGGGAATCTTTAGACACTGGTACTTTCCTAACAGGGCTGGAAATGGTAGCTGAGGAAGAATTTAGGTGTAAAGGTGATCTGTGTTTAGGTGGTGCTTAGGATGCTGGGGCCAGCTATCAACAGGTAGAAAAAGACAGTGTTGAAAGCAAAAACAAATTATTTGTTGCTATGAACATACTTAAAGGGGTTCCTACCATAAGACCAAGAGGAAATGGGAAAGAGGAAAAAGATGTGGAGAGTTTGCTGGAGAAGTTTACATGCCACTAGAGTTGCTTTGCTTTTTCATGTGACTGGCAAGGCTGTGTTGGGGGATCATGGCACTGCCTTAGGCTCCATGCAGTGAGTAAAGCCAGGATGGAAGCGTTGCAAGGAGTTGATCTGCCTACAGATCCAAGTTCATTTTCTCACAATGCCATGAGCCCAAGCAGTTCCCACCCATCCGCTGGTCCTGGCTGCTCCCCCTGTCCCTTCCCAACTGGCAGAACTGTTGTCTGCTGGTCTGTGTTGTGAACTGGCACAAATGGAAAATCTTTTTCCAGCTGTATCAGCTCTGCAATCCACTTCAGTGTTGTGGCAACACTTCCAAGGGGGAGTGGAGGCCGTGACAAGCAGCAGGGCATGGGAATATCTTGGTTTGATATTGCCATCAGGAGCCTGCCCATAAATGTCTCTGAAATTCAGAGGAAGCAAGCACCACTTTTCTTACAGGGTCACCGTGAGAAACTGTGTAATTTTTTTTCAGAAATCATGTTAAAACAATTGTGCCTTCCAACTCAAACACCCCAGAACCAAAAATGTGATATCTGCAGAAGCTACAGGAAAGGGTGCCCTGTGTGTCTTTTGGTAGTGTCTGGGATGTCATAGGCAGCACTGAAGCAAAAGTTTTCAAATAGGCTTCAAAAAATAAGTAATTTTCTGTTTTTCTCCTGTGTTCTGACTCATTAGGGATCACATTTTCTACCTAAACAAGAATCCTTTTTAAAAATGTAATGACTACAGAAGTTAGGGCTTTAAGCAAAATAGAAATGTATTGAGACTGACACTAGGAGTGTGGGAGTTGATAGCTCCAACACTTTTACTTGTAACTACTGTCAGGATTTTGAAATTCAGTTGAGTGGAGAGGTGTCATGAGGCAGCCAGTTTAGAAACATTTGAAATTGGGTAGTTCTGCCTCAGCCCTAATTGCAAAAGGAAAGAAAAGCATGTTTAAAACAACAATCTTTCCTTTTCTCTGGGTCCTAGTGAGCAAAAATGAGGCTTTAAAGAAGATTTTGTTGCAGAACTTCCACTGCACTAAAAGATTATAGCCCCACTTTTTTTTTTTCTTTTTTTTTTTTTTTTTCTTTAAAATATGAGAGAAAGGCAAGTTCACTGTAAGTTGAAAAGCAAATAACCTGGCTAGGAATTTCTATGTACAAAGCAGATGGACACACAGAGCTCTTTTTGGAATACTTGGGTATGTCTCCTTAGCCACCACAGCTTGTTTTGCACTCCATATTGCTCCACGCAGGCCATTGTTGCCATGCACCTGTCAGTAATTTTGGAGGTTCATCTACCTCCAGCAAACTATATTTAAAATCCTCAGTGCTGATTAGAGGGAAGGAAAAAGTTCAGGGGAAGGGATTTCCTAGTTCACAAATAAGAATGTGCAGTGGAGCACTCACTAAGTAAACAGAAAACATGGGCAGCTGAGAGAAATCAATTTAGCTGAACAAACAATGTTCCATGTAATGAACTACTAATTATCCTTTTATGCCATGTCAGTCTGAGTGATTACAGAGCTGTGCAGTTTAATTTGACGTTTGAGCATTGCCTTGCTCCATTAGCCTCATATAAAGCTACGACACGTTGAGAGGAATTAAAAAAAAAATGGTGGTGGGTTGGGGGGGAAGTGGGCTGCATTTATCCAGAACTAAGTAAGCACCTGTAGCAGTTATGGGGAAAGAAGCTTCTCCATTTCTTTTTCTGTTGGTTTTTTAAATCTTGGTTGTCGTGAGAGGGGCAGCACTTGGGAGGTGAGGAGGAGGATGGCTGGTGCTCACAGAAAACTGCTTCAGTGTGTTGATAATGTCCCAGTTCTTTAGACCTCATTTTAAACTGTCATTGAAGGCTTGAATAAATAAATTGCATAGATCAGACACGCATACAGATCAAGGGAAAAGTGGATGGTAAACAATACAGTGTGGGAGCAAATATATTTTCCTAGATACTTTCTTTTTACTGGAGATTTGCACACAGTAGGTAAATCAAATCCCTAGGTGCTTGGGCAATCTCGTGGTTAATCTAGGACTGAAGGACATGTATTATAAATACTGCTTTATTATCACACTGTTTGTCCAACTACCTGTACTGATAACAGGATTAGAGAGAATTAACATATAGAGAAAGCTAAAGACAGTTTGTTGGGATATATATTAGGGCTATTAACTCTAGGAGTACCAGTGAAGTACCTGTAGTCTGATATAGAGCTACACATTTTGGACTAGATTTTTCTTTCATAAAAGGTAAGGCAAGCCAAACATCACCAAAGTTCTAAGAGAAATTTCCATGGGAATGGTGCAGATGCAGGGGGACCTGTGCCCTGTGTCTAGGTAATACATCAACATGTGATACAGTGTCATAAGTGATAAAAATGACCCCAGTATCAGTGGAAATATTTATGGGGTTGCATTCATTTAAGCATAAATTGAAAAGCAAATGTTTAAAAAACATTTGGTGTAACTGCCTGACATCTCTGCTATGCACACCATTTAAACATGTGCCGTGAGACCTGCCAGGCTCATTCTTCCCTCACTGGGACATAGATGATAACTCACAGGTTGGGATAATATTTTTTTAAAAAGCCTTGCCAAAATTCTAAATATTTTAAAATTTTATTTTAAATCTTAAGGAGAATTAATAGAAATGGAATTTTTAAATTTTTTTAAATAAGAAGAAATATGAAAGTAAAAAGCCTTCCCAAAACTGGGAAACTCAAAGAGCCAGTTGACTATTTTGGCTGAGATGCAGCTCCTAGGAGGCCAGATCCTTGGCAGGGGCAAGATGACTTCTATGCAGAATCCCTCTCTTGTGCACCAAGGATGGGGCCTGGCACAGAGGACATGGTGGCCCCTCTCCCACACTTGCTGTGGCACTCAGCCTGCTCGCTCTGGCCGGCCCCCAGGCTGTCCTTTGGGTCTCACAGGTGCCCCCCACCCTGCCTTTTATTTTCTTTTTCTTTACCTCTGTTTTGAACTATCCCTCTGACAGCCCTAAAGCCTGGGTGCCCCTGTGCTGGAGCCGCGGTGCCGCTCAGCTCGGGGAGGCCTGGTGGTGTTTGGGCACCTGTTTGCCGCACAGGCCGTGGCCCTCAGCCACCCTTGGGGGTGTTCCATGGGACTCGGTCCCCCGCCAGGTGATACCAGTTTCTTGGTTGTTCTCTTTTCCTGTTTTGGTGCTCATCCCACTGATCTGGCCTGAAGCCGAGTTGAATTTCTGCTCTGCTGCAAGGCATGAGCGAGCTGCAGGCTCTTACCCCGGGGCTGAACTGGCCCCCGTGTCCGTCCCCGGTGCCCGCTGCACACACTGGAGCCTTTCTGCGCTGCGCATTCGTAGCTCCCTTGACACTAATGGGTGTGACATGTGTCTATCCAGGGAGAATGGCCCCCATTGACTGCGGCAGCTCCCCGGCCACTTGATTAAGCCAAACTAATGAGGCACGACCGGGGCCAATGGGAATGTGTGGGACTGAGGCATTGCAAAATCTGGTGGAAACCTGCAGCTTTACTGGGGGCTGGGTTTTGTTATGCCAGGCAAAGTCACGGGATGCCATGGGATGGAGTGTGCAGGAACAGGTGCTGTCACACAGAAATGAGCAGTGCAGAGAGGTTTGTGCTGCTGGTGACAGCACCCGAACCGCCCTCTTCAAGTGGTAATTACATGGGAGGGTGCCTTGTGTGCTTAGCAGGGTTTAACGCTAGGTTTGGTCTCGGCTCTTGCTCAGTGTCTTTCTACATTCAGGGTCTGAATTTGGCCCTGTGGCTTTTTCTCCTGGGCATGTGCACAGGAGAATTTTTGGCTCTTCAGCAGACAGCCCAGTGTCCAAGGCAGGCAGCATCCTTTGGGAAATGTGAAAAAAGGGGAAAGCAGAGACACTGTAGGAAGTGTTTCTTGCACGTTGCAGCTCTGCAAGAGTCACCAGAGGCATAGCTTGTCCATGGGAGCTCTCCCTCATGTGCACTGCTGGCCACTACTCCAAGTGCAGAGCACCAGCTGTACTCACAAGAGGCTGGAGGAACATGGAGGACTAAACTGGGCCAGATGCAAGAATGCAAACTCAAGGCATGTGCTTGGGAGTTCAGTGTGAGCACAACTGTGCTTGCAGAAAAACAGGTTGGGAGAAAAGTCAGGAGACTGACACCTGAAGAACTGGGACCATGGACATGGCCTCCATGAACAGAGACAGACCCCCATAAGGACACAAAATGCTGCCTGCTGAACTGAGACCAGGAACTCTGGCCTTGCTGCAAAACACAGCATCATCCCAAACCACTGTGGTAATGTGAGGGCACAACCTGGTAGTCCAGGGCCAGACTACAAAAGCAGATAGGTCAGTTGTGGATTTTGAGAGAAAAAGGCATTAAAAAAACTCTCAATTATATTTAAAGACTTGCTGTTTTGGAGAGCCTGGATGAGAAGTTGCCTGTACTTTCCCCTGTACTTTACCTACTGGTACATTCCAGGTCAGAGGAGGTTTGTATTTTTGTCATATTGCAATACTTGCCTTTATGTAAGTGCTGCTAAGAATAAAATTAGCAGTGGGAGAAAAACATCAGTTTGATGTCTAAATTTGGAAAACTTGATGAATAACTCTATTAACTTCGTTGTAGGGAGAGAAAAGAATAGCAATCTTTTGTTTAAAGAAAAGATAAAATAAATATTAAATAAGAGCTAATTGCCCTCTCTGGTTTTCTGAGGTGGGTTCTTAAACACTCTCTTGTCCCCTTCAGAGAATAAATTTGAATTGGCTCTGACCTGTGGGACTCTGGCTTGAGCAGATATGGTCAGCTGGATCTGAGAGGCTTCGACATGATTGTCAAATGTTCAGTATTTGTGAAGGGAGAGAGCAAAGATGGAAGTAGGGTTTGTCCTCCCACAGGGCAGGTTCCTGCCAGGTTTAGGCAGCACAGCCCCTGTCTCAGGACACCAATTAATCAACAAGAAGCAGCACAGGGCAGGGAGAATGCCAGCCTAAAACTGCCCCAAGCACCACCAGTTTCTTCCTGTGCCTGCATCCCAGGCTGTGTGGGACTGTGTTCTCCAGTCAAGCCCCACAGTGATCACAGCCACCTAAGAGTCTTTTGGCTTTGTCCAGAGCTCTGGGGGATGCTGCCCATCTGCACCTTGCAGGCACCTCTTTCTGCCTGCCCCAGGGTTTAGCACAAGGCAGCAAAGTCTCTATCACAGACCACAGAATTTTATGGGAAGAACTGTTTCCTTTTGCCCAGTATCTCTGGCAGCTGTACCCATCACTTTTCTTGGCATATCCAGAACAGGTCACTTTTACCTTTATTGGTAAATTAGAGATTACTGCTCAAGCAACTGAGATTAAAAACAAGAGCTTAGAAATGAAAATATTTGTTATTCAGATACTAGGCTAGTACAGTCCTTGTCAGTCTTAAGAGGTGGATAATTTTCTGGTCATCTTGTTTGTTCACTCTTCTAAGTCTTTCTGGAGTAAGAAGATGGCTTGTAAATGTGAATGTCCTGTTTTGTTCTTCTTGCCAAGGGGCAGCCTTGGGTGCTTAACAAGCATTTCCTTCTCTTCTTTTGTACTTAAATTCGCTGGGCATGGAGGAGAGGCAGTGCATAAACTCAGCATATATTGTTTATGTTCTTCCTGTAGCTGCTCTTTGGACACCTACAGGTCATTAATTCCTCTGTTTCTAGTCAACCTGCCAGGAGCAGCTCTCCTGCCCAGTATGAGGTGTTCCCTCCGTGTGGGCTGCTGACCCATTCCCACTGAGCTGTGCTACCAGACGTGTTTGGGAGGGATCAGGACTCCTGGGACATTGCTAGCTTTCTGCTGAGACTAGAAGAGATGTAGGTGATATGGTAATAATACAGATAACCAGAACTCTGTTTTCCCAGCCTAGCCTCCATATACTGATAGGGTTATCCAAAAGAGTGATATTATTAATTTTGTGGGGACATCAGGCCTTGCTAGCAGGTGGATGCTGCTGTTGAAAAGGGAGTAAGAGCTATGCTGTGACTGCAGATCTATCACACCAAAGCCCTGAGCTGTTACTGCACCCTCCAAGAAAAGCCTCTGGTGATGGAAAGAAAATTGGCATCATCCTATGACACTGCTGTTCCTGTAGGTTGTGAATTTAAAAGAAGGCAGGCTGGGGAAGGGAGTTTGGAAATCCCTGCTGATCAGGAGTTAGACTATTTTTCTCCTTTAAGAACATTTGCTCAGCTTCTTAATTTCCAGTGTTTCCAGTTGCCATATCAACCTGATAAATTTGCCTGGCAATTGATGGCATATTTTTCAATGGATGATTAAAAAACTTAGTTGCATCAGGTTCAGCATTTGTTTGCTAGGATTTCACTGTATGCTGTTTTACTTCATTTCCAGTATTTTCTTTCCAAGCCATGTTAGGAGACAACCAAGGATGCGCATCCTTCCTCTTCCCAGGCACATCTCAGGTTCAGGAGTCCATGTGCAGAAGTCTGGAGCCAGGTCAAAATACAGCCAACATCAGTAGCTGGGAGAAAGCCTGTGGGACACATCCTAGAGGCTGGGAAAGGTCAAAGCATCAACAGAAACACTCTGGCTGAAGGCAAGTGGCAGTTTCAGCTTTTTTGTTGCTCTGGAGAGCAGTTGCAGGAGGCAGAGTGGAGGGAAAGGAGGTTGCCTCTGGCTTTGCTGTTGAACAGTGTATTGGTGTTCTGAGAACCTGCGTCTGCCTCCAGCAGAACTGAGGTGGGGAAGGAACCTGCACCCACTCCCAGTGGTACCCAAAAATCCCTGTGTCCTCCCATCTGTTCACCCCTGTCCTCTCTCCAGCCCATCCCTGCCATGCATGGGTCACTGGTGCTAAAGGGGACTAATCTGCCCCAGTGCAGATGAACTGCAGGGACTGTTCTGTGGTGAATATATTGTTTGGTTTGTTGTGGACTTGTGGTGGGGTTTTTTTTCTTTAAAAGGAATAAGAATGGAAAACAAGAAAGTCAAAAAGCCCTGAATCTTTACCTTTTTAAAGTGGAGACACCGCCACAGCAGGACATAATGGCTTGCTGTGGTGGTGGTGGTTTGCCTGAGAGCCTGGAGATTTATGTAATGAGAAACACAATTCCTGCAAAGAACATTGTTAAATCTTTTCAAAATTTCAGCTATAAGCCATTTTATTGCTAATAATATGGCTAGATTCTTCTTTTGAAGAATCTGGGAATGTTTGACAAGTGGGGAAAATGGAGAGGACTTGAGGCACCATAATCTGTATTTTCCATTTACCTTGCTTGAAGCTTGAACAACACATGTGCCACAAATGATTTGTTTATTCCTAAGCGCTCCCAAGGAGCCCAGTCTCCATTCTCAGGCATATAATGGCTATTCAAATGAAAGCTTTAATAGGTTGTTGCAGATCTGATACCAATGCAGTGAGAGAAAGAGATATGCAAATATTCAAAATTAAACAAACTGTCTCCTGCCCTTTGCCTTTGGAGATGCAGTCTCAGGTCTGGACAGTGTCACCAGTGCAATGAGCCTGCTAGACTCAGCTCTCTGGAGAATGAGTTCGTTTTTCTCCTTTCCCACCCCCCGCTTTGCCTTACAAAGCTTTCATTTGAAAGTGAAAGTTATTTTGCTTTAAATATGTAGCACTCATGGGGAAGGATAGCCCCAATGAGGGCTGAAATACACAACATGTTCAGATTTGAGCCTGAGGAACATTTCTGGGGAAAGCTCCTCTGTGCCGGTTTGTTCCACATCTTAAAGCAAGGCCCTTAACTTCAATGCCTTCTCCTGAGCATTTCTTCATGCTGTAGAAACAATTTTGGAAGAGTGATACAAACAAAAATCCAATTAGGGGTTACAGTCTAAATAAAATCTGTTTCTGCCCACACCACAAGACAAATCAGGGGCTTCACTGGTTCTTAACACCAGTTCTTCTGTTTCTTTTTTGCTCCATGTCTTGTGTGTATGAGTCAGGCCCCAAAGCCACTTCAAAAATTCAAAAATAACATGTCATCCACCTAACCATTGAAACTGTGCCAGCAGCTACTGTGTGCACTGAACAGCGGTGAAAAATAATAATTTTACATCAAGAACATCATAAAAGTTTTTCAGTGCCTTCCAGGTTCTTGTAAAACTACTGTTATCTTGTCCAACCCTCAAGGCTTTTTGCACAATTATCAATTAGTTCTGTGGTTGGTTTTCAAAAAGGCAGTGCTGGAAACAGAGCAGCAAATCACAGAGATGGAGGTGGAAGCGCAGCTGTGCCTCCTCCACAGGATGTCCATGCACACCTCAATTCTGCTCCTGGTTCAGGGGCACAGTCCCTGGAGCATCCCTGTACCTCTCTTTCCCTCCGATCTTCTGTGTTCTGATCACAAGAGCAAAACTTGCCTCTTGTTCCATCATTATTGCTGGTGTAACAAACTTTGTCAGCAATAAAATATCTCTGGAGATGTGCAAACATCTAGAGAACCCCTGAGCTACAGGGGTTCAGCTGAAGCTGCAGCTTCAGACATGAAGAGAGAGCCCCGTGCTCAGCAGAAGGCATGAAGGGGACCTTGCTTTGGCTGGGGTGTTTGGACAGTGTTCTGGCTGTAACAGGTACCAGAGTGTGTTGGAAGCAGTGTAGGAAGTGGGTTTGCAGAGATTTGAAGCTCTGCCTCACTGATGTTAACCAAGGCTGGACACCTCAGGGTTTCAGGGGGGAGGATCAGATGAGGGCAGATGAGGAAAAGGGCTTCAGAAAATAAATGCTCAACTTTAATTTAGCTAGTCTTTTCCTTCAGAACCCAGAAGGGGGTCAATTTGGCCCAATAGCCAAAATGATAGGGAAAAGAAGATCTTCCTTTGCAAGCGTGAACAATACCATACAAAAATGTTCCCAAATGTGTGTTTTGTGAGACTGATTGGAGCGGTAGCCAAAACCTATATTTGAATGTGGCTAGACAGTGGAATTAAAGGTGATCTCTGTCCATGTTTAAACATGAACTGGGCCCTAAGCTACTTACAGGCTGTGGTTACAAAAGAATAGAAAGGGCTGACTCACAGTGGGAGAGCACGAGGCTGGTGGGTTCCCATGCAATCCTCCCTGTGCTCTGCAGTGCCCACGCTGTTCCTGGGGATCCTGAACACCCCCTGCTCCCCAGACACCTCCCTTGACATTGGCTGGTCGTTGGTATTTCTGAAAGCCTGACTTAAAGGCTGAAGATGAGAAGTGTTTCTTTTGGCCTGTCAGCAGCACAAATGAGAAGAAAGAATGGAATTCTCCAAAGTTTTTCCAGAATGTGTGCCCAATTCAAACAGACTCATCTGGCTTCCTTGCAAGTGTGACTCCCAGATCACAGCTAAGTCAAGCACAGACTTCCCTAACACCATCACCAGTGGCATTAGTGTGCTGAAGCAGATTTGTATTTTTCCAATTTAAAATATTAATTAAAATCTGATACATTTTGTAGGAAGCTCTTGATTTTGGCCCACCTAATTTTCAGTTTTATGCATTTTTACTTGGTCAGCATTTCATAATGAAATATATTCTTTACAAAAAGGAGCACATGATTCTGTAGGAGAAAATATATAAAGGATAAAATAATATTAAAGTGTGAAATAAATCAGCATCTAATCAGTTTTTGTTTCTTTCAGACAACCAATTATCAGAAATTGAGATCACCAATTCTGGTCCTGTTTAAGACTGGGCAGAAAATGCAAAATTCTGAAATGTCTGCAAGGTTGGAGAGCAATTTTCCACTGAGCTCTCCTCACATGAGATTGCAGAATTTCTTCTGTTTTATCCTTCTTCCCTGGCTCTGCCACCAGGCAATTCTGTTCACACTATTCTCCAAGACAAAATCTGAGCCAGGCTGAGATTTGTGCTGATGGTGAGTGCCTGCCTTTCTTTCTATTTTTCTTTCTTTAAATAAAACAATTTCCTAAGGCTTTGAAATGGGGCTGATAAAAAGCAGCTTTTAAAATGCATTTTAGTAAATAGTTTGAAACCAGACCATAAAGTCTCATAACTGTAGGTTTGCCCTTAATTATACCTCACTGACAGCCCATTTTCCTTCTCCTCTGCAACCAGTCTCCTTTTTCTTTAAGAGCAAAACATATTGTATGCTACTTTTGAAAGATTTGTGGAGTTTCACACAAATTCGACAAGATCTGTAGGTAAACAGTGTCACCTAGTGGATAACTGGCATCGATTTTTCCAAAGTATGGAAGAAGTTTGGCCGTGTCGTTTTCCATTTTGTCCTAGAAAAAATATTATCTCAGATTGGAAGGAGTCCTGTACTGAGAAATGGAATCACTGCCAAATGACTGCAAATCCAAAGTGGCAGGATTTGGTGGCCAGCACTGAGTGGGACATTTGTCATGAGCATCGGCACAGATCTAGTCCCGTCACCAGATATAAAGGGGAAGAACCAGATCTCCAGCTCAGTGCCTGAAGAGCAAAAGGTTATAACAGCACATCCTGAAATATTCATTTCCTGCATGTAAAGATGTACTGGACTCCACATCATCTCCTGCACCATCAGCTGCCCGTCTCCAGGCATAGAAAACAAGAGGATATCAGGAGGAGTCTGCCATGTTATCAGCTGAGGCTTCTGAGCAGTAGAAGTTTAAAAAAAGCCCCAAACTGGCAAAGTCCTTGGGGTGGGAGATTTGGCAGAGTATTGGAAAGCAGGAGAAAGAGTACAAGCTCCATGGAGAAATCTTTCACCCTGAGAGAGTGGGATGATAACTTTGGGGGTGTGGTGACAGGTATCTATGAGAAAAGCTTCCTAGAGAAAGCAAGAGAAAAGCCTTGGAGAGCCTTCTGAGTTAGAAGTAACAGGTTAGAAAATCAGGACACAAGAGCCTCAAACAAGAGTAAAGTGGTCCAGAAGGAAGGATTACTCCTGAAAATTACACTGAGGTTGGATATCCTGAAGACCACTTACAGGACTTCAGTTTCTGCTGTCTAACTAACTTTGCTGTCAGGATACCTTGGAGTGGATGGATAGATTTGAACCATAGCACTGCAGGAAGAAATAAATATAAACAGAATTGAGTCAAAAATGGAAAAGAGCTTTTCAGAGTCACAGAAACTCCTGGGGGAAAGAAAGAGGTAGAATTCAAGCAGCAAAGTGAGAAGTCGGGAAACTTGGTGTCTAAACAAATCAAAGACTGGCATTCAGCTGGCTTTGTGCAGGTTGGGTGGGAAGTGGAGGGTTTATGTTCCACTCTCACTACTCATCCCGTTCTTCCCCCTGTAAAGTCATCACTGCAGTTTGTTACAATTGCATTTGGGATTTTTTTCTGAAAATCCCACTGGTATCCTACTCTGTTCCTCACATTGGATAAGAATGTGAAGGAGAGCAAAAGCATGGTCCTAGACATGGCTCTTCCATGTCCAAGAGGCAGCAGGTGGGAAAACCCAGGTGAAAATTCAGGATACTATCAGTATCTTGTAACATAGACACAAGTTGTGGAGAAGAGCAGAATTGCTGTCACTGGACTCCAGCATGTGAGTCCAGCCTGTGAGTGTTCTCAGACTGAACATTTATAGCCAGGTCTTACATTGTTTTGGCTTTGGTCAAAAGCAATAGGCCAGAGCATCCTGAAGAATGTATGGATACATGTTGGAATTGTAGTTAAAATGATAAATATCCTATTTTCATAAGTCAGGAAGACTGAGCTGTAGCAATTAATTATCTTCCAAATAAGAGGAAAATAGTGATTGATTCTTAAGCCAGATTGTTCTCCTAAGTTTGTGTTTGGCCTCTGTTTCTTCATTTTTGTCACGTGTCAAACAGATGGTCTGTCATTGTTCTCCAAAGGAGGGAAAGTGATTCTCGTGTAAAGCCCAGAGGAGCTGTGTTTACAGGCAAGCTGAAATATGCTGCAAGTTGGGACATTTTCTCACCTGAGCATACCCTGTGTTTCCAAAACAAACACTGGCATAACTGTGTTTGCTCAGTTTCGAGAGTTTTCTTCCAAACTATTTTGTGTTTCTTTTTTATACCAGTCTTCTTGGACCAGTTCCCACTGACTGAATCTGTGGAAGGCCCCATCTTCTACTGGTCCCTACTGTGGGCATTGGCAGGTACAGACTTTGTGACATCACTTTGATTGCTCTGTGCCTCAGTTTACTCCTCCATTAATCTGAGTTCTACACTGACTTTCCCACAGTGCTTTTATTCTTGGGACCTCTGAGAAATTCTCTTACCTATCCTCTGTCAGACAGTCAAACCATTACTAAATCAGACAGTTATCATATTTCCCTTCTCAAAGAGAAGGTGATAATAATTCCTTTGCTAAATAAAGTATAAATGGAGAGTAATCCTGCTGAGTGACACTATGAGATGTAATAGCACTGTAGGAGATCAGAATGTTCCCATGTGAGTTACAAGACCAAAAAACAGTGAGTAAAAAGCTTGGCTAGGTCAAGGACCCCACTCCTGGGAACAACAGAAAGTAGCGCCTGGAAAATGCTACTCTCATCGAGAGAGGCATCCTCTTCTGGAAATATCTACTAACTCCAATATTAAACACATCAAGATTTACTTATTCAGTGGAATCCTCTTTTGCTTCTTTATACAGAGATGCTTGCAGAAATTTCACAATAATTTTTAAAAGTAGCTTTTGTTCCATCAGGAAATTGTAATTTCTTTAGCCAGGAACATCTAGTCTGGAGTCTGAGGAGGGCTGCCATTCTCTGCAACAGTGTGCAACAGCCAAAACATCTTAACATTCCCAGGCTGGATCCATCCCTGCTGTCAGCAAACCCCTGGGAGGCTCTGCTTGACCCCCTGGCTGTGAGGGTTCTGTGCTCTGAGGCACCGTGCCAGCCCAGGGTGGGCTGCCAGCTCCCCCAGGGGTGCAGGTACAGCCTGGAGAGAGGCTTTGCCAGGCAGTCTGCCTGAAGCTGAGAGTGCTGTTGCTTGCATGAGAAATTCTCCTCCTGTGTGACAGCAGCACACGAATGCTCCCAAGCTCTGTTTGTATCCCTTTGTACACACGTGCACCAAAAGGTGGGAGAAGACAACTGTGAGGGCAAACATTGAGCCAAAAAGCCAAATTGCATTGCCTAAGTGAGGAATCTCTGGCAGCCAGGAAACGATATAAAAATATAATCACATTAACATCCATCCCTAAGGCTGTCTAGGCAAATGGTGCTCCCAAGCTCTGTTTATATCCCTTTGTACACATGTGCACCAAAATGTGGGAGAAGACAACTGTGAGGACAAACATTGAGCCAAAAAGCCAAATTGCATTGCCTAAGTGAACGAGGAATCTCTGGCAGCCAGGAAAGGATATAAAAATATAATCACATTAACATCCATCCCTAAGGCTGTGTTGATTAGACTGGATATTTAAAAATAGTGAAATCAAAAAGGTGAAATATAATGTTTAATGTCTCAGCTTTTCCTTCCCATTTGGCAGGTCAAGTGTGTTTGTGAGCTCTATGAGAATGCAGAAAAATCATCAGAGGGAGAAAATTGCTATTCACTAAAAATTTCTAATAATTCTTTCACACTAAACAAACACCACTGAGAGATTTTTAGTTATACAAAGGTGGATTTTTTTGTTCTTTCCCCTTTTCCCTCTCTTCTCCAGCTGATGATACAGATGTGGAAAATGCAGAATATAACATCCTGCTAAGCATTAGGTGCAGCATTTTGCAGATGACAGGATCCAGGTCAGAGTCCAAAATAAAAGCACAATAGCCTGAAAATCATCTACTGCACACTACTAGCACATTACAACCTAAATGGCAGGAAAAGCAATTCATACAATCATAGAATAATCTTTCTAGCAAAATTTGTATTACAGCCCCAGTGAGGTCCCCTCTGAGACTGTGGCCGTGGTGCAACTGCCCACTAGAAGAACATGCAAACTAATCACATGAGAGAAAGTTGGAAGAAAAAGTTACCACTTGATTTGGAATTCTTACACCTAGGAGACTCAGAGTGCTTGGGACCTCTTTAGTGGAAGAAGAAACTAGACCCACTCCTGCACCCCTGAGTCCCAGCCAGAGGAGTTTGATGCTTCCCATCTCCCCTCTCCCAGCACTTCTCCTCACACAGGGCCTTTGCTGACAGATCCAGGGAAAGCAGAACTGTTCTTCTACTTATTGTACTTCAACAAACCCATTCACACCTAAACCTGCTCATTTGTCTTTGCCAAGGATGCTCCTCCACTAATTTCACTGGCTGAAGTCCCTCTTCCTTGGCACAGCAGCAGCAGAGCACAGCAGAGTGAGGAGCTGGTGTTCAGCTCCTTCTGCAGGAGGACACCCCACTCCTGCACCCTCTGCTCCAGCCTCCTCCATGCCATGTGTCCCACCGAGGGGGCTAAACAGGAATTGTGACAGCTGACAGCAGTGTTTCCTGCAGAGCTTCCAGAGAAGTAGCCCTGCATTCCTGGGCTCTATGGGTACCTGTCTGAAAATGGAAGACAAAAAAATTGTCTGTAAAGAAAAAAATCAGTGGCAGCCCCACTGTATTTAACTATGCCATTAATGTATATTTTTAAAAAATAAAAATCAAGATGATTACCTTTTCTGACTCAATTTCACTCTGGGCCTCAGAGCACAGGCGAGGACCATCTGCTGACAGGGTCGGTATATTTTGTCATTGCTTCAGCTGGGGATTTCCTATCACATATGGGGTGGCTGGGCTTTCCTCAGGCTCAGCTGCTAAGCCACTGCCCCACAGGAGTCAACTCCCAGTGCTGCAGCATTCCTGTTTTCTTCCCTTGAGAGGGAAGAAAATTAAGGTGACAAATTTGCCTTATTTTGAGCCCATGGCCAACAATTTTCTTGTGACATGGCTATGGATCCTCCACCTTTGAAGAGGGCCTGTTTAATTTATGTTGACACATTTTGGGTTTAATTCTCTGGAGTAAATTTAGACCCTCTTTGCAACAAATCTTATCTCTGTCCTGTTCCCCTGGTTTTTTCCTGTGTCTGTGAGCACAGCAGACATCATCTAAAGCAAACAGAAGCACAATGTAGTTTTTATTACTGCTCTAGTATAAAGTAACTAGTAAGTAGTCTGAAATTCATCTTTTTGGGTCAGCTGTGCTCATTCACATTGCAAAACATGAGAGCCTCTCCAGAGGCTCTCATGAAGAAATAATGAAATAATGGAAAACCAAGAATGGTTCCTAGAGAAAGGATAGCATGAAGCGTGAGCAAAGTCTGGCTACAGTTCCACCCCTGATCTCTTCTCTGGACAGAACAAAGTAGGACAGTGCACTTAAAATACATCTATTTTACTACGAGACTAATGGTTGGTTTGCTACTGTGACATTAAAATTCTGTCCCTGAGCTTTAGGATTAACACCCTGTGGGAAGCACCTTGAGGAGCTCGCACCGCCTGGCTCTGCAGCTGTCATGGGAGCACTGCCCACACCAGGACTGCAGACTGCTGTGGCTGCTGGTTTCTACATCACTGAGTGTTTTGCCTTGAAACATTTTGTCTCTAGAGAAGACATTGGAATTTTCTGAAGCAGAACTTGGCATTACGTAAATCTGATGTTTTGACACACTGATATTTTTAGGCTTGCATAATTCACTGAATTCCACCTGAGATACCTCAGAAGCATCATTTGTTGGTCAGTTTTAGGCTTCTTCAGAAAGATTTTTTTTTTTGCTCCATTCCCCAGGAGTCCCAATGGAGTTTCCATGGAGGATCCTTAGTATGAGAGGCTGATGATGACATGGGTTTTGTCAAAAGTGATTATAAGGATCGTGCTGTAAAGTTGCTGTTCTGTGGCCAAAACATGCCCTTGCAATTATCCACCAGCAATAGCTCCTGGCATCTGTGGGAGAACACAGCCTTGCAATGAGGTGGGTTAGTACTAATTACAAGATGTTTATTCAGTGTAAGTAAAATGCACTGTATTTTACTCATTAGCACCTAAAATGGCACATGCAATTGGAGCAACATACTAATCCAAATAGGGGATTACAGCTAAGCAGGGTGCTGAACTGTCTGCAGATAATTTATAGCTAACCAAGACGCTCATTTACCCTGGTAAGAGCACGCACCCACCCCGTGGTGCTGGGAGAGAAGGATCTCATCACACTTTAGAGAAGTATCTTCTCCTGCAGCAAACACATCAATGCCAATATAGTCAGATAACATAGGAGAAGACCCAGCCTCTTTATTGGCATTAATATGTTTGCTATAGGAAGAGATACTTTTTTGTTTACCCCATTAAGGATACAAGGGCCTTTCTCAACTCAGCTTTTCTTCAGCTGATCACCTGATAACACAGTAAATAATAACACCTAATAATCACAGTAAAAATATAGTCTGTTTTCTCATGTGTTGTGTTTGCTGAATCTTTCCCATGTCCATAATCAGGGCTGATCCTCAAGTGGTTTATAAGAGATTTATTATGAGATCATAGGCTGGTTTCATAAAACTCACACCCAAGTGAATGGACATTTTAATGACTGATGAAGCTTGAAATGATTAGGAAACAGTGTCAGCTCAACCTGAAATAGTTATTATAATCCAAGATGAAAATGTTTTCTCAGCAGTTAGTGCTATTGAAGTTTATGTGTACGATCATCTGCCAACCCCTTACTGTGCATTTCACCAAGCTACCTGCAAATCAGATGGAGAGCACTGTGAGCTCGCTGAGCCTTTTAATTGCTCTATTGAAAATGACAGAGGACGAAGCAGACCAATAGAAAAAGAGGGTGCTGGGCTTATTAACCCACAGGTGAGATCTTCTGTGTATCAAGATGGAGGAGAGGCTATAAAAGAAGGAATAGGAAGCATTTTTGTTAGAAACGATCATGAGTAATTTGTGGGGGGGGAAGAAATTGAGCATTGAAACTCTTAAAAAGGTACAAGTTACTGAATGGCATGCATTCATCCACTTGATTTACAGTTTTAAAGAAAAATGTAGTACCTATTTGAGTTTTAATCTGTTCTTCCTTTTTTTTTTTTTTTTTTTTTTGACAATAGTTTTACTTCTTGGTCTAAGACATATTTTTGGAGTAAACCTCATTTTCTAGGGAGCTGGGGAGCTTTGTTTTGTACGTTTGCATTGAGGGCCCAATGATGTTCTGGTGGAATAACCTGAGCTTTCTGCTAGATGCCCACCAAGTTACTCTCTTGCTCCTCTCCTCGATGGAGCAGGGGAAGGAAACAAAGTGTAAAAAAGGCTTATGGGTTAAGATAAAGACAAGGGGATTACCTGCCAATCAACATCACCAACAAAACAGAATGGATTTGTTTTTGGTGAAAATAATTTAATCTATTTTCAATTTAAAAACAGAGAAGGAAAGTAGGAAATAAAACCACCCTCTCCACCTCAGCTGTGCTCCCCAGGCTCAAACTCACTCCTTCACTGCCAATTCTTCCACCCTCTCCTGATATTTCTCACAGGGAGATTGGGAGGGGGGAAGTTGTGGTCAGTTCATAACACTTTGTCATTGCCACTCTTGCACTGCTCCAGCATGGGGTCCCTCCCATGGCATGCAGAAACTGCTCCCGTGTGGCACCAGCTCTTCAAGAACAGCTCCAGCATGGGTTGTAGCTTCCTTCAGGGCACAGGGCCCTGCTGCAGGGTGGCTTTGTTCACATGCTGGCCTTCTGGCATGCAGGGGAAAAACTACTTGGACATGGCCTTCTCCATGGGCTGCAGGGGAATCTGCTCCAGCTCTTGGAGCACCTTTTCCCCCTCCTTCATCGCAGACCTCAATGCCTGCAGGGCTGTTTCTTCTGCACTTTTTCCTCACTCCTTTCTCTTGTAGCTGTTGGGCAGTGTTTGTTACTCCTTAGATGTGTTTTCACCAGCATTGCTGCTGGGCTGAGGTTTGGCTCTGTCCTTTTTGGAGCTGGCTCTGTCAGGTATTGGGGCAGCTCCTGGCCTCTTGTCACAGGGGTCACCCCTGCAGAGCACCTCCCACTACCACTCTGTGCCACATAAACCAAATGTCCTAATTCGCTCACTATGGTTTTGTGATTGAGGAGGGGGGAGGAAATCCTGAAATCATGTACATATCTGTTCTGTGTTTATGCTTGACTGCATTTAGTCTCTTGACTAAACGCATGTTCTTGTGCACGCTCTGTAAGCTTGTTTTATCAGCTGTTTCTTCCTATTAGGTGTTCATACTAACAGGTATTGCTATGCAGTGAAATCTCCTCATAGTGTTCTGGGCTTTTTATGTGGCTGGTCACTGTGCCCTAACCCTAGATGTATGCACTGAATAACCACATTGTTCATTTATAATGTCCTTGGCTTTTCTATAGCCTTGTCCCTATGATTTTACTTGTGGACACAGTGGGCTGGATTGAAGACAGTGAAGTTAAAAGTGGTGATGTATGCAGCTATGTAACTGTGAGAAGAAATGTATTGATTCCCCATACCTCCTTTTCTAACCTGCTGTAAGGTGTTTCATCATGTAGGACATCATGGAGCTCTTATATTTGTTACTTAACATACATTGAAAGGTCTGACTTCTCTTCCTTGCTGGCTGTCTGAATGGGAAAAGCTGTTGTTAACATGTCTTGTGTGTCAGAGATCAGGCTGCTCATGATAGCTCATGAAGCTTTGAACGTATATAGTAATAGAGAGGAATGGCAAACTGTTATATTAATGTAGCCGAGGCACAAAAAGTGAAACTATTGACCTTGCCAGCTCTGCATTTGGGGCAAATGTTACTGCAGTGAACAGAGTAACTTTAGCTAATGTTAAACAGAAGTTGTTTTGAATTTTGGTTTGTGTATTTATCTCTGGTATAGATAAATATGAATGCCTGAGAAGGGCTGAGCAAATTGCTAAAGATAGCTGCAATTTTGCGCATCAAAATTTTTTTGTGAATACTTGTAGACAAAGAAGCCAGTAATGAAATAGAAACAAAAATTTTTTCCATGGGTTCCTAAGTTACTGAAAAAGTGTTTGTTAATCAACTTCCTTTTCTGAAATAATGCTCTTTTAAATCAACAAAACAAAAAGGCCTTTGCTATTGCTCTTGCCTGGCATGGAATTGGTATTCCCCAAATGGAATCAGCAGGTATCCAGTAGGTCATTCAGCACAGCTCCTGACCTCCCTCAGAGAAAAGATCCTAAGACTTACAGGGGCTGCTACCTGGAGTATATAAAAAACACTGCAAAAACATATGTCAAGGCATTTTAATAAGGTTGTATTGGGAGGTGTCTATGAGATACAGGGAGAAGCAAAATGTTTAGCTGCTTTCCATTCCTTCCACCCAAATCCAGTATCAAAATCAGCCTTGCAGGGCAGTGTATAGGAAAATATAGCTTATCAACAGGCTGCTTCCCAGAGGTGCTATGTGCCACCCCAAGGCCCCTACTTCATGGAAGTAACTCCTGCCCCATAGTTGATGTACATGGTCTTTCTCTGTGTGCAGCATCACGTTTGCTGAAGCAGCTGCTTCCACAGCAGGGAATGAAGATATTGGGGCCAGAGGTGCCCAGACCCCACACTTGGCCAGCCAGCTGTGGGTTTGTGTGGCTTGCGTTGCTCGGGGCAGCCCAGAAACACTGTCCCTGCCTCTTCCACAAGGGAAAGCCTATGCAGCTGAGCCCTGTGCTGTTTCCCAGTCCCAGGCCAAGA
This sequence comes from Pyrgilauda ruficollis, assembly GCF_017590135.1. Taxonomy (NCBI): domain Eukaryota; kingdom Metazoa; phylum Chordata; class Aves; order Passeriformes; family Passeridae; genus Pyrgilauda; species Pyrgilauda ruficollis. Next base: position 7,652,849 of record NW_024520318.1, read on the forward strand.
GTCTCAAGCAGTCTCCACTCAGCCCCTGGCACGCGGGTTCCTCGGGCGCGGCGGCACAGGGAGCGTTCCGGGGAAGCCCGAGCCGTGGCCATTAGTGCTGTGCTGACAGCAGCTCTGCGGATAACGAGAAGCCCTTCTGCCTCACTGCTATTAAACTGCTGCCTTTTCACGAGAGGAATCCTGAATCTTTCCTCAAACCTAAACAAAAAAGTCAGGCTTTTATTCGTTTCATCATTATCTAGGGCTGCCACATTCAAATGATGCTCCAGCAGTCCCTTCATTTCCGAGTGCACACGTCGAGAAGGGATTGGAAGCCTTTTGATTAAGAATAAGAGGTGATGACACTACAACCAGTGCAGGGTTGTCATCATTACCATGTACCTGCACTTCCACAGAGCTCTCGCTCTGGGTTGCCTCTGATATAAAGCTGCTGTACTCTGTGCTCTAATTGAATGGAACTATTTTATAAACACGCATTCCCTGAATCCCAGAAAAGATCCTTTTAGAGGGGAAGATATGGGGAGGGTGGTGGGGAGGTGAGAAGCTAGATGGGCTCAGTTCCTGGCAGACCAATTTTGTCTGTGAGAGAGATTTCTTTGTTCTCTGCAAAACTGCTTGTCGTCTACGAGCAGATATCGTGGGGTTTTATTCCCCTGCAAGTCAAATGAATGATCTGACCACCCACTTTTAATCCTGTGATTTTCTGCTTTTGGCCTGGATTACAAGTCACCTATGGCCACCTTTAGAGCATAACAGGCTCTAAGTTTACACAAGGCACCTAAAGGAAAAACATCCCTTCCTCCCTGGCCCTGTTTAACTGTTCACATCTGATAATTTAACTGAGTGGCTTGGTCACAGTAATGACCTTTGGGTAGCAGCTCAGGGAGGAAACCTGCTGTCTACCCACCAGGATGCTCTCATGTGTCTCGTGAGATTGTATTCATGTTGCATCCTAAACCCACGTCGCTGACCGTGGGAGTGACACTCTGCAGAGACTTGTTAAGCAGCGTCCCTCTTTTCAAGCACTGTGCTCTGTCCCTCTTTTCACCATGCTCTGGAATACCCACTGGTGATTTACTGTTTTCCAGGTTAACTTTCAAGTGCTGATTTTGACCCATATTCCTGTCCTGGCTATTTCTCTGTTCCTGTGTGACACAACTGCAGCTGCAGCAGGTACAAGTGCTGTATCTGAGCCTCGAAGGATGCTGGGCCAGTGCCTTGGTGCAAACTTGTCCCCCAGTTGCAGTTCAATAGTTAAACTAATTCTCTGCTATCTGTGTGTTTAAAGGTGAAACGCTTTTATTGTTAAACAAGCTTTCCCTGGAGCCTACGTTTTAGTAAGAATACTCTAAAACTGCTGTATGAAATTATATTAATAGACAACAAAATTACAGCCAATTTCTGGTACTATTTCAATAGCTGTGTATGAAATTTACTGCATAAGGGATGTTGAGTTAAAAGTGGTCAGAGGAGCTACTTTTATCTTGGCTTACATATAGCATTACATTTACACCTGAACACAGGGTGAATTATCATCCAGAGGAGTTGAGAAGGAATCTCTTTTCTCTGGGAATGGCAATTATATTTGATTAGGTACATGGGAGCTTTTTCCTCTCCTGGCCAAGGAGCTGAGGGCAGTGCTTTGAAGACACCCAGCCTCATGATCAAGGTGTAAAGCATAATGACAAATGTGAAGTTCCTGCAGGGTCAGAGTCAGCTACAATAGTTCAGGGGAGAGGGCATCGGACTGGGACTTAAGAGGCTTGACTCGACTGCCCTGTTCTTCCACTGGGCTGCAGGACAAATCACTTCCTTTCTGTGCCACAGTTTCCTTATCTGTGAAATGGTGGTAATGAGCCTTTCTTCTTCATTTCTCTTTGTAATCGCTCCAAGAGCTGCAGGTAAAACATGCTATACAAGCACTTGGTATTACTGTGTTTGATTTGTGGGATTTTTCTGTGTGATATCCTAACGCAAGCAGTTGTTCCAGATTTGCACACATGAGCTCAAGGACTGTGGTGTTTGTCATCCTGCTGTTAACAGCTCTTCCCTGAAATCATTTGGATGTAAAGGTAGTACCCTGGGTTTGTTTTTGTTAGGATATCTGCAGCCTGCAATCTTAGTGCAACAGGATTTGTTAGTGAAGCATAGCCCTCAAACAAAAGCACCCAGAGGATGTGCCTTGTCAGGTGCTCTCCTTTGCACAAGGAACCCCCAGGTCCTTTTGCCTCTGGTATCTGCTGGTCCCCCCGCTGAGAGCCCTCCATGCCTGTGGTCATCAACAGTTTGCCAACATGAGGAGGGGGAGGAAAAAAATCCCCTTGACATGTGTAGTAACCTAAGCCTCATTCCAAATGTGTTTGCTCAAGCATTGCTAAGGTTTCCCTTCTTCCCATCCCCGTCACTTCTCCCCTCAACCTGCCTTTGTTTCAAGATGGGAGGAGGCTGCTGGAGGGGTGGGGGATTTCTGTGGCAGTGCCTGCTGTGTTCGGGGCACTCTTTGTTTGACAACGTGTGCAGAGTCCTGGCAACCTCTTGCTAATGAAATGCCTTGAGAGGCAGAGTCCTAATTGTGAGGTGATACCCCAGCAAGTGTCAGAGCAGGCGGGGTGTGCATGATGCTCTTTAGTTTGGGTCATTGGAAGTGATAGATGCAGGAGGATGGTAGATTAGTTCCTGCTGAAACCCGAGACGCTGCCTGTGTTGGTGAATGTCACCCAGAGCTCTGCAAATGCATTCAGACAAAATCGCTGAAATCTTGGGTTTCAGGCCTAAGTGACCACAACAGGCACTCGTAGTTCCTGCCTGTGGAATAAACATTTGCTGGACACATTTCAGCTTAATAATACTTCGTGCAGCAAGCAGTCTCTCACCACCCTCTGTCTCCTCAGTGTTGTGACAATCCAAAGGCTACTCAGAACACAACTATGTCAATAGCTACTACAATTGTTTTATTAATAGATTGCTTAACTTCCCTTGACCAGATGTCAGGGTGCAATATTTCCTTGTTAAATATATTTTTATTTAAAGTGCTGATTTTCCCCTGTCTGTTCTGTGGAGCTGGACAGTAGGGCAATAATGGGAGATGCAGAACATGCAGCTTTTCCACTGTTGTAATATACAGATAGTGCTTGGTGCTATTGGTAACCTGAAATATAAAAAAATATTTTCCAAGGAGACATTTCCTCTTCTCCACATGTCCAGCTCATCTGCTGAACACCATTTTGGAGCAGAAGTTGTACAGCATTGACCAGTGCAGTGGGGTAAAAGATCTTACTCTGATACAATGAGATTTTTTAGTGGTAAATAGATTCTCAGGATGTCCAACAGAAAACCCTGCTTGCAGAATGAGGTCTGAGCCAAGTCTCTTGACTCCTAGCCCAGTATGTCACCTGCAATAGGATCTTGTTCCAGGGCTGGAGCTCCAGGTTGCTACTACACTTTTATGCCAGACGACTGCTTGGAGCAAGGGGTGTGTTTTGTGAAAATGAAACTGTGACTGTAAAACACTCACAACAAAGTGACAACAATGGACACTACTGTGGCTTCAAGGTTATGAATACTGTGAAGAAGTGCTTCTCTTGCATTTTTAAGGCCTTTCTGCAGTATTTAACCCTCAAATCAAATTTCTCCTCCCGTTTCCAAAATGTATAGAGCCAACCACAAAATTAGGGACATGTCAACTGGAAATAAGGAAGCATTTGACTTTGACTAATTTTGACTAAAATTAATTAAACAGTTATTACATTGATCTCTGCGGCATCTGTTCCACTTGTATGCAGAAATGCTGGTGTGCGCTACGGGGCCGTTTCATATTGGTGGAATTGGATGCTGTGATCAGCCATATGCTGATAAAATTATTCTTTTGTCAGCATGTCTGCCTGGAATTGCTTCAGGAGCTGGAAACATTCAAAGCAACAATGCTCAGTGCTGAGTGCTTAAGATTGCTCATGTGAAAGGGACTTTTGGTGTAGTTCCACACTCCACATACACTTCATACCTCACAGGTTGTTCCTGTGTAAGCAGCTAAAAATGGACTTTTAAGGCACTTCTGTTTTCATATCAAACTACATTTACTGCATGGGTTATAACTTATGTTTGCAAAGATCCCTTCAACTCTAGTCCAGTTAAATCTGGTTCTCTTGCCACTTTAGGGGAGGTTGGGTCAGACCCCAGAGAAGTTGGGGTAGAAGAAAGCTGATATAAAAACCTTGTTGACTGTCAGGTGGAAGGTATCAGTAATTAGGTTTAGTTGTTGGATGGTCCTTTGTGATTTCTGTTTTGTTTGTGCAGCTTATACAGTGATCAATCCAAGGCACCAAAATCCATGAGAATATAAAAGGTTTGTGCGGCAAACAGAGCTGCATTCACACTTTCCTCTATGGTTTGCATCCAGAATTTGCAATGAGTCCCTATTTCTCAGTGCACAAAGAAGATGAGATTTATCAGATGCTGGGAGGGGAACTGGAAAGAAGAAAAGTGAACCAGCCATTGCCATGGTTTGTAGAGTAATGATAGAGGAACTGACTCCATCCTGAGGTCATCTGCATTCCTCCCAGTGTAGCCAGCATTGCATGTGGAGCCCTGTTGTGATTTAAAAAAAAATAAATTTATGTGGGCCAATTTCATCCATGGGTCAAGATACCCTGATGATGAGCAGAGCCTCATCTGATTATCTGGGTACTGTCCATGTCAGTAATTACTTCCTGAATATGCACCTGAAACACAGCTGTTGGAAGCTTTTTTTTTCTTTTAGGAAAAGTGGCCATTTTAAAATGGGTATTGTACGGAAGAATTTTCATAGTTTCTGTTTACATTTGAAAGCAATTCTCTTCAAGCCTTGAAAAGGATGTAATTATTTGCTTTTACAATTAAAGCCATACAAGCAGTGAGCTATTGTTGCATGGTCCTTGAAAACGTGCTCTTGCTTCTGATGACTGTCATATCTTTAATCAGTTAATTATCATTGCTGCTTTAGGATAAAAATGCCCAAGTAAACACAAATGCCTGCTCTTTAAGAAATTAATCTGAACACTTTTTGCACTTGTTGGGGCTGTGCAGAAGCACCAGAAACTGGCTCAGCCTCAGCTCCAAGCCCTGAAAGGTTGGTGCTTTGTAAGGACTCCATCAGATGTCACCACAAGGCATTTGTCTGTCTGCAGTGGCCAGCTGAGTGATTAGCTGACACAGCTCCTTGCTCTATGGGTCACTGGCAAAACAGACAGGCTCAAAAATTTAAGACATTTGTTCCAACTCCTCCTGCCTTCTTCATTCAGCTATCAGCTCACTTGGCTGGTGCAGGCAAAATAACACATGTTGACACTTAAAACAAGCTGCTCAAAAATAGCCACTAAGCTCATTGTGGGCAGAAATACTGACTTTTTTTGGAGGGGATTTTTTTTTTTCTTTTTGGCTTATTGCTGTGTCTGGTAGAAAGGAATGGAGAGGCATTGTGAGGGCTGTGTGTGCCCTCACTTGCACCTGGGTTACCTGATAACTACACTGAGTTCCTGACTCTGGCCTCAATTTTGTGTCCTGATTTCACAGTGGTAGGAAAACCCATATTAGCCCACAAAGCTGGTTTTAAGAGATAGGTGTAGCTTTTTTGTCTCCAGAAGTGCAGTTTTCTGATGCCACACTGAAATGGGAAATTTGATTTTATCAAATTGCATTTCAGGCTTGTCCCTCCCACCTCTTTTACTCAAGCAGAACCTGTGTGAACTATAACAAAGGGATAATTTGGTGGTTTAAAAAAATAATAATGGTAATGTTGTAGCCCTGTAGATAAGAAGTATAAATGAGTGTTATTATTGTGAGCTGTAGCTAGCCATAAAAAAGTAATGCCCAAAGACAGTAATAGAAAATACCAAAGATCTATAGTGGAGCTGATGGCTTAAGAAAGAGACAGTCCTTTCTTGTTACAGCACAAGGAAAAAGATGATCTGCTTTGCTTAATTAAAATTGCATTTGGCACTTAGAAGGGTTAAAAGTTGGTTTCCATTTAACATTCAATTTCTTTGATAATTACCCTCATGATGCTACATGGCATTTCAGGGCCAGTCTTCTTGTATTGCCACCCCTCTACTCAGTGCATGTGCTTCTCTCTTGGAATGTTTATGGCTGGTGGTGAAAGCTAAGGGTGAGCTCAAGGTTATCCTGCTAGCCAAAAAAACTTGCCAACATGGAGGAAGGTAAAGAGCAGTTTTCATGAAATATAAAAGAGCCAAGTGTGATTGAAAGTTGGGGGATATATTTAGATAGAACAGGATCGTGTCCTGTGTCTAGTTTCCATGGTGTCAAAGTCGTAGCTAAATCCCCATATCATAAAAATAAAACTAGACAGAAACACACTGTTTTAATGTGTCAGAGGGGCAACAGGATTTGAAGATCTTGTCAACAGAAAAAACAGACAAGTATTATTCTTTTGTAGGAATCAGCACACAAAAGATACTACTCAGTTGACCACAAATACAAATGTTGAGAGACGCAAGTCAAAGAATGTTTTGTCCTGTGTGTGTAAAGGATTTTATGTAACATACACTGGGCTTAAAGCACCCTGAGAAAGGCCCACATTCTCCTAATATTAAGGGTTTAACTTCAGGCTGAGAGGGAGCAAAGTTGTTCAGATCCTTAAAGCAAAATGTTCTGCTGTATTGGTTGTGAGAAAAAGACGTAGCATCCCACGGAGAAGCAAGGGAAAGGAAAATACATCTACCACTCCTCCATGCAGGCCACCAGTCAATTTACCACTCTTTTTTCATGAATCTTAGCAAATATCAGTAGCTGAATTTCAACTTCCCCCTCTGGTTTTTTTTTTTCTTTTTTCCCCAGAAGATGTGAATACCATGAAATGCACAAATACTTTATTCCTCTTCTTTTAAACCTGAAGAAGAGGAGAAAAATGATCAGATGAACATTGCTGCTTACTTGCATGTGTCTGTGAGCATGGTTGAAAGCAAAGATGGCCTTATTTTGATGAAACCCTTGTGTGCACACTGCAGTATTTCAGCAGTCCTGTCCTCAAGACTACTGAAGTTACCCAAGTCTGGGGATGCCAGCGACTCTACAGTAACAAGCTGTGGCTTTGCACTCGGGCTAATTACTGCTGAAGTCCAAGGAAGCTGGATTATTTCCTGCCAGAAAGTGCTTGAACTGCAGCAGAATGAATTCTGTGTGCAAAACCATTTGTGTGGGTTTTACTGTTTTCTATACTGAATCCTGAAACTGAGGCAGAGCAGAAATTAGGCAATTTGCCAGAGGCTGAGCACAGACTACAAGGGGAGAGGGGTGGGGCTGGTGACTCCCAAGACACATTCATCACTTGGCAGATTGTGCTGTCCTACCAGCATGCATTGCAAGGGAAATTAACTACCTAAATGAGATGATTTTGAAAGGACTTTTTTTTAGCATCTCCCTCTGCTGGTTTTTTTTGGTAGATAAAAATATGGGAAGTTAGCCAAAACTGTGTTCCTGTAATGGCCAAATGCTATTCAAGCACCATGACTATTGAGAGCAGGATTTGGCCCTCTGTTTGCCCTGTGCTCTTCTCTCTGCTCTATAATACGTGATGGTGCATCAGGTGTTACTCACCACTTCTCAGAAAACAGGAGAGGCATATTCACAAGAGAAGCTCTAAAACTCATTGAATTCACTGCTAATTAGGGAGAGGAGAGAGTCCTGTGCCTAACAGTCTTGCTGAATTCTTGCAAGAAAAAGTCCAGCTTCAAGTATATTTAATTTTTCACTGCCAAGTTAAACCCTTGCACAAAAAAAAAAAATCTTACAATAGAAATGCTGACAGGTCCTTAACTATAGTAGCAGTAGCAGTCTCTTCTATAATAAAGATGTTGCATGTTATCAATAATCCTCTTTTTGCCTGAATCCCTGTCTTTCTGAAGAGAAAGGGCTTACTGACTGGGCAATTCTATTTATAAATTTTGTCTTGGCACAAGAGGAGCATATCGACAAAGCAGTGGAGATCTGGGGAGGCAGCTGGCCTGACTGCACGCAAGCAGCAAGCTGAGTGTCAAAGCAGAGCACTAAAATTTTCTCTCATTCCTCTAAAAGAGGGAGTGGGAGGAATTAGGAAGGGGGGGAAAAAAGCTTCCTTTGAACAAGGCAGGGTCAGAGGGAGCTACAAAAGATTGAGTAAACTGTCACCCTTGGCTCACTGAAGAGCTTTGAAGGGCTTTCACAAGCTGCTCACCAGTGGGCAGAGTCATCTGGACTGGGAGCCAGGGTGTGCATGCATTTACAGCCCGTGCTGAGGCACGTGTGCCATGGCAGCCCTGGCTGATAAGGACAGCTCTTCCTGCAGTTTGCTTTGCATAAAACAATGGAGGGGTAAAGCTGGAAGGGAAAGAGATAAGATGTCGAGAATAACACTTTTTTCCCTCTCTGTGTCATTTTAAAAGGGTGGGTTTTTTTGGATAGTCTATGGTGGGTTTTACATCGTTCACTCCCAAGCAAAGTCTTACAGAGAAGATGATGGACTTATTTAATCAATAGCACAAACTAGCAAAAAAAAGTTGAAGTCCTGTCCTTTGCCCTCTTTTCACATTAGTAATAGTCTAATAAAATTGGACTTTTTTCCCTTTAGATGGTAAGAAATAGAGATGGCAATACTCCTTAATGTTCCTGTACACCTGCAGCCGTGCAATACCAAATAATTGTCTTATTTTCCCAGGACTTAGGCCCATTCCAGTGTCATAGAGAATAAAGCCACTTAGATATTTACTGAAGTGACTGTATTCCTGTGAGAATCAAAGCTTTGTGAGTTTATTCTTTCTCCTTTCTGCAGTTATGAATGGTTTTGAAAATCCCACTCTGAATGTATATGGCTGTCCTCTATTACATGGATGTCAAATTTCCCTCTTCTTATACCCAAAGGCTAAAGTTTACTCAAAGCAAAGAACAGCAAGGATCACATTGCTCACGCCAAAATAGCTTACAACATGCAACCAATAAGTAGGTCACTTATCTGAATGGGATACTGTATAAGTAGCATGTTTGCCACAAGAGACTTATGAGCCAGTCCCCTATGGTGCACATATAATAGTCTGCCAGTCTGATTCAATTCCCACTGATGTTTCAGCTAGACCTTGGTTTAAATGGGGCTGGATCAAGGGGTGTGCATCCCGTATGAACTGCGGATGGGCCTTTTTCCACAAGGTCTTACTGAAGTCGCTGGGGATGTCACAAAAGGCCAAAATTGATTGTATAACTTTTTTCAATCTTCACAAACTACTTGAATGATCCAGACATATCCCTGCAGAAAATGCAGGGGAGGAGAATAATGCACATGGCAGTGTTAGCTTGGGGCATCGATGAACTGTTCAAATCTTGCAGATGACCTTACTCTGACCCTTTTAGCAACTAAAGAATTTCTTTTAGGTTTGTCTTCATTCTCTGCTGGCTTTGGAAGGATTGCTCAAAGTTAGCAGGAAAATGACAGAGACAATATTCCCAACTAAAGTAAAGGAATTCTGAAAGTCTTGCTGGAGAAGCTGTGATTTTGGGAATTGTCTGCTGGCTGCTTTTGCAAATGGAGCACATTACATCCAACAGCAATAGTTTGGGAAAGGAGTTGTGATTCCAGGCTTGGAGCTGCTGAAATTGTCTTCCAGTGCTGTGTATTTCAGCAGCACTGGAGGAAAATCTCTCTCCCTCTGCAGTGAAATTCTGTGTAGGGAAGATTATGACCCAATGTGTTTAAGTTTAAATTTTGACATGGCTTAGGTGGAAGATAACCTTTGACTGCAAGGGCCCAGGAAAGCACCCGCTGCAGGAGTCATCCAGCTGAAATCTCAGTGACGAGTTTGCTTCCCTCTGAGTTTTGAAGACTGTGACAATAATTAGGAGGTGCCTCTGATGGATTCCACCAACACCTCTTCTCCAAAAGGACAGAAGTCAGACTTGTGTGGCTAGTGGGAGATCAAGTGTGAAAGCCAAGACTCCCAACTCTATTGCACTGGAAAACCACTAATAAGGGGTCAGCATCATCGTTAATTTCAAACTATTTTATGTGTCGATAACGAGACACAGAGAAAGAATTTGCACTGACAAAAGATTGTTCTTCAAACACAACTTAGTTATTCTGCAGTTTTCATTACAGGAATTGTCTTACTTTGGGGAATTATTCTTCAGTGGTAGAGTACAACATTTTTGAGTGATTTAAGAAAACATAACACCAGAAAAAAAAAATAAAAAACAACTACTCTCTTGGCCCTTTGCATAACTGCATATGTTCAAAGTCTGGTGGGTCAGTCTAGAGTAGAAGAGTTGAGCACAGAACAGAACAAGAGCAGATTGCTGGACTGGACACTCTACAACCACCAGTTGTTTGGTAAGGGGGAGGAGATGCCTCTGGATTTATTCCCCTGGACATAATATCTAGAGTTATCTGATCTCAAGAAACATAGAAAGGAAGAAAAAATTGTGCCTTATTAGATGCTCCATAAACACCTTCTTGATTCCACCCTCACCTTGATGTTGCTCTCCCTACAGGCAGCACAGGTTTTACACAGGTCTACCTTTTGCCCTTGGTCTTTGCACAAAATTTCACTGCTGAAAAATATGTTTAAACCAACTGTTGTGGTTAAGGTGTAAAATTAACTGTGATCATTGCTCTGGCCTGAACCAAGATTCTTCACACAAAGTGTGAAGGAGCACACTTTAAATCTCTGTGCAGCAACCCTGGGTGCCACCATCACAAATTATATGTGTGTGGTGTGTCACAGAGAAGGAACATGTCACCAGGACCTTCATCAAATGGCAGATCTTCACATTAAAATGAACATTAGCAATTTCAGCCTCAAAACCACTTCTTCTGAAAACAGTTAAAAGGCATTGAGAGCAATAAAGTGTTAATCATTAGTAAGAAGGTAAAATCATTTCCCAAGGGGTATCTTGTGGTGCTATAGCTTTGCACAGTTTCCTATCTCACACTTCCTTCCTCATTAGGTTGGCATTGGGATAAAAGAGCAGAATGGGTCAGGAGGTCCCGTTCCAAGTAATTAGAGAGTTGCTTCTTTTATCTAAGTGTACCTTGTTAAAGTATATCAGTGTCAGACAGGTTAATTGGAACTTTAATACATAATTGATGCTAATTTATGGTAGTTTTTCTTTCAGGATGCTGATGCAGACCCCAAAGTCAGGATACAGTTTTCTTGTTATTAATTATATACTGAAAACCAATATCCCATTGGAAGGAGACCTACAACTTATTATATTCTATAGAATTTCTGCCCCAAACCCCCTTGGTTCACTTGTGCCATGTTTGTTTTAAAAAGCTCTTATTTAGCCTCAGGAGAAAGAGGAAAAAAAAAAAAAAGTAAATGTTTATTTCTGTTTTCACCCATTTCCATACTCAGTGGAAAGGTTCAACTGTGATGCTGTGATGAGGGCAGGAGTCCAACTCTGTAGCTGAACTACCATTCCCAAAAAAATGCTTTTCCTCCTCTAATTGACAAAATATCCATATTGCTGTATTTTAATTCATTTTAAAAGTGAAGTCAGAGCTGTGCATTGGTGGATCTATGAGAAGGAAACACCTAGAACAGGCAAATGAGAGCCAAGTGCCCTGAACCATTGCAGCACATGGATTTCCCTGTCTGAGGTTTGGACTGCCCATGGGATGGGGCTAGCAGCTTTCCCTGAACAACATTATTTAGTATGGTTGGAGAACTGAGATTTTCATGGTGGTGTTTCATCTGAACCACCTGGGAGCCTTTTTCCCTCATCTCTGAAGTGACCAGGAAGTACAACAGAGGGGCTGTGGGTCAGTCTGCAGATCCCATGTAAGATAAGAAAATCATAGGAAGTGTAGGATGGCCAGACCATTCATTTTCTTCATAGTTTGCACATCTCAGATTCAATGTCTCCGGGCTTTCAGTACTTGTACAGGCAAAACATAAGGGATGCTCTTCTCTCTTGTCAGTTTAGCTGAGATTTTAGATTTTCTCTCAAGAGGGTTCTTGTAGCATCTAAGTACAGCAGGGATTGCACAGATAATATACTGTTATCAGATGTTCCTGCTTAGACATATCCAAAAATAATTTTGTTTCTGGGGTTAATGATGGTTCTACAAGTACACTGGAAGTTCATCTGCTCCTGTATGTTGCCAGATATTTGAACTGGTTAAAGCTGATACGTGTACAACTGGCTCCTCCTTTAATTTGTTCCTCAGTTGATTTTGTTCTCTGGAAACCAGATGTGGCATTACATGATAAAATACCTGTAGTGGGTTATGCTGGAACATGACACAACATGTGTCAAGTTTCTTTTGAACCTTTCTGAGATCAGATATCAGTCAAAAGGAGGTCATTTTAATTACCAATAATTAATTAATTAGATGATTGTTGGACAGATGAATCCAAAGATTATATAGCACTCCTAATCAGTGTCTGTAACCTAGAAAAAAAAATAAGATTTTTTTTTTTAAGATGAAAGAATGGAAAGACTGCTGCTCAAAATGTCAGTTATTTGTGTGATGTTTGTGTAGCATTTTAAAAGTGATAAAGTGAGAGTAGCATCTGTCAGTACAACCTCATGAACAGTGGCAAATAATTAGGAATCACTCTGCATTTCAGAAACTACCTCTTGATTTAAATATATTCCTACCCCATTTTGATTTTTAGATGTCCAAACAGAACTATTTTTATTCATGCTGCTATTTAGGGATTTGAGTGCTGTGCAGAGCTGGGCTGTGCCAGCAGTCCTTGCCCAGTTATTCCATGTGGATCCTCCTGCTGCTGGGATGGCTGGGGATCTGCAGGGTAAAGTGATTCTGATCACATCAAAGCAGCACTGATCACAGAAGGTGAGGTGCAGACATTGGAATGGGGGTGCTTTCGCAGCAGAAAAATCCTTTTGGTCAGATCTGCTGTTTTCAAGGATGCCCTGTGTGTTCCACAGCTCCATAAATGCTGGGGCCTGAGGGCACTGGTGCTCCTTGCTGGCCCTGAGCCAGCTCAGCCCAGTCATGTGCACAACTCAAGCACTCCCGTGCCCAGTATTGTGCACAACCCAAAGCGTGGCCAAACTTTGGTACGAGAGCAGTGCCTTGATGGGATAACTCTGGAGACCAGTTTACTCAGGGAGGAGTGAAGGGGATTTTAGCACTTTGCTTCCTTCTATATTTCACTGATGTAGCATTTGCTTTTGCCACATGTGAAATGTCCGCATTAGACAAAAGTGCACCACTGCCCCAGTCGTGGTGCAATTCACAATGTGAGAGAGCAAGAGGAAAGTCTAGAGGCCAGTCCATGTTTTCTATCAGCTACAGGAAAATAGAGGCACCACTGAGCGAGTTGGGACCTTTCAGTAGCAAAACTGCATTTGTGAGTGCCCAGTGAACAGAAATTGTGGCAAAGAGGGAAGAGGGTCTGGCAATTTGATCAGGCCCAGTGTTGCCTGGATGGCCCCATAGGCCAGTGTTTAACATGCCAGTTTCCATGTGTCTATAACCACTCACATTTCCTTGCACTCAATGTTCTTTGTGTGCCAGGCTGTACAAGGTAAATCTATCTCTTCACAAACTTCTGGGATCTCAAGTGGTTCTGGTAACTCACGTGGTGTTGCACTGCAATTTGCTGTGTAGTACTTCAAATGTGGCACAGACTGGGTGGTCTTGGCAAATTAAAAGTGCAGCTCAGTATTTGGGGGTTTTTATTTAAGGAGTAATTTGAGTATCTAGCAGCATACTTTCCAAAGATGGTGAAACTGAGACAAACACCATTAAAAACTGAAGCAATCTTGAGGCTATAAGGATTGCATGAAAATCTCCCTTGGGTTTTTATCTTCTTATTCTTTCCTGTCCGAGGATTTCACAAGAGAGAACTGAGTGGAATCGATTAACCTCACAGAAACTCCAGCAAGACTTAATATTCTCAAAGGAAGGTCACCAGGTTTCAGTTTGTGCCAGCACTCACTGTCCTGAGGTATTGAAGGCTGGGGAGCTGGAAGTGAACCCTGGTCTCCAGCAAAAGAACTGGAGAAATGTGCCAAGTGATTTGAATAGAAATTGATGTGGCAGTAATTTTTCTTCCTTTTTTTCTTTTCTTTTTTAAAATTTTGGAAGTTGCTCCTGTTTTCAAGACTGTGCTCACCTCAGAAAGGAGGCTGGGGAATAAGGGAATAGTGCTTCACATGGCAGATTGTCATTGCTTTGGTGGCACAAAATAAACAGATTGGGGAAGGCAGCAAGTGCATTAGGGCAGGCGAAATAAGGAAGCATTTCTAACCTCTCACAGCAATAGGCTGCAGGGCACATAATGAGCTCTGCTGCACTTGTGTGAACTGAGGGAGGTTGTTCTTTCCCACCTCCCTCCTGATGGCACATCTACCCGTGCCCTGTGGAGAGCAGTCAGCCAGGGTTAGCAGCAGATAACCCTGTCTTATTAAGTGCAGGGTCTGATTTTAGGGGTTTTTTATTGGATCTGATTAGAGGATTTTATTGTCCCTTATGGTTGGCTAAGTACTGTTCAGGCCATCAACTTGAAGTTGGCTGGGGTCTTCCCAGAGCTGGGATAGAAACTGTCCCTTATCTTCATTTCAGCTGCAGCTGCTCAGGTGAGGAGCCAGAGCTGGAGAATATAGCCCTTAAGGAAAACAACCCCCCTTTTTTCCTGTAAATGCTGGCAAGTGAATCATGAGTGGTCTGGAATACCCATAGCTTTGCATCTATACAGGCACAGGCTTGACGTGGCAGATAGGCTAGTGGTGGGAATTTCCTCTTTCTCAGACATTTCTCAGCTCTTTCTGAGACTGCCTGCCTGCTCCTGCTGTTTTCTGCACAGTATGTACTGCTTTGGATTTACTGAATAATGATAATGAATATATTATTATTAATATATTGATAGGATTGTTAGTCTCTTCGAGGCAAATAACATGCAGAAAGTACCTCAGGGTCATCTGTTTCTATGCAGTCCCCCAAAGTCCATGGGTTTGTGGTTTTGGTTTTTTGGGTTTTTTTGTGGGTTTTTTTGTTTGTTTTTTTGGTTTTTTTTGTTTTTTTTTTTTCTGTAGGAAGAAACAGTAGAAAACAAAGTATTTCACTTCTTCATAAACAGTTAACTCCAGCAGTGACTGAACAAAATTGACTAATCAGAGCTCCGTCAGGAAGGCCTGCAAGAATGGGAAAGGTACCACTGCTCATACCAGAAGAGTAGCTTTTATAGCTTCATCACCTGCTAGAAACACTTAAAGTGAGAAATATTTTCCTGCCTGGTCCCCAGCCCCGCGAGCAGCCCTTCCCAACCATCACTGCCTTTGGAGGTGCTTACAGGTTTTGATTTCTTTGCCTCAGGGACACTTGAATTTAGAGGCTGTGCTTGCCACGCAGCAGATGCTATTCCCTGGGGGGATTTTGCTGCTTGGTGTTTAAATTACACTGCCATTGCAACACAATTAAGTATTTTCTTTTTTTTTTTTTTTTTTTTTTTTTTTTTTTTTTTTTTT